>NC_042988.1:34860864-35164614 GCF_901001165.1 Salmo trutta | reverse complement strand
GTGTCTGTCTGTCTCTCTCGGTCTGTCTCTCTCTTGCTATCTCTCGGTCTCTCTCTCGCTATCTCTCAGTCTCTCTCTCGCTATCTCTCGGTCTCTCTTTCGCTATCTCTCAGTCTCGGTCACTCTCTCTCGGTCTCGGTCGCTCGGTCTCGGTCGCTCTCGGTCACTCTCTCTCTCTCGGTCTCTCACTCGGTTGGTCGCTCTCTCTTGCGCTCTCTCTCTCTCTCTCTTGTCTCTCTCTCGGTCTCTCTCTCCCTCCTCCACTAGTACTGTATTATCACTGTTAATTCATCTCCTCCACTCTGTAGGAACTAAAAGGCAGGAAAGCTAACAGGGCTTACTCTCCTATCAGTGTTTTAGTTTCATACCTTGAAGGGCCTTCAGTCAGTACATTGTGAAAACACTTGCCTTAAATCTTGTATTATAAATGCACTCTCCGCAGCTCTTCTGAGAAATATGCCTGGGATTTATTTATATATTAAGTGCAAATAGGAGAGCTCTTTATCCAGCTTTTACTGTAATGGAAAATAGTCTACATTATCAAGTAGTATCATTTTATTTTGTAGGCGTGTGTGTGTGTGTGTGTGTGTGTGTGTGTGTGTGTGTGTGTGTGTGTGTGTGTGTGTGTGTGTGTGTGTAGTATATATGTATGGGGA
This sequence comes from Salmo trutta, assembly GCF_901001165.1. Lineage (NCBI taxonomy): Eukaryota > Metazoa > Chordata > Actinopteri > Salmoniformes > Salmonidae > Salmo > Salmo trutta. The sequence goes on along the minus strand of NC_042988.1, from coordinate 35,163,958 downwards.
TGGTCTGACTGGCGCTTTGGGAATGGAAAGGATCTGAGAGAGGGAGGGAGATTCCCTCACAGAATCACTCAAACTAAATAATGTTCAGTCATGTGTTTTTCAAACATTCTTAGCCTGTAAAACAGTGTTAGATTGATCCATGTGTCTGATAATGATTGATGCGAGGAGAACACAGCTTCTCTCAGCCCCAGTAGATTGACAGATCTATTGACCATCATACAATACCTGTTGGCAGTGCCTCCGCAATCAACCCTTTGAGAGAGAGCCCATTGGAGTCCTGTGGCAGTTTCAGCTGCTCTAATGCCATCAGGCTGAGTGGACCTAGACATGATACATGATGATTAGGCCTAGTCATCCCATCTATCAGTGCATTCTAGCGAGCTGTATCCTAAACCCCACAGGGCACCACTTTACAGTGTGTTTTCTCTGGGTCACTGAATATTCAACAGGCCTGAAGCACGATGTGAGCTGTCTTTCATGACAGAGACACACAGAGACTTCACTCATGTCTTAGACTGTGATTACTGAGAGGAACAACCCAGGGTTGTGTTCATTAGGGCACGCAATGGAAAATGTTTTTAAACATTTTGCAACGGGCAGTGAAAATTAGCTTATTTTTTTTATTGGATCCATCCAGGTAGTCCCTCCTTGTTTCAGTCTGTTTTCTTCTGTTTGGTGCTTAATGAACACCACCACTGAATATGTATGAGTCCTCTTCACTGGAACCCTGGGAGGGTAAATCAACAAGTCATCAAAGATTGTATCTTTATCAGTAGTGCTCTGTGTGGGCGGAGTAGGCGATCTTGAAGGAGTAGAGCATCTTTTCTGTTTCCCCGGGGAAGGGAAAGCAGGGGGGTCAGGCGCATCTCACAGCAACAAGGGATAATCTGAGACTGTTTTCTGAGCGTCACCATGGGGTTGCCATGGCGTTAGTGATGAATCAGACCTGCATGTTGTTTGTTTGTGCTTTGATTTGCTTCATTGTAATGTTGATGTAAGCTTGTGAACAGAGGTGAGATCAGAGATTGAATAGTTTTATCTTTAGAGGGGAGTCATACTGTAATTTATATATGCCTTCCCTACCTCGGTACACAGATACATGCAGATACACAAGTATACACACTTTAAAGATGTTAATTGATGAGGAGGAACTAAGAAGTGTCCCCTGATAGGTTGGATACAGAGATTAACTGAGTTTTTATTGGTCAGTTTGTTGTGTAACCATGGATATGGAATGGCTCCCGGGAGGGTCTTTGAGAAAAAACAAATTGTATGAATCAACTGTTTTTGTTCAGGATTTAAAGAGTAAGGTATAAAAAAAAAGGATATGTTTAATATCATGAATACTTACTGTACCTTTGGTGGCTTTTATTTTATTGACCTAAAACATCTAATCCGGGATTAAATCTCATCGTGCTTGTCGACAATGCACCATTTTAAAGGTCATTTCTGATCAAGCTGACATATGCAGTATTTTACTATGAATGCAATCTCCGCGAAAGCAGTAATATTGTCTTTTAAAAGCTGCATTGTCGGCAACGTGCGATCGATCATATTGAATCCCAGGCCTAGTGACAGTAATTCTGCGTAACTCAAGATACCAGTTTGGAGATTTTCCCAGGACAATGCCCTGTAGAATAGTCACATTGACCTGTGATCGATGGAAGAATAGATGACTTCCCAGAACTGTCTGTGGTATTTAACCTTGCTGTAGCCATGAGCTGAACTTTGCCGTTTGTCACTTTGTGGCTGTAGGATCTTAGAGAACATCCACGTTGAGCTGAGTCACTGATGGCTAAGTTCCAATATCCACACTAGCGTACTACTTAGAATGCATGGTCAATATATAGGAAACTGCCAAAATAACGGAAACACTTGAGGAAATGAGGGATACAAAGTATATTAAAATCAGGTGCTTCCACACAGGTGTGGTAACCTGAGTTAATTAAACAATTAACATCCCATCATGTATAGGGTCATGTATAAAAATGACCACTTCCCCATTATTTTGGATACCATGGCTAGAAGAGATCTCAGTGAGGAGGTGTCTCAAAGGAGCATAGTGCTTTAGTGTGTGTGTGTGTGTGTGTGTGTGTGTGTGTGTGTGTGTGTGTGTGTGTGTGTGTGTGTGTGTGTGTGTGTGTGTGTGTGTGTGTGTCACCAGATATTAACCCAATTGAACACCAGTTATGGGAGATTCTGGAGCAGGGTTTTCCCAGCACCATCAACAAAACATCAAATAATGGAATTTGTCGGAAGAATGCTGTCGCATCCCCCCAATAGAGTTGCAGACACTTGTAGAATCTATGCCAAGGTGCATTAAATCTTTTCTGGCTTGTGGTGGCCCAAAGCCCTATTGACACTTGTAGAATCTATGCCAAGGAGCATTACATCTTTTCTGGCTTGTGGTGGCCCAAAGCCCTATTGACACTTGTAATGCTCCTTGGCATAGATTCTACATCTTTTCTGGCTTGTGGTGGCCCAACGCCCTATTGACACTTGTAGAATCTATGCCAAGGAGCATTAAATATTTTCTGGCTTGTGGTGGCCCAAAGCCCTATTGACACTTGTAGAATCTATGCCAAGGAGCATTAAATATTTTCTGGCTTGTGGTGGCCCAAAGCCCTATTGACACTTGTAGAATCTATGCCAAGGAGCATTAAATATTTTCTGGCTTGTGGTGGCCCAAAGCCCTATTGACACTTGTAGAATCTATGCCAAGGAGCATTAAATATTTTCTGGCTTGTGGTGGCCCAAAGCCCTATGACACTTGTAGAATCTATGCCAAGGAGCATTACATCTTTTCTGGCTTGTGGTGGCCCAAAGCCCTATTGACACTTGTAGAATCTATGCCAAGGAGCATTACATCTTTTCTGGCTTGTGGTGGCCCAAAGCCCTATTTACACTTGGTGTTGGTGTTCTTTTCTTTTTGCAGTTACATGTAAATTGCTTCCTTCACTAAGTGGTATGGAGGTGTTGATCTTGGGGAAGAGCCATGCTGACTGTATGCAGGCTGTTTCTGGAGGGAGGAGTGGAATGCAGTGGAGCTCATCACTAGAGAGCTGGGTTATAGAATAAGGACTAAGAAGATGAGATCGAGAGAGAGGGATGGAGGAGAGGAGGAGGAGGGAGGGAGAATAATAGGGTTAGGTGAGAGGAGCAGGAGGAGGAGTAGAGGGTGAGGACCCGGGTTAGGTGAGAGGAGGGGGAGAAAAACAGGGTTAGGTGAGAGAAGGAGGAGAACAAGGGGCGATGAGGAGATCCTCTGGAGGAACAGGCCAACGTTATTAACAAAGGGACCTGGAACACTGCATTATTGATGGAGGGAAGAGGAAGAGACAAAGGAGAGGTAGACAGGTGGAGGCTTGCCATCAGGAAGGAGAGGAGTGAAGGGAAGGATCTCTCCATCTCTTCTTGATTTGTAAAGTATGGGGAGAAGTTTCTCACACACTGTAGCTGCACGAACACACACGGCGAGAGAGAATGTCATCTACATTGGATTTGGTTACCTAAGCTATTTATGTACAGTGCATTTGGAAAGTATTCAGACCCCTTGACTTTTTCCACATTTTGTTACGTTACAGCCTTATTGTAAAATGTATTAAATAAAACATTTTCCTCATCAATCTACACACAATACTCCATAATGACAGTGAAAATAGGTTTTTAGAAATTTTAGCAAATGTATTAAAATACATAAGTATTCAGACCCTTTGCTATGAGACTCGAAATTGAGCTCAGGTGCATCCTGTTTCCATTGATCATCCTTGAGATATTTCTACAACTTGATTCGAGTCCACCTGTGGTAAATTCAATTGATTGGACATGATTTGGAAAGGAACACACCTGTCTATATAAGGTCCCACAGTTGACAGTGCATTTCAGAGCAAAAACCAAGCCATGTGGTCGAAGGAATTGTCCGTAGAGCTCTGAGACAGGATTGTGTTGAGGCACTGGGGAAGGGTTCCAAAAAATGTATGCCCCATTGAGGTCCCCAAGAACACAGTGGCCTCCATCATTCTTAAATGGAAGCAGTTTTGAGCCACCGAGACTCTTCCTAGAGCTGGCCACCCTGCCAAACTGAGCAATCGGGGGAGAAGGGCCTTGGTCAGGGAGGTGACCAAGAACCCGATGGTCTGACAGAGCTCCAGAGTTCTTCTGTGGAGATGGAACCTTCTGGAAAGACAACCATCTCTGCAGCGCTCCACCAATCAGGCCTTTATGGTAGAGTGGCTAGATGGAAACCACTCCTCAGTAAAAAGCACGACAGCCCGCTTGGAGTTAAAGGACTCTCAGACCATGAGAAACAAGATTCTCTGGTCTGATGAAACCAAGATCTTACTCTTTGGCCTGAATGCCAAGCGTTACATCTGGAGGAAACCTGGCACCATCCCTACGGTGAAGCATGGTGGTTGCAGCATCATGCTGTGGGGATGTTCTTCAGCGGCAGGGACTGATGCTCCCCATCCAACCTAAGAGCTTGAGAGGATCTGCAGAGAACGGGAGAAACAGCCCAAATACAGGTGTGGCAAGCTTGTCGTCATACCCAAGAAGACTCTAAACTGTAATCGCTGCCCACAGTGCTTCAACAAAGTACTGAGTAAAGGGTCTGAATACTTAATTTGCAAAAATGTAAAAAATGCAGTTTATGCTTTGTCATTATGGGGTACAGTATTGTGTGTAGATTGATGAGGGGAAAGAACAATTGAATATATTTTAGAACATGGCTGTAACATAACAAAATGTGGAAAAATTCAAGGGGTCTGAATACTTTCCGAATGCACTGTATGTCTCATTAATGACCATTCATATATTCCTGCTTTCCTTTTCCAGAATAAATTGCTGAACATTGACAGACTGAAGGTGAAGCTTCAGGTAAGAGCCTTATAATGGATTCTATAATCTGTCTTTATTTCTCAATCCTCATCAGTGTGATGCCCAAACTATACAGCCCCTGTTACCCCATCAGGCGTGGTGTGTGTGTGTGTGTGTGTGTTTGTGTGTGTGTGTGTGTGTGTGTGTGTGTGTGTGTGTGTGTGTGTGTGTGTGTGTGTGTGTGTGTGTGTGTGTGTGTGTGTGTGTGTGTGTGTGTGTGTGTGTGTATTCCCATCTCTCCTACAGTGATGTATCAGGGTTATCACCACAGATTAAGTGCACAATCAGTAACCTCATTTTTCTGTCTAAATAACTAATAAAAACAATTAGGATTCAGTAGTTATATCTCCATGAATTTTCTACACTAAGCCCAATGTTCTCCTGACCCCAGTCACTCACTATAGAGGCTCTCTGTTTCTCTTTCCCTCTCTCTTTCCCTCCCTCTCTCTTTCCCTTTCCCTCTCCATCACTTTCCCTCTCTCTCCCTTTCCCTCTCTCTCCCTTTCCCTCTCTCTCCCTTTCTCTCTCTCTCCCTTTCTCTGTTTCCCTCTGTCTCTCTCTCTCATCCTCCTCTCTCTCTCTCTCTCTCTCTCAATTCAATTTAAGAAGCTTTATTGGCATGGGAAGTGTATGTTTACATTGCCAAAGCCAGTACATTGGATAGTTTTTTTTTTGTGGGCTGTGTGCACATAGCCTGTCTTCTCTTGAGAGCCAGGTCTGCCTTCGGCGGCCTTTCTCAATAGCAAGGCTATGTTCACTGAGTCTGCACATAGTCAAAGATTTAGTTTATATTCATGTTTATACCACTAGTTTATATTCATGAGTATTGGGGGGGAGTAGAAACAGTATTAAAGCCTTCAGTACCTGTATGATGTGGGTGGAATGGAGACAGAAAGGAAGAGGGAGAGAAGGAAAGAAAAACACAAATCAACTGAAAACTCAAATACACAGAGCCAGCCACCATAGATTGAAATTCCACTGCACAAAAAAATGGCTTTTAAAATTTCTTTCATTATAAACCAACATGAGGGTCGAGGGATGCAACCACCTAGCAAGCAAACCCCTGGACTGGAAACGTGTTGTGATGGTAGCCTCGGGGGGGCCAGTGGTGAGGTAATGGGGGACAGTAGCAAATGCTGGAGGAGATTGAGAGGCATAATTAGCAGAAATTTCACAGAGGTTGGACGAATGGGGTGACAGGGCGAAGGCAACCACTAGTTTATATTCATGAGTATGACCTGATGCCTTATGCCCGCTTCACCTACCTGCACAGCATGCTGGGAAGTCACTAAGACGCCATATTCCTTATCGAGCTTTCCCCCCAGTTTGAATACTAGTTCAAAACTTTCCTAACATCAATTCTAAATTGGTCCTCTACCCCCTACTTTAAGTTAAGTTAGAGCTACAGTGAATGCCATTTGAATTTTTGTTTGAGTCTTTAAATCTATGTCTTACCTCAAAGGAGCTTTAAGTAAAGCAATGAAACAGTGGTATTGAAATGATTCATTCCTATAGAGGTGAATCCTAACTTCCCATTGACATCACTGCAAGAGTCAGTGACAATTTGACTTGAGAACTTAGAATTCACCCCAATGGGAAATTATACATTTACCTTTAATAATAATAGTTCTCCTTCTTCTTCTTTCTTCTTTCTCCAGATCTGGGATACAGCTGGACAGGAGCGTTTCCGCAGCGTCACACACGCCTACTACCGTGACGCCAATGGTGAGACAGACACACACACACACACACACACACACACACACACACACACACACACACACACACACACACACACACACACCCAGACAATCGCACACTTGTGTGATTCTGTCTCAATACCGCTCCAGCTGCTGTGGTGACAGAAACAAGAGGGATTCTCTCCCTCATTAAGAAACAAGCTGCATTATACGTTATTTACAGTGCTGCTTAGTATGCTGAGTTTAATAACATTTAAATGCAGATCAGGATGATATGTAAATTAGCTGAATAAAATGTATGGTTCACTTATTTGTGTACATGTCTGTGAGCATGCAATTTGATTATTACCATTTGTCTTGAATGCATGACTGTCTTTAAATTAATCATCTTTTTTTCTTCTTTTTTTTCTGGATGGCTGAGTGAGTGGGTGGATAGGTGGGTGGGTGGGTGGGTGGGTGGGTGGGTGGATGGATGGATGGGTGGGTGGATAGATAGATGGATGGGTGGGTGGGTGGGTGGGTGGGTGGATGGATGGGTGGGTGGGTGGGTGGATGGATGGGTGGGTGGGTGGATAGATGGGTGGATAGATAGCATATTCACATGGTGCATGTTTCTAACGTTTCCAGTCTCCTTAAAGGCATGCGCTCACCTTGATTCGGTCTTATTTAGCAACATTTGAAATTGTTTTTTACATCGGATAAAAGCTGCGACACAGAGCTACAAAATTGTATATTATTCACTGCATATGAGGAACAATTGGAAAGTAGTTCTGCTTTGAATGTTGATAAACTTGTAACCTCACTTTTGAATGTTTTGGTACCTACTGGAGAGCTCTTCTTTGTCTACACCCATTCAGCATCGTTCACACCCTCTTAAGCTTTAGCTCCACCCATCTCTTTAAGGGTTGATCTGAGCATTCTGTCCTAACAGCAGTCAAAGCACCCAAGCTAACTGGCTAACAGTTGTCGCAGTGACATTCTATTAAAATGGACACTTGCATAGTGGAGTCTATTGTTAAGACATGTAGCTAGCTAGCTAAACAATGAACCATAATCACAACTCGTGACGTTACTACTAGGTTCAATGTTAGCTAGCTAACATTAGGCTATAACAAGCAAAGCAAATGGCTCTGAGATACGAATAATAGATCATACATGTAACATTGGGGCGGCAAGTAGCCTAGTGGTTAGAGTGTTGGACTATTAACCGAAAGGTTGCAAGACCGAATCTCCGAGCTGACATGGTAAAAATCTGTTGTTCTGACCCTGAACAAGGCAGTTAACCTCTATGGGACCGGCGGGACGAATTCGTCCCACCTACATAACAGCCAGTGTAATCCTGTGGCGCGATTTTTAAAACGTTTGAAATGCTATTACTTCAATTTCTCAAACATATGACTATTTTACAGCTATTTAAAGACAAGACTCTCGTTAATCTAACCACACTGTCCGATTTCAAAAAGGCTTTACAACGAAAGCAAAACATTAGATTATGTCAGCAGAGTACCCAGCCAGAAATAATCAGACACGCATTTTTCAAGCTAGCATATAATGTCACAAAAACCTAAACCACAGCTAAATGCAGCACTAACCTTTTATGATCTTCATCAGATGACACACCTAGGACATTATGTTATACAATACATGCATGTCTGTTCAATCAAGTTCATATTTATATCAAAAACCAGCTTTTTACATTAGCATGTGACGTTCAGAAAAAGCATACCCCCCGCAAACTTCCGGGGAATTTACTAACAATTTGCTAAATTACTCACGATAAACGTTTACAAAAAGCATAACAATTATTTTAAGAATTATAGATACATTACTCCTCTATGCACTCGATATGTCCGATTTTAAAATAGCTTTTCGGATGAAGGACATTTTGCAATATTCTAAGTACATAGCCCAGCCATCACGGGCTAGCTATTTAGACACCCGGCAAGTTTAGCCTTCACCAAAATCACATTTCCTATAAGAAAAATGGTCTTACCTTTCCTGTTCTTCGTCAGAATGCACTCCCAGGACTTCTACTTCAATAACAAATGTAGGTTTGGTCCCAAATAATCCATCGTTATATCCAAACAGCGGCGTTTTGTTCGTGCGTTCTAGACACTATCCCAATGCTAAATCACGGTCGCGCGCATGGCGCAGAATGTGACAAAAAAATTCTAAATATTCCATTACCGTACTTCGAAGCATGTCAACCGCTGTTTAAAATCAATTTTTATGCAATTTATCTCGTAGAAAAGCGATAATATTCCGACCGGGAATCTGCAATTAGCTAAACAGCCGAAGGAAAATACTCCACGGGGTCGAATCGCGCACGCGCCTAATTCTATTGTCCACTGATGGGACACTTGGAAAAGAGGATTCTGTGTTTCAGCCTGAGGCTGCCTCGTCATCGTTCAGGTTTTTCCCGGGTTCTGAGAGCCTATTGGAGCCCTAGGAATTGTCACGTTACAGCTAAGATCCTGACTCTTCAATAAACAGAAGCAAGAACAACAACACCTTGTCAGACAGGGTACTTCCTGCATGAAACCTTCTCAGGTTTTTGCCTGCCATAGGAGTTCTGTTATACTCACAGACACCATTCAAACAGTTTTAGAAACTTTAGGGTGTTTTCTATCCAAACCTGAACAATAATATGCATATTCTAGCTTCTGAGTTGGTGTAGGAGGCAGTTAAAAATGGGCACATATTTTTTCCAAAATTCTCAATGCTGCCCCCTAGCCCGTAGAGGTTAACCCACTGTTTCTCGGCCATCATTGAAAATAAGAATTTGTTCTTAACTGACTTGTCTAGTTAAATAAAGAAAAAATAATTAGCTAGCGAGCGAGCTAACTTTAGCTCGCTAGCTAACAGTACACTTTAACTTGGAATGAAAAGACTATGTCAAAATTAGAAACGTGTAATATCTGAAAATGTAGATAGCTAGACTATCTTACCCATGGTCTGAAATCGGAGTAGCTAGCCAGAGCGGATTTACCAGCTACGTCTATCAACGGTTGTTGCAGTGACATTCTATTTTGTTGTAGCTAGCTAGCTACCGGTGCCACTGGTGTCCACTCCAGGTGGTATTGGAATGGTTTTAAAAAGAGAAACTCCTCTCCTCCGGCTAGCCAGATTGACATAAATCTCCACTAAAGCAGTACCGGGCTGGACCGGCCTGTTCAGCAGGGAAACAGACAGAGAGCATGCTGACCTGTCCTCTCTAGAGGCTTTATTAGAACAAAAGGTATTATATTCATCATTGAAAAGGTTACATTTAGATATGGACATCATCATTGTCATCATCAACAGCAGTGTCTCCTTCATCTTCATGTCCTTATCATCATAATATTCATCATCATATTTGTCTTCTTCCTCATCATTATCATGATCACCACTATCATCCTTATCATGCGGGTGTGTGGGGGGGGGGGTGTGTGTGTGTGGCTCCCGTGTAGCTCAGTTGGTAGAGCATGGCACTTGTAACGCCAGGGTTGTGGGTTTGATACCCACGGGGGAACAATACAAAAACTTATGCACTCAGTACCGTAAGTTGCTCTGGATAAGAGCTTCTGCTACACTAAGTGACTAAAATGTATGCTCCAGCTCTCCACTCAGCCATTTGATCAGGTATGTGGGGGTGTATGTTTTAGCCTCTACACCCTGTCACATAAACACTTCATCCACATCAACTGAATGTGGTTATAACCCCAAAGCTTTTGCTTTTGATATGTTTCCCTGGGACGTTTCTGTAACCCAAACAACTCCTCAGCTACCCTGCGAGATAGGAAGTCAGTGGTTGCAGCCCAAATAGCACCCTATTCCCTATGTAGTGCACTACATTTGACCAGGTCCCATAGGGCTATGGTCAAAAGTAGTGCACTACGTAGGGAAGATGGTGCCATTTGCGCCACATTCAGTTCCTTTTGAAGTCAACGAGGCACAGACATTAGTCGAGGGACTGCTTCAGTGATTTCTACAGCTTTAGTAAAGCAAAGACAGTCAAACCCCTGGCAGCCAGTCACTGCCTCCCACAGCTCGGCAGATCTCACTGAAATTCTCAGCAACAGCAAAGAGTTCTACTGTACCACTTCACTTTTTCAGCGCTGAGAGTATTGTGTGCAGTGCATAAAACATTTTCCAGAAATAATAAAACAGTCTCTCTCTTTCTCTCTATCTATCTATCTATCTATCTATCTATCTATCTATCTATCTATCTATCTATCTATCTATCTATCTATCTCCTCCTCTCAATATATATATATATAATCTCCTCCTCTTTCTCCGTTCTCTCCCTTTGAGTAGAACCCTGTCTGGCAATCAGACAGATAAGAGAGACAGGACATCAACCAGAAACAAATAGCCCAGTGGAGAGACACTACTATAGCCTAGCCCACACCCGCTCTACTTAGACAGGGATGTATGTGGAAGTGGCTAAATTAATCATCCTGGTTTTTAGATGGTGAATAGCCTGGTCCCAGATCTGTTTGTGTTGTCTTGCCAGCTCCTCCCAAACAATGACCTCAGGAAATGGCAAGACGGCACAAACAGATCTGAGATAAAGCTAGAGGGAGAACAAACACTCCCCTCCTCTGTTTTCTCATTACCCTAATCTTTCATCATCTTTCCCTAATTGTTTACCATCCTACAGAAATCTACAGTCATTGCTCAGAGAGAGTAATTTAATATTCTCCCATATCTTTTGGGTGAAATATCACAGCAGCAAGATTTGTGAGCTGTTGTCACAAGAAAAGGGCAACCAGTGAAGAACAAACACCATTGTAAATACAACCCATATTTATTTATTTTCACTTTTGTAGTTGAACTATTTGCACATCGTTACAACATTGTATATAGAAATAATGACATTTGAAATGTCGTTATTCTTTTGGAACTTTTGTGTAATGTTTGCAGTTCATTTTTTTGTGTTTATTTCATTTTTGTATATTATCTATTTCACTTGCTTTGGCAATGTAAACATATGTTTCCCATGTCAATAAAGCCTCTTAAATCGGAGAGGGAGGGAGAGAGAGAGATTTGGGAAAAAGACCGTCCTCTCCTCGACTCCTCCATCTCTCTCGGAGTGGCAACAGACTCAGCCACAGAGGAGCATGATAAATGAAGTGTGCTGTTATCTGTGGATGTTCCTGTAGGAAGGAGAGCTGTGGGTAGACTAGGTATAGGCTAGGCTGGTGTGTTCCGCATGGTGATCAGTGTAGGGTGTGGTTGAGTTTGGTGATTTACAACTTAGAGAGGGAGGGGTGGGATGAAGAGTGGGAGGGGTGTATTATTTTAGGGACAAAGCTATGGATGTATTCTGTGACGAGAGAGAGTGAGAGTCTATGTGCGCGCCTACCTCCATCTCTCAGTATCTCCATTGTCTTGTCTTGACTATCATTAATGTGATGTCGATTGTTTTATCAAATCTATTAACTATGTTTAATTATTATGATATTTAAATGAATTCCGCAAAAATTAACTCATTCAAAATCTTGGGGCACCACGGAAAAAGTTTATTTAACGAGTTACCGTTTTCCGAATGTAATCTTAAAGATCTAAATATCGCTTACATTTCAGTCACCAATCAGACATTAATTAATTGTTTTTCTTCTATCAGTCTCATTCCAAATGTCGCAAACTCTTGGATATCTGCACGAACCCTGGCATAAATGATGAATCAGTGATATACCAATTGGCTTAATTATTTATTTGCTAACTAACTAAATAATCACACAGAAGTGCGTAAACACAAACAGAATAGGTTACACATTGATTACTAACATGATACAATGAAAAGTCCCTAGTGGACTAAACCGATATGACGGCTTGTTACACCAAATGAAAAGGGAGGGGCAGGTAAGAAAGAGCGGGAGATAAGACAAAGGACTCCTCTATCGTACACACTGCTGATAACTATGCTCATGGGAATGCTTATACTTTGAACATGAACAGCCACTCATTCGAAAGGAATTGCAATTTATATATTTACGAGTATATGCCTTTGCTGTCTCTCTCTGATCGCCGGTCCGTCTGCTGGAGAGTCAGTCGACTTTAAGTCTCTGGTTTGTCCACCAGAGATCAGTCTTTCGTAGTTGTAGCTCGTTATTATGGATACGTCAGATGTACCAATTGTCATTTGATAGGGAAATGTTTTCCAGAATGGATCTTTCAGAGTACCACCCAGTAGTTTTCGGTCATGTTTACCAGACTAAAGTACTTAAACAGCTGCAGACTGAATGTTCCTGTGTAGTCTTTAGTTTTGTAGAGATGTTCTCTGTTGAAGTTTGAGTTCTAGCCATTACGTCCCTCTCAGCTCACACTGTTGGTCTTGTTGGTTTAATGTACATTTTGTCGGAAGTGGGTTTTATACACTTCTGGGGAAAGGGGGTGCTCCATGACACCGATGTAATGTCTGCGCTCACTTGAGCGTGGCCAACTGACTTGGTTAAGACTTCATATGAAAAACAATTCTCTCATTTAGAAGGCTAACTTCACATTACATCTTCTCACAAATAGTTTCATATTTAATCATATACGTTCCCACACATTTGGATGTGACCCTGACAACTGGGAAATATATACATTCAGACATACAGTTATGTTATACTGTCCTTCGTGAGATACCCAAACACAACTGATCTGACATAATTATTCTTCAAGTACCCACGGACCACTCCAACTGCTTGGATTTACAGAAATATTATTTAATTCCCCACTTTTGGATGATGGAGTTTTGGCGGGAAGAATGTCTTTGTTCTACAGAGTAAATCCTCTCTCAGTACTGCATGACTGTCACGCCCTGACCAGGTGAACTCTGCTATTTTGGTCAGGGTGTGGCATTTCTATGCTTTATTTTCTATGTTTTGGTTATAGCCTTTCTTTGTGTTTTATTTCTATGTTGGGCTCGGGGGTGATTTCCCAATCAGACAGCTGTCGCTTGTGAAGTCTGATTGGGAATCACATTTAAGTTCCTTTTCCCCCACGATGTTTGTGGGTTGTTGTCTCGTTATTTGAGCACGTAACGTATTGGCAGTTTTTCCTTGATTTTGTGTACATGTTTAATTCTAGTGTGTTAAATAAACATGTATTCGCTCCCAGCTGCGTTTTGGTCCGCTTCCTCGTCTCCCGACGACAATCGTTACAGAACAACCCACCGAACCAGGACCAAGCAGCGGGAGGAAAAGGAGCGCGAGAGATGGGCTCGCGAGGGAAAGGAGTTCTGGACCTGGGAGGAGATCATGTCGGGGAAAGGACCCTGGCGGAAGGATTCCCAGGTCGAGGAGGAAAAGCCAGCCGGTAGACGGAGTCGCAGGCGGCGGTCGAGGAGGCCCGGAAAACACCCCCAAGAATTTTTTTTGGGGGGGCTAATGGGGTGGTCTGGAAGGGCAGAGGAAGAGCCCAGACCACTGCTCTCGTGGGGGATGACGGCGGAGGAAGAGAAGGAGATGAGGCGTTTGATTGAGGACCTGCAGAGGGAAGATCTGGAGGAGGAGCCATGGTATGCTGAGTTGCGCGCTGTGTCGCCAGTGCGCCCGCACAGCCCGGTGCGTCCGGTGGACATGCCCAGCACATGCCGTGCTAGGATGGGCATCCAGCCAGGACGAGTGGCTAAACCGGCTCCACGCTTCAGGTCACCAGTGCGTGTTCACAGTCCTGTCTGGCCCGTTCCTGTTCCCCGCACCAAGCCCACGGTGCGTGTCCCCAGTCCTGTCCGGCCCGTCCCTGCTCCCCGCACCAAGCCATGGGAAGCGGAGTTGCGCGCTGTGTCGCCAGTGCGCCCGCACAGCCCGGTGCGTCCGGTGGACATGCCCAGCACATGCCGTGCTAGAATGGGCATCCAGCCAGGACGAGTGGCTAAACCAGCTCCACGCTTCAGGTCACCAGTACGTGTTCACAGTCCTGTCTGGCCCGTCCCTGCTCCCCGCACCAAGCCAGTGGTGCGTGTCCCCAGTCCGGCCCGGCCTGTCCCTGCTCCCCGCACCAGGTTAGTGGTGCGTGTCCCCGGTCCGGCCCGGCCCGTCCCTGCTCCCCGCACCAGGTTAGTGGTGCGTGTCCCCAGTCCAGTCCGGCCCGTCCCTGCTCCCCGCACCAGGCCAGTGGTGCGTGTCCCCAGTCCAGTCCGGCCCGTCCCGGCTCCCCGCACCAGGTTAGTGGTGCGTGTCCCCAGTCCAGTCCGGCCCGTCCCTGCTCCCCACACCAAGTCAGTGGTGCGTGTCCCCAGTCCTGTCCGGCCCGTCCCTGCTCCCCGCACCAGGTTAGTGGTGCGTGTCCCCCGTCCTGTCCGGCCCGTCCCTGCTCCCCGCACCAGGTTAGTGGTGCGTGTCCCCAGCCCGGCCCGGCCCGTCCCTGCTCCCCGCACCAGGTTAGTGGTGCGTGTCCCCAGTCCTGTCCGGCCCGTCCCTGCTCCCCGCACCAGGTTAGTGGTGCGTGTCCCCAGTCCTGTCCGGCCCATCCCTGTTCCCCGCACCAAGCCCACGGTGCGTGTCCACAGTCCTGTCCGGCCCGTCCCTGTTCCCCGCACCAAGCCCACGGGGGGTGTGCACAGTCCTGTCCGGCCCGTCCCTGTTCCCCGCACCAAGCCCACGGTGTGTGTCCACAGTCCTGTCCGGCCCGTTCCTGTTCCCCGCACCAAGCCCACGGTGCGTGTCCACAGTCCGGCACGGCCCGTGTCTGGTCCACCGGTGCCCAATCCTGTTCCGGTCGACGGCTCCGCTCCGGAGCCTGAGCATGCCGCTCCACAGTGGTCCAGTCCGGGCCAGAGGGGTAGGGCTAGGGTGGAGGCAGGGGGAGAAACACGCCCGGGGCCAGAGCCTCCACCGAGGGTGAGGCGCCCACCCGGGTCCCCCCCCTAATAGACTTTAGGTTGGTGCGCCGGGAGTACGCACCGTTGGAGGGGGGGTACTGTCACGCCCTGACCAGGTGAACTCTGCTATTTTGGTCAGGGTGTGGCATATCTATGCTTTATTTTCTATGTTTTGGTTATAGCCTTTCTTTGTGTTTTATTTCTATGTTGGGCTCGGGGGTGATTTCCCAATCAGACAGCTGTCGCTTGTGAAGTCTGATTGGGAATCACATTTAAGTTCCTTTTCCCCCACAATGTTTGTGGGTTGTTGTCTCGTTATTTGAGCACGTAACGTATTGGCAGTTTTTCCTTGATTTTGTGTACATGTTTAATTCTAGTGCGTTAAATAAACATGTATTCGCTCCCAGCTGCGTTTTGGTCCGCTTCCTCGTCTCCCGACGACAATCGTTACAATGACCGTCAGAAAACGACCATCTTCCCCTCTGCGGGAGAGAGAGGGCGCTGTAGAGCGGACCCACTGTAACCTGATCCTTCAGATTCTTATCTCTACCTCCATCTCTCAGTATCTCTCTTCTCTTCTCTACCCCCGTCTCTCAGTATCTCTCTTCTCAACTCTACCTCCGTCTCTCAGTATCTCTCTTCTCATCTCTACCTCCATCTCTCAGTATCTCTCTTCTCAACTCTACCTCCGTCTCTCAGTATCTCTCTTCTCATCTCTACCCCCGTCTCTCAGTATCTCTCTTCTCATCTCTACCTCCATCTCTCAGTATCTCTTCTCTTCTCTACCTCCATCTCTCAGTATCTCTCTTCTCAACTCTACCTCCGTCTCTCAGTATCTCTCTTCTCAACTCTACCTCCGTCTCTCAGTATCTTTCTTCTCAACTCTACCTCCGTCTCTCAGTATCTCTCTTCTCATCTCTACCTCCATCTCTCAGTATCTTTCTTCTCAACTCTACCTCCATCTCTCAGTATCTTTCTTCTCAACTCTACCTCCGTCTCTCAGTATCTTTCTTCTCAACTCTACCTCCGTCTCTCAGTATCTTTCTTCTCAACTCTACCTCCGTCTCTCAGTATCTTTCTTCTCAACTCTACCTCCGTCTCTCAGTATCTTTCTTCTCAACTCTACCTCCCTCTTACTATCTCTCTATTCTCCACTCTACCTCCGTCTCTTACTATCTCTATTCTCCACTCTACCTCCGTCTCTCACTATCTCTCTATTCTCAACTCTACCTCCGTCTCTCACTATCTCTCTATTCTCAACTCTACCTCCGTCTCTCACTATCTCTCTCTGTTGTCAACTCTGCCTCTGTCTCTCACTATCTCTCTCTGTTGTCAACTCTGCCTCCGTCTCTCACTATCTCTCTCTGTTGTCAACTCTGCCTCCGTCTCTCACTATCTCTCTCTGTTGTCAACTCTGCCTCCGTCTCTCACTATCTCTCTCTGTTGTCAACTCTGCCTCCGTCTCTCACTATCTCTCTCTGTTGTCAACTCTGCCTCCGTCTCTCACTATCTCTCTCTGTTGTCAACTCTGCCTCCAGGTATTGTCTTAATGAATTTAATATCACACTGTCTGTGGATCGTCTATCATATAAACAGGAGCCTATGATATGTTTGTTAGGTCTTTTGAAATATGTATTATGTAAGAATTGCTTGTCATAAAGGATATATCTCAAAAGCAATGTTTACACATTTTTAGGCCTTGTCCTCTCTGAGCCTGGGAAGGCTGACTGGCTGTGTAGGGCAGGCCTGTCTTAATCAGGCCCGCAGAGAGCAAGAAGGAGAATGTACTCTGTGTTACGTGCCCTCCTCAATAAAAATAAATAAAGGAACTCAGTCAACCGTGAACTAATTGGGATGCCACAGGTCCAAGAGGCTAAGCCTAAAGGACAAATTGGAAAGTTAGCCGAGAATTAGTTTCAAATTATCTCTTCGTTGTCAATGGGTCCTACCAGGCCTGCTAATTCACTACCATTTTCTCTCTCTCCTCTCTTTCTCTGTCTCTATCTTAGCTCTCCTGCTGCTCTATGACGTGACCAACAGAACATCTTTTGACAACATCAAGGTAGGACTCTCCATATCTCATCTTCTTTTCTCTTCCCCTTTTTTTGTTCTAATAAGCCCTGAAAATAGCCTGAAATAAGCAGACCAAGTGCTTTCATAGAACCTTTTTTGCTAATTATTGTGTTAGAAGCTTTCTAAGTGACTTGGAGGTATGTTTGATAATGGAGAAAATATGTCTGTCTCTCAAGTGTCATGTTGTAACAAAGCCATAACAGTGTTATGATATATCATTATATTGCGCGTGGAGGGGATGTAAGATCCTGTCTTTTCTTTATCTGCTGCTGCTGCACCTGTCAGCAATAGGGAGGGAGGGAGAGGGGGAGAGATTGTACCCCTGTCTGTGTGATTGACAGTGTAGCTTTAGCCCTAGGGGGGCTGTTAGTCCCGGCTGTCTGTGTGACTCTGTCTCCCTATAGGCTGCCTCAAGGACCATCCGTCTGTCTGTCTTTGTCTGTCCGTCTGCGAGCATGTCTGTCTCTCCTCATCACCAGAGCTCTCAGCGGAGCCTCTAACAGTGTGCTGATGGCCACTGAACGGATGTGGCTCACAGGGCGTGTTTCTATCACTCTGTGGTATTGCCTCAGACCTGTGATTAGTCATTCTACGAGATGGAAAAATCTGGTGTTCTGTGTGCTCACCACATACCTTGTGCTATTCACTTTCAAGTTTGATGTTTTTCCTAACGTCAAAGGTTTTTAGGGAAGCCTACGCAATTTTCTGAAAAGATATGGTAAAGTTTTACACCAAAGCATCAACACTTGTGGCAATCATTGGTACATTGATTTGTTTTCATTGTTTCCCTTACACCTCATGCCCATGAACTGGACCTGCTGCCTACCAGACCTGGGTTCAAATACTATTTGAAATAATAGTATTAATAAGATGTGCTTGATTGAGCTTGTCTGTTGCAATGGAACCAAAAGAGATGTCCCATGTAAACCCCGCCCACCTGGTACTCCAGACAGGCAAAGGCAAACGCTCAAGGTATTTGAAAGATTTGAAATAGTATTTGAACCCAGGTATGCTGCGTACACTACATTACAGTACAAAGCCTAACTTGAGATGTGCACACGTAACTTAAAACCCCTTAGAGTTGATTGACGCACTGTTGCATCAATTGAAGTTGCATAACATAAAAATCCCCATCAAAATATGTCAGTTTAAGCTAGAGATATTAGTTTTTTTGCATTGGATGTGTCTCAATCTGAGGTGAATGGTGGCAGAGCTAGAGTGGTGTTTGTCAGACCATGAGACATCCCAAAAATCGCTCTTCTCACGTAAATGTCTGTAGCGTCCGAAAGGTTTGACCTACAAAATAGGACCCCTCTATGGAAAGATGAGACTCACGAACATGATGTGTTCTCAGATTTGCTCTCCGACCCCCATAAGTGTCAGGAGTCTCGTCTGAAGTCGGTATCGTCTGAAGTCGGTATCGTCTGAAGTCGGTATCGTCTGAAGGAAGTCGGTATCGTCTGAAGGAAGTCGGTATCGTCTGAAGGAAGTCGGTATCGTCTGAAGGAAGTCGGTATCGTCTGAAGGAAGTCGGTATCGTCTGAAGGAAGTCGGTATCGTCTGAAGTCGATGTGCCAACTTCTGTTTGCCAACTTCTGTTAGGCCTTCAACGATTTGGGCTACAAACTAATGGGACTCGTCTGAAGGTAACCGGTACCGGTTTTTAAAAAACAATGGAAGTATGAAGGTAGTTTTGTGCCTACCCAAAAAAAGGGGGTTAAATATGTGTAAAAAAATCTATGAAACAAAATATTTCCTGAGCTTTCTTATATCTCGTAGATATAGGACATACACTTCAAATCCTTTTTTGACATTCATAAATGCGTTATTCAATGCGTAGTATAGGCCAAAATCTATATTTTATCAAATAATTGCTTTATATTTATAAAAATACGTTGGAGGGGGGAGGGGTGCTAAGATGACATATGGAATTGTTTTAGGATGGTTATGCTATGGAGTATTTCACCATTTGATTTTTCAATTTTAGGACCCCTTTACGTATATATATATATATATACACGTAAATGGGTCCTAAAACTGAAAAATCTAATGGCAAAATTCTCCATAGTATAACCATCCTAAAACAATTCCATATGTCATCTTAGCACCCCTCCCCCTCCAACGTCTTTGACTCTAAAGAAATTACATGTTAATCATGCATTCATGCCAACAGAAGATTTGCTTGAAAACTCTATTTACATGTAAGTCCCTCAAGTTAGGATTTCAGGCCTGTTTTCAACTAATGTGTTCAACTTTAAATGAAACTGAACACAATGAGCAGGATTGGATGGCTGTAGCCAGGATATGTATGTTAGCTCTGGATGAAGAATGGTTTGGCCTCCTTCTGGCAGCAGCAGCAGGAACACTGGTCCCAGATAACAGGATGAAGAATGGCGTAGATAAGAATTACCCAACCACTCACAAAGAAGACATTCATTATCTACAAGTTATGTGATTTATTGCATTGCAGTCCAAGTCACGTTTTTCTGGTGTATGAAGTAGGGTTCTAAAATGTCGGTATCTTTCCCACAATTCCCAGGTTTTACAGAATTCCAGGTAGGAGGATTATTCTCAACTGATTCCAGGAATGTTTCAACCAGGACCTCTGGGAAGCCTGGACATTTTGGGAAAGAGAGTCATTTTGCAACCCCAGTGTGAATTAGATATGAAGGATTGTATAGTTCATACCAGTGGGATCTTACTGGTCAAAAGGGCTATTATAGGGTGGGATTTATAGGCTTGTGTGCTGCTTATAAATATAATAAAGAGCTTATATTTCTGTAGTGTCCCATGCCTCTATATTTGTGCCATCACTTGCTATAGCTTCATTAAAGGACTCTTCAAAGGGCTTTCTTACTCTACATGCTAACTTGCATGGGAAGGCAATTTGGATCATTATGCCAATGGCTACCGAAATCTTACCACCCACTGAAATAAATGTCTGATTGCGAGTCGTCTTTTTAAAATTCCTTATTTTTATGACTCCACACACACATTTTCTCCAAGCCTCGTGAAAGGGTGTTTAGAATGGAACATGGGAAGAAATGTTAACAATTCTATCATCATTTCTACAATGTGTGAACTTGTGTCAGGGCCAGGGCAGAACTTGTGTCAGGGCCAGGGCAGAACTTGTGTCAGGGCCAGGGCAGAACTTGTGTCAGGGCCAGGGCAGAACTTGTGTCAGGGCCAGGGCAGAACTTGTGTCAGGGCCAGGGCAGAACTTGTGTCAGGGCCAGGGCAGAACTTGTGTCAGGGCCAGACTGAGCCGTGAAAGTGAAGAAGTGAATAAAGGAATGAAGTGGAATAGAGATGACAGTAAGAGAAGCACAGAGAGTTGGGAAGCAAGAGAGTGAGAGGATGAAGGGGGAGGGATGAGAGAGGGAGAGAGTGTAGGAGAGAGAGATCCACATATGGTGTGATTATAGCAGGCTCATGCTTCACCCATTTTCTGACAGACACTACCAGCCCAGTACTCACTACTTTAGAACTGCACTCTTACAAAAAAGGGTTCCAAAGGGGTTCTTCGGCTGTCCCCATAGGATAACCCTTTTTTGTTCCAGGTAGAACTATTTTGGGTTCCATGTAGAAGTGTCAGTGGAAAGGGTTTATCATGGAACCCAAAAGGGTTCTTCCTGGAACCAAAAGGGTTATTCTATGGGGACAGCCGAGGAACTGTTTTATGTTCTAGATAGCACCTTTGTTTCTAAGAGTGTGACATCTTCTATGTATTATAGTGATTTAACTGTACCCTACTGTAACAGTTGTTTTGTTGTGTGTTGATGTTGAAGGGTAGGATTGCCTCATTTGTTAGAGCAAGACTTCCAATGCTTTCAGTGCCATGGGTATGTTATCAATGACATCTGCAAGTCATTTACATCCTGCGTATACTATTTATCTAAAAGCATTTCTCTTCCTACTATATGAAAAGGGAGAGGTAATTTAGCAGAAGCTTTTGTACAAACTTACCTACAGACATGCTAGTATACGTATGTGATCCCACCAGAAATCAAACCCACAAGCCTGGTGTTGCTAGCGCACACTCTTACCAACTGTGCAACACAGGATCTCATGTCTGTGTCCAGAATGATGTGCCAAACAACCTGGTGTTGTTTCCACAAAGTTGCCTTCCTATACAACAGAAGGTGTGGTCATTCTTAACAGCCATGGGAGATGAGAGTCCTTTAGAAGAAGGGATTTAGAGAAGAGAGGACAGAGTGATAAAGAGAGAGTTGTTCTTGTTATTGCCACTCAATTCAAAGAGAGAAATATGGTTTGGCCATCTGCCCAGAGATGAGGACTATAAAGCCAGGTTCTCCTGGAGAGGCAGCTGTGTCTCACCCTCAATTACTGTCACTACCACTGGAAATGAGAACGAGAGAGAAGCCATTCCATCTCTCCTCTCCTTCTCTCCTCAACTCCTCTTTTCCTTTCCTCTTCACTCTCTTCCTCTCCTCCCTTTCCATCTCCTCTCTTTTCAGATCCCCTCTCTCTCCCATCTTCCCTTCCCTCTCCTCTCCTGTCTTCTCCTCCTCTCATCTCCCTTGCCTTGGCATCCTCATTCAGTCACTGAAGATTACAGCTGGGGTGACACGCTGATGGGCTGCAGATGCCCAGCGGTGCTCCGCTGCCTAACGACCATAACGAGAGCTAATACATGTTAATTAATGCTAATGGTGATGAACACCAAAAAACAGGCCGAAGAAGGAGCGAGAAACGAGTGGGCCAATCCTTGGATCCTCTATCCCCCTAACCCTCTATCGCCCCCCTGCCATGCATCAGTCTAGCCCCAGATGACATTGGAGAGGCACACACATCAGAACCACAGGAGACTGAGAATGGCCCGTGGGAGAACTACTGATCATGCACGGTGTCCTTCAAAACTAACTGACTTTAAACTGTAAGGGAGTGAATGTTATTTATAATAAGGATTACATGGAGAATACCGGACCACTCTGAAATGAAAACGGATGGTCCTCCATTCAGCAAAATATATTTGACCTAAACCCTCCCTGAACACTTGATAAAAAACAAGTGACCTTCCCGTATACCACTAATAATAATTAAAACAATGTGGATAGCAGAGAACATGTCTACCGTTTACCCTCACTTCTTGGACAGACCAGAGCCTTAGATATGCAGTTTTGGAAACTTGTTCTTTGTTTTGCAACCATTACATGGCAATGCAGGAATTTAGATATGTTTTTATAGTGTACAGGGTTGCAGGACAGAAGGTTGTGGGTTCGCAGACCACCGTGGACAAGAGTAGGGGTGGAAAGACGGTAGGTAAAATCACTGAAGAAGCCAAGCCAGTAAAAAATCCATATTTCACCATATGTTGTGATGTTCATTTATACGCCATCGTGATATACAATAAGGCCATGACAACAAAAAGACAACAGTCACACAGTGGCGGAATAAATTCAACTACACCTACATTTGTTTCATCACAAAACCGGAGAGCAACGTCTGTCAGGTGAAGTCCACAAAGCAAATATTGATTTCTGAGTGCGTTGCAAGTCAACATTTTTTTTTTTTGGGGGGGGGGGACTCACCCTACTTGTAGACTATTTGAACGCCAATGCCGTCCTTCTTTCTTTCATGTTGGCAAAACGGTCTATGGCTCTGTACGCTTTTAGTTTTTGTTTTCATAGGCTAGCAAACATTTTAGCTAGGTAGCCTAACTTCCTTGCATGGGCAACAATGAATCAGCTAGGTTAGCTAGCTGGTTAATGTGAGCCTACTAGGCTACATCTATGCTACATATTGAACTTCAATCATCTCAGGCCAGTGACCATTAACAGAGCATTCGGAAAGTATTCAGACACATTGACTTTTTCCACATTTTGTTTTGTTACAACCTTATTCTAAAATGGAATAAGGCTTTTCCTCATCAATTTACACACAGTACCCCATAATGAAAAAGCAAAAACAGGTTTTTAGACAAACTGAAATATTACATTTTCATAAGTATTCAGACCCCTTACTTTGTTGAAGCACCTTTTGGCAACGATTAAAGCCTCAAGTCTTCTTGGGTATGACGCTACAGGGTTGGTACACCTGTGTTTGGGAAGTTTCTCCAATTCATCAAATCAAATTTATTTATATAGCCCTTCTTACATCAGCTGATATCTCAAAGTGCTGTACAGAAACCCAGCCTAAAACCCCAAACAGCAAGCAATGCAGGTGTAGAAGCAATGCAGATCCACTCAAGCTCTGTTAGGTTGGGGAGCGTCGCTGCACAGTGATTTTCAGGTCTCTCCAGAAATGTTAGATCTGGTTCATGTCCGGGCTCTGGCTGGGCCACTCAAGGACATTCAAAGGCTTGTCCTGAAGCCATTCCTGTGTTGTCTTTGCTGTGTGCTTAGGGTCGTTGTCTTGTTGGAAGGTGAACCTTCACCCCATTCTGAGGTCCTGAGCGCACTGGAGCAGGTTTTCATCAAGGACCTCTTTGTACTTTGCTCCGTTCATCTTTCCCTCCATCCTGACTAGCCTCCCAGTCCCTGCAGCTGAAAAACATTCCCACAGCATGATGCAGCCACCAACATGCTTCACCGTAAGGATGGTGCCAGGTTTCCTCCAGACATGACGCTTGGCATTCAGGCCAAGGAGTTCAAACTTGGTTTCATCAGACCAGAGAATCTTGTTTCTCATGGCCTGAGAGTCCATTAGGTGCCTTTAGGCAAACTCCAAGCGGGTTGTCATGTGCCTTTTACTGAGTGGCTTCCGTCTGGCGCCTCTACCATAAAGGCCTAATTGGTGGACTGCTGCAGAGATGGTTGTCCTGGAAGGTTCTCCCATTTCCACAGAGGAACTCTGGATCTCTATCAGAGTGACCATCTGGTTCTTGGTCACCTCCCTGACCAAGGCCCTTCTCCCCCGACTGCTCAGTTTGGTCTGGCGGCCATCTCTAGGAAGAGTCTTGGTGGTTCAAACTTCTTCCATATTATTGTTTTGTCAAGGGAGGCCAAATGCATGCAGGCATTAATCAATCAAATGCTACAACAGCAACATGTCATACTCTTTTGTTCCAGACAGCATCAGATACATGGGCTACACATACTGAGACAGAGGGGCGCTGTTTCCCTCTGATGATTTCTCAGGTGAGATTCAGCCACTTGCGAATTGATGGAAAATTCTGAAAACCCAGAGAGCGGAAAGATAAATTATTTTATAATATTTGTTTTTTAATTGGTGAAAAATTTGGAAATCTGTCTTCCCTTGGCATCAATGAATACACGCCGCTGTGGAAAGCTCTCCCTTTATAGTAAATTAATCTATCATTGTATTTGCAGGTCCAAGAAAAAATGGCCTTTCATAAACATTCCATGCAATTCTATGTCATTTGACATATTAGCAGAATATTTTTTTTATGCCACACAAATTAATGAAATTACGGACTAAGACTGGACAGAGAGAGAGGCTTAGGTGTTCATCTTATCATATTTCTCCAATGCCAAATCAGTGTGTCTTGTTTGCAACGAAACTGTCCCTGTTTGCAAACAATTAAATCTGAGACATCGTCAGGAATCTGAGCACCACCCCAGACAGAGTAGTCCTACGGACGCAGAAAACTGTAAATTGCTGGCTACTCTTCTTCCGTGGCTTAACCCAACGAGTGATTACTTCCCAAGCAAAGTCTTCTTTTTGTCTCCTCGGCTATATGTATCGGAGTCACATCTGTCCCAGGTATTTTATAGCTTATGTATCATTTGATTGAGACCACACTAAATAGCCTTTAGGCGCGCATGATATTGCGCGCCCAGCGGAGAATCCGAGATGAGGGGCGGCATCAGGCACACATTGATATATAGCCTAATAAGCAACTTATTCTAAAACACTGAGAAATATTCACATTTCATCAATTACAAATTACATGACCCTCCCCTGGACTAGAGTTAAAAAATACTAAACCCTTCCCTTGACTGAAAATGAAAAACATGACCCTCCCCCATTTTCCTCCAGGTAACCGTTCTGTAAATGTCGATCCATCCCTAAGCAAGTGGTATTGCTAAAATTCCTTTAGAAGGGCACTTCACCCATTTTAACATCATATTCATGATCTCCAGCATCATTCCAGTGTCTACATGGATGTTATACATTCTTTAGTCAAGAGCTTTTCTTCTTTCTTCAAGATAAGAAGAAGGGTCTAGCAAAATAAACAGCGTTGACCTACGTTTACCCTTCACTACATCCCTGGTTGGACCCACAGAGACGTATCGCTAGTTACTGTGGTCAGTGCTGCTATGAATCGGAATTGTTTTCCATATTGAACTGACCAGAGGACAAATTCGTCACTTTCAGTACATTTTAATGGGAAGAACCCCCCCAGTGACCGGTCAGCAGAGGAATAAATGTTTTTAGATCAGAAGACAGGTTTTAAAGAGGAACATCTAGGGTTGTCACGACACCTACGGAAGGTGGCGCCCCTCCTCGCCCGGGCGGCGGTCGTCGTCGCCGGCCTACTAGCTGCCATCGATTTATGTTTCACGTTCTGTTAGTTAGGCCTAGGTTAGTTGCGCACCTGTTTTGTGTTAGTTGTTAGTGGGGAGGGGTATTTAGGCTAGTTAGTTAGGGTTGTTGTTTGTGCGGGATTGTTCGTTGGTCAGGGTGTGTTTTTCATGTGGTTCTGTATGTTTGGAGTTACGCTATTCCTTTTGGGCTGCGTCCCTGGTTACGTTCTTTTAAGGGCGGTGCGTTTCTTTTTGCACACCTTGCACTCCATACCTTGCATATTTTCCGTGTGGATATTCTATTAAATTCATTAACGGAATCTTTCTGTCTCCTGCGCCTGACTCTTCGAAATCCACAAGCCACCCATTGTGACAAGGGTTCTATAAACAAGCATGTCCAAAGTAATTTATGCATGATCTGAGATATGTATGGAACCAATTGTCCAGTTTTTAATCGAGTCAGTAAGGTTGTGTGGAACAAGATAATAATCATATCCTGAATAAGAGTCCATTTGTCTCGTAAAGACTGGACCAAGGTGCAGCATGGTAGGCGAACATTTTACTTTTATTTAAAATGAACACCGAACAAAACAACAAAATACAAAACAAACGTAAAGTTCTGCAGGCTACACAGCAACAATACAAAAACAAGATCCCACAAACTAAGGTGGGAAAAAGGCTGCCTAAGTATGATCCCCAATCAGAGACAACGATAGACAGCTGCCTCTGATTGGGAACCATACCCGGCAAACAAAGAAATAGAAAAACTAGAATGCCCACCCAAATCACACCCTGACCTAACCAAATAGAGAAATAAAAAGGCTCTAAGGTCAGGGCGTGACAGCTGCTGTAAAATGTAGCGCTGTCAGTGGTCCTATTCCTATATGTAATGGTGTACAGTAGTTCTGTTGATGAGGCTGGCTCAGTAAGGGCAGTTGCAAGCTGGAATATCAACGAACCAGCTATAGTAATGTCTATGCATTATCTTTGTTGTCCAACTAGCTTACTTCCTATGAACACAGGGCTTATTCTCAAGGATGGAAACATCTACCTGTATGGGGAGTTTACCTAGCAGGAGTTCTTCTGTTTTATTTTTACAGTAAAACCCATCTGTGATTGTATTCAACCATAAAGAAAAATAGCTACTGAGCCTAATGTTGTTCTGTCCAGCTTTTCATTTGGACGTTCTTCCTCCAGGGTGCGTCAAGCGGTGGCTGTGCAGTGACCTGGCATTGATCCAGGTATCTGCTCTGCTCACAGCACCAAAGCCACTCAGCTTTATAACCACATGACCAACCAATGTCTCCAAATTTAATTGGGAATATTCAAACTGAATAAACTGCACGCTTTTTCTTGTGCAATTTCAATCAGCACTGTTCACCCTCCAGATGTTCTATCTGCCATGAGGCTGTGTGAGTGTGTGTTTGTCTGCGTCTGTTTGTGTGTGTGTGTGTGTGTGTGTGCTTGCACCTGCCTGCATGTGTGCGCACTCTTCAGACAGAGGAGAGACCACTGAAGGTAACAGCAGCAGAATTTAAACCTTTTGTTCTAAGGTTTCCTTCATGCTCACAGTGCCCCAGGGGCCATGGGGCTACCTTCAAGTTGAAAATACTGCATGTTTCTCTGCACACTTGTTATTTAAATGTCAGGCCACCTTGTCAGATGCCCGCCTGCTGTTTCAGAGTGAACAGTGTTAGTCTGTCTAACAGAGTAATAGAGGCTTCCAGGGGAATTGAATAGATGTTGGTCTGTGCATTTCTCACCTTTCCAGGCTCTGTTTGTGTTATTTAATAGGTTAATGATGTGCTGTATATCCAGTTACAGAGTTCCCCCTGATTTATGGAGGTAGAGTCCTGTCAAAAAGACATGTGGAAATAGATGTTGAGGAGACGGTGGATCGTAAACTGTTAGAGAAGTAGCATCATAATGCTTGTGGGCAAATCAAAGCACTGAGAGACAGATTTCATAGAATGACGTGTCATAACCCAACACTGTGACATGGTGATGTCTGCGTCCGGTGCTCATTACCTTGTCACTTATCAACATAATAGTTAAGGATCCAGTATAGATTCTATAGATTAGAACATCTGGCTCCAACCGTAATTAGCATGTCTGTTCCATAGCCTCTTCTTATGATTGCAGGTCCTTGACTGTGATTGAATGCATGGACAGAGAGAGGTTCATCCCAAAAAGGGTTGTCACAGAAAATTGATCCCTCATGACTAACAGTTCCTCCTGTGGATAGTTCCATTTCCCTTTACGTCAGCCTCGGGGAGAAACATGGCACTTCATTGTACACTACACACACACACACACAGGGTGTCTGGAGAAGCCTCATAAGATGTCACTTGATTTTAGTCACCAGCTCAATTTGATTTTGTGCGAGGTATGAACTAGCGTGTGGACCCAGCTGAGTGTGTGTCCAGGGTTGGACGATCACTGAGAGTGTAGCACTTTGTCTGCTTAGTGAGCCAGTGATTGGTGAGAGCAATCACTGGCTCAAATGGGTTACACCCATTTTGGCATTTGCATTAGAGGTCTACCAAATAATCGGCAAGGCCGATTTAATTAGGGCTGATTTCAAGTTTTCATAACAATTGGTAACTGGCATTTTTGGATGCCGATTATGGCCGATTACATTGCAATCCACGAGGAGACTGCGTGGCAGGGTGACCACCTGTTATGCGAGTGCAGCAAGGAGCCAAGGTAAGTTGCTAGCTAGCATTAAAGTTGTCTTATAAAAACAATCTTAACATAATCACTAGTTAACTACACATGGTTGATGATATTACTAGTTTAACTAGCTTGTCCTGCGTTGCATATAATCAATGCGGTGCCTGTTAATTTATCATCGAATCACAGTCTAATTCAACTTCGCCAAACGGGTGATGATTTAACAAGTGCATTCGCGAAAAAAAACACAATCGTTACACCAATGTACCTAACCATAAACATCAATGCCTTTCTTAAAATCAATACACAACTATATTTTTTAAACCTGCATATTTAGTTGAAAGAAATTCATGTTAGCAGGCAATAATAACTAGGGGAATTGTCCCTTCTCTTGCGTTCAGTGCAAGCAGAGTCAGAGTATATGCAACAGTTTGGGCCGCCTGGCTCGTTGCGAACTGTGTGAAGACCATTTCTTCCTAAAAAAGACCATAATTAATTTTCCAGAATTTTCCATAATTATGACATAACATTGAAGGTTGTGCAATGTAACAGGAATATTTAGACTTAGGGATGCCACCCGTTAGATAAAATACGGAACGGTTCTGTATTTCACTGAAAGAATAAACATTTTGTTTTCGAAATGATAGTTTCCGGATTTGACCATATTAATGACCAAATGCTCGTATTTCTTTGTGTTTATTATATTATAATTAAGTCTATGATTTGATATTTGATAGAGCAGTTTGACTGAGTGGTGGTAGGCAGCAGCAGGCTCGTAAACATTCATTCAAACAGCACTTTCCTGCATTTGCCAGCAGCTCTTTGCAATGCTTGAAGCACAGCGCTGTTTATGACTTCAAGCCTATCAACTCCTGAGATTAGGCTGGCAATACTATAGTGCCTATAAGAACATCCAATAGTCAAAGGTATATGAAATACAAATGGTATAGAGAGAAATAGTCCTATTCCTATAATAACTACAACCAATATTCCCAGTTAAGAAGTTTTAGAAGACTCATGTTAAAAGGAACCACCAGCTTTCATATGTTCTGAGCAAGGAACTTAAACGTTAACTTTTTTACACATATTGCACTTTTACTTTCTTCTCCAACACTTTGTTTTTGCATTATTTAAACCAAATTGAACATGTTTCATTATTTATTTGAGACTAAATAGATTTTATTGATGTATTATATTAAGTTAAAATAAAAGTGTTCATTCAGTATTGTTGTAATTGTCATTATTACAAATATATATCTATAAAAATCGGCCGATTTAATCGGTATCGGCTTTTTTTGGACCTCCAATAATCAGTATCAGCGTTGAAAAATCATAATCGGTCGACCTCTAATTTGCATTATATCTCTCACCAAGGAAAGCTGTGATGAGAAGCAGACTGCCTTAAAATATCTAGGTAGCTATCTATATAACATTTATTTTTGAATATGCCTTGGACTGTGCCAACAGTGCCAATGAAGGTTTCACAATAATTCCAGAAGACAGGAAGTTGCATCTGTCCTGTCCCATCAGTACTTATGTGTTTAGGACAGTATTCCAGCCCAGCAGAGTGAAGTTGAATGGTGAGCATTATTGTAATCGGAGGTCAGTCTGGCAGTTCTCTCTTCGATTTGCTCAATAATGTACCTACTGTTGCCAATAAAGTATTTTTTTATTCCTTGTAGGCATATGATGATGAAACATTAATATTTAGAAAAGGTCAAGACAGAGTTCTGGCAGGCACTGTCTAGCCTTGTCTCTGAACATAGGTTGGTGAAGCAGTTATACCTTCGATTTGCTCAGTAATGCACCCTCTGTTGTTGCCAATAACATTGTTTTTGCCTTGTATAATGATGAGGCATGAATATTCAGAAGTCAAGACAGAGTTCTGGGTACTGACTGGTCATTGTGCTGTATAACTGTTCCCTTCCTCATCGTGTACCCTTGGTAAGCACTCTTGGCAATCTATAAATTATCCCCCCCCCCCCCCCAAAATGATCTATCAGTCTCATAATGTGTTTGGTTACAGTGGAGGTATCCCCCTTAATGGTCTATCAGTCTCATAATGTGTTTGGTTACAGTGGAGGTATCCCCCTTAAAATGGTCTATCAGTCTCATAATGTGTTTGGTTACAGTGGAGGTATCCCCCTTAAAATGGTCTATCAGTCTCATAATGTGTTTGGTTACAGTGGAGGTATCCCCCTTAAAATGGTCTATCAGTCTCATAATGTGTTTGGTTACAGTGGAGATATCCCCCTTAATGGTCTATCAGTCTCATAATGTGTTTGGTTACAGTGGCGATAGATAGATAGTTTTGAGAGGGATATCTGTTATGTCACCAGAATAACACCCTCAGTATGTATTGGAAAGGAGCATCAAGTTTATCACCTTGAAATAAGTTCTGATGATCTTGCATCTGTAGCTTAATAAACGGTATGCTTTCCCAACGAGTCGTAGTGGGAGGACCACACAACATGTCATCGCGTGACTCCAACTTTACTTCCATATGATTGCTATTATGTCAATATTTGCACCCAGACGTTGCTAAATAACCATTTGAAATAACCATGTGTGTGTCTCAGAGGAGGAGCACATATTTCCGTACATCATTTACAGCACTACAGTGCATAACAAAGTGCACTTTATGGGTGGGGGCTACAGTAAATTGTTACCAGACAACATCAGACTAGGTAAGCTCAAACTTAAAATGTCTTTAACCAGGTCCACTTTATTCAACCAACTTGAAGAGCCACTGAACTGACATATTTAAAAATGTTCAACGTTTCGCATTTACATGCCATTCCACCGCTCCCTCTTTTATTGAAATGTGTGAAAACTTTCAAATATTAGTTTCCAACTTCGTATGAATACATTCCCTATTTGGGGAAAAACCTATTCACCGTAATAATGCATTTCGTGCTCTGCCAAGGACATAGTCTTTGTCCCAAATGACACCCTATACCCTATGTAGTGCACTACTTTTGACCATGGCTTATGGGGCTCTGGTCAAAAGTAGTGCACTATGTAGAGAATAGGGTGTCATGTGGGATGCAGACATAAGGCTTTGTGAGCTGAATACATTCCTGCAGTATAATTGCCCATCACTGTCCATGTGTGTAACGCATAACAGGCACTAATGCAGGAGTTATTTTTACACCTGCTTCAATTAGGCCCATGAAGAGGACGCACGCCACTGAGGCGCTGACACCGACATGAGGGGTTGTTGAGATCATGCTATGAGTGATAGAACGCCCAGGGATAGGCAGCAGTGTGATGGGTGCGCTAATGTTAATTGATTCCAACCAATGTGGGATGTGTGGAATTTTAAGAAGGAGGAAAGGAGAGGAAGCAATGAATAGCTAAGTCCAACCCCTCCCATGTCTACCTACATTATATATTTATTTTGTTCTTTCTTTCTCTCTTCCCTTTTCATCCCCCTCTTACAGAATCACTTTCCCTCTACCTTTCTATCCCCCCTCTATCTTCCTCCTCACCCCTTTGTTGAATCACTCCCCCTTTTATATTTCTCTCTACCTCTCTCATTAGCTCTCTCTCTTCCCCTATTTCTCTCTGTGATGAGGTCTTGATCACTCCTTGATCCCACGTTAAGTCTATTTTAAGTCAGCCTGGTCCTTTGTAGTCTCCTCTGTGAGGTTGGGGCGATAGTGAGACGTTGGGGTTAAACTGTGCTCTGCATAGCTTTTTAATTGTTTCTATATTTACTTGTTTTGGTTCTAAAAGGCATGCAACGTGAGCAGGGTGCAAGACCTTCTGTTGCTCTGTCAAGGCTGTCTCTAAGCTGAGGAATAAATCTTGCCCTCTCTCTCTCTCTCTTGGTCTCTGTTTCTCTCTCTCTCTTCACAACAAGTTTCAAAAGAATACAGACATTTTAAATGTTATATTATTGGCTATGTACAGTGTTGTAACAATGTGCACATAGTTGAAGTACGAAAGGAAAAATATATAAACAGGGTAATATGGGTTGTATTTACAATGGTGTTTGTTATTCACTTGTTGCCCTTTTCTTGTGGCAACATGTCACACATTTTGCTGCTGTTTGCACACTGTGGTATTTCGCCTAATAGATATGGGTATGTGATATGTAATTTGCTTTAAAATTCTTTGTGTGACTGTGTAATTTGAGGGAAATGTGTGTCTTGAATATGGTCATACATTTGGCAGAAGGTTAGGGATTGCAGCTCAGTTTCCACCTAATTTTGTGGGCAGTGTACACAGCCTGTCTTCTCTTGAGAGCCAGTTCTGCCTACGGTGGCCTCTCTCAATAGCACGGCTATGCTCACTGAGTCTGTACATATTCAAAGCTTTCCTTAAGTTTGGGTCAGTCGCAGTGGTCAGGTATTCTGTCACTGTGTACTCTCTGTTTAGAGCCAAATAGCATTCTAGTTTACTGTTTTTTGGTTAATTATTTCTAATGTGTCAAGTAATTATCTTTTTGTTTTCTCATGATTAGGTTGGGTCTAATTGTGTTGCTGTCCTTGGGCTCTGTCAGGTCTGTTTGTGTTTGTGAACAGAGCCCCATAATCAGCTGGCTGAGGGGACTCTTCTCTAGGTTCATCTCTCTGTACACTCTTAGAAAAAAGGGTTCCAAAAGGGTTTTATGGCCATCCCCATTGGATAACCCTTTTTGGTTCCAGGTAGAACCCTTTTGGGTTCCATGTAAAACCTTCTTTGGAATCAAAAAGGGTTCTCCTATGGGGACAGCAGAAGAACCATGTCAGGCTCTAGATAGCAAAGAAAGGATAAGTGATGGCTTTTTTATGGAACGTTTGACAATCACTTCCTTTTAGGTGGTTGTAGAATTTAACGGCTCCTTTCTGGATTTTGATAATTGGCAGGTATCATCCTAATTCTGCTCTGCATGCATTATTTGGGGTTTTACTTTGTACACGGAGAGTCTCAATTTGGTGTTTGTCCCATTTTGGGAATTCTTGGTTGGTCAGTGGACCCCAGACCTCACTGCTATAGAGAGCAATGGGTTCTATAACTGATTCAAGTAATTGAGATGTCGAATTTGATGTTCCTTTTGATGGCGTAGAAGGCCCTTTTTGCCTTGTCTCTCAGATCGTTCACAGCTTTGTTGAAGTTGAAGTTACCTGTGGTGCTGAGGTAGGTATAGTTCTTTGTGCTCTAAGCGAATGGTGTCTAGATGGAATTTGTAGTCCTGGCAACTGGATCTTTTTTTGGAACACCGTTATTTTTGTCTTACTGAGATTCACTGTCATGGCTCAGCTCTGGCAGAATCTGTGCATTAGATCTAGGTGCTGCTCCCACAACAACGCTTTCCATCAATTTATATAGCACACCCTCATGCCAAATTGAGTCAAAATATTGTTTTTATCAACAAAGCATGAGAAGACTTTGCTTTTGTTTTGGTTTATTTGTTTGTCAATTAGGGTGTGCAGGGTGAATATGTGATCTGACTTGTGTTAATTTGGTAAAAACCCTATTTGACATTTGCTCAGGACATTGTCTTCACTAAGGAAATGTAGGAGTCTGCTGTTAATGATAATGCAGAGGGTTTTCCCACGGTTGCTGTTGACACATATCCCACGGTCAAATTTGTCTCCACTTTTGTGGATTGGGGTGATTAGTCCTTTGTTCCAAATATTGGGGAAGATGCCAGAGCTGTTAGAGTTTAAGTATAGCCATTTGGAATTTGAGGTCGGTCTGTCTGTCTGTCTGTCTGTCTGTCTGTCTGTCTGTCTGTCTGTCTGTCTGTCTGTCTGTCTGTCTGTCTGTCTGTCTGTCTGTCTGTCTGTCTGTCTGTCTCTCTCTCTCTCTCTCTCTCTCTCTCTCTCTCTCTCTCTCTCTCTCTCTCTCTCTCTCTCTCTCTCTCTCTCTCTCTGTCTGTCTCTCAGCCGTCTACTGTTCATTGTCTATTCCTCTCTTTGACAAGTTCAACTTTCCTAATGCTTGTCTCTGGGGTGGTTTCTCCTCCACAACTATCTATATATCTATTTTATTTTCTAACCTGTCTTTTTGTCTTCATCAAGGAGCCATGACTGGATAGTTTGGATGGCCCAAGCAGAATGATACTAAAGTGGGAAGGTTGGGAGAGATGAAGGGACTGACAGAGAGTACTGCCTCAGGGCATCACCAGGGAGATAGTTAGTTAGTTACATTCTCTTCTTACTCTAGCTGCATCAGCACATTCACTTTATCCCTGAGGGAGGGAGGGAGGGAGGGAGGGCAGGGGGAGGGAGGGAGCAGAATGGATAGAGCAAGGGGGGAGGTAGGGAGGGAGAGAGGGAGGGAGGGAGAGCAGGGGGAGGGAGGGAGCAGAATGGATAGAGCAAGGGGGAGGTAGGGAGGGAGAGAGGGAGGGAGGGAGAGCAGGGGGAGGGAGGGAGCAGAAGGGATGGAGCAAGGGGGGAGGTAGGGAGGGAGAGAGAGGGGGTAGGGAGCAAGGGGGGAGGGAGGGAGGGGATTGGTTTTCAGTTTCACTTCACTAGGAGGCCAATGACTTGTTGATCTGAATTGAATCTCAAACCTGCGACCCACGAGCTAAATATGTCCCGTGAGTCGATTTAATGTGGCTCTGAAGACCATTAATAGTGGGTCTACTCTAACCCCTTTGACCTAGGAAAGAATTCTGGAACAGTGTGGTGTTCAAGCAAACTGCTGATAATATCAGTCACTCACAGGGACTTTTCCCTCTAAGAAGTGAAGTTGGGATGGATTTTGTTAAACTTGGGCTAGACTGCTGATTGGATACTGCCTCAAGAGGGGAGAGGAGAGGAGACGAGAGAGCCTGTACGGTCACACACACACACACACACACACACACACACACTATGACAGCTCCCATCACTCTTCATAAACACTTCAGTCAAAGGCAGGTTGGTCAGACTCCACTCTCATCCCTCTCAGCAGATTCAAGCATCAGTCAGCTTTTTATGAACACGAAAATAGCTTTTGGCCAGAGAAATTAGACAATGAGGGAGATGACTTTGTTGTTTTCAGTTTTAGTTTTGTGTTACAGGTTTATTCTGTAGGCAGGTGAATGAATGTCATTAGATGTGTTTTTACTTCTTATTTGTATAGTTTGCAGTGTAATGTAATGATTCCGGCTGATTCCACTGAGCATTCAGTCATTCTGCTGAGCTACTGTTTACCATGAGCTACTGTTTACCAGCAGTTACTGTTTAGCAGCAGTTACTGTTTACCATGAGATACTGTTTACCATCAGTTACTGTTTACCATGAGATACTGTTTACCATCAGTTACTGTTTACCATGAGCTACTGTTTACTATGAGATACTGTTTACCAGCAGTTACTGTTTACTATGAGATACTGTTTACCATCAGTTACTGTTTACCATGAGATACTGTTTACCATGCGATACTGTTTACATAGTTGTCTTTGCTGTCTTTGTATCTAAGATAATTGTGTAGTTTAGAGTAATTATCGAGGTTAGCTAGCCAGGTTAGCTAGTGTTAGCTAGCTACATAGTTGCCTTGGTATCATGATAAGGTGTAGCACTGAAACTATCGAGGTTACCTAGCCAGCTACACTTTCAAACAAAGTCAACAACGCAGCCACTGCTAGCTAGCCTACTTCACCAGCCAGCAGTACTGTATCATTTTAGTCATTTTAGTCAATAAGTTGTCTTTGTCATAGTTTGTCATAGTTTGATAATTGTGTAGTTTAGAGTAATTATCGAGGTTAGCTGGCCAGCTATTTTCGTCCCCCGCGACGCCATTTCCAAACCTAGCCAACTATTACCGACGAGCAGCATTGTAGAAACTAAATACATTACAAAGGAACGTCTTGATTAGTGTTATGTTAGCTAGCTACATAGTTGCCTTTGTATCATGATAAGGTGTAGTACTGAAACTATCGAGGTTACCTAGCCAGCTACACTTTCAAACAAAGTCAACAACGCAGCCACTGCTAGCTAGCCTACTTCACCAGCCAGCAGTACTGTATCATTTTAATCATTTTAGTCAATAAGATTTTTGCAACGTAAGCTTAACTTTCTGAACATTCGAGACGTGTAGTCCACTTGTCATTCCAATCTCCTTTGCATTAGCGTAGCCTCTTCTGTAGACTGTCAACTATGTGTCTGTCTATCCCTGTTCTCTCCCCTCTCCACAGGCCATACAAACGCTTCACACCGCGTGGCCGCTGCCACTCTAACCTGGTGGTCCCAGCGCGCACAACCCACGTGGAGTTCCAGGTCTCCGGCTGCCTCTGGAACTGCCGGTCTGCGGCCAACAAGGCAGAGTTCATCTCAGCCTATGCTACCCTCCAGTCCCTCGACTTCTTGGCGCTGACGGAAACATGGATTACCACAGAAAACACTGCTACTCCTACTGCTCTCTCCTCGTCTGCCCACGTGTTCTCGCATACCCCGAGAGCATCTGGCCAGCGGGGTGGTGGCACTGGGATCCTAATCTCTCCCAAGTGGACATTCTCTCTTTCTCCCCTGACCCATCTGTCTATCGCCTCCTTTGAATTCCATGCTGTCACAGTTACCAGCCCTTTCAAGCTTAACATCCTTATCATTTATCGCCCTCCAGGTTCCCTTGGAGAGTTCATCAATGAGCTTGACGCCTTGGTAAGTTCCTTTCCTGAGGATGGCTCACCTCTCACAGTTCTGGGTGACTTTAACCTCCCCACGTCTACCTTTGACTCATTCCTCTCTGCCTCCTTCTTTCCACTCCTCTCCTCTTTTGACCTCACCCTCTCACCTTCCCCCCCTACTCACAAGGCAGGCAATATGCTTGACCTCATCTTTACTAGATGCTGTTCTTCCACTAATCTCATTGCAACTCCCCTCCAAGTCTCCGACCACTACCTTGTATCCTTTTCCCTCTCGCTCTCATCCAACACTTCTCACTCTGCCCCTACTCGGATGGTATTGCGCCGTCCCAACCTTCGCTCTCTCTCTCCCGCTACTCTCTCCTCTTCCATCCTATCATCTCTTCCCTCTGCTCAAACCTTCTCCAACCTATCTCCTGATTCTGCCTCCTCAACCCTCCTCTCCTCCCTTTCTGCATCCTTTGACTCTCTATGTCCCCTATCCTCCAGGCCGGCTCGGTCCTCCCCTCCTGCTCCGTGGCTCGACGACTCATTGCGAGCTCACAGAACAGGGCTCCGGGCAGCCGAGCGGAAATGGAGGAAAACTCGCCTCCCTGCGGACCTGGCATCCTTTCACTCCCTCCTCTCTACATTTTCCTCTTCTGTCTCTGCTGCTAAAGCCACTTTCTACCACTCTAAATTCCAAGCATCTGCCTCTAACCCTAGGAAGCTCTTTTCCACCTTCTCCTCCCTCCTGAATCCTCCCCCCCCTCCCTCTCTGCGGATGACTTCGTCAACCATTTTGAAAAGAAGGTCGACGACATCCGATCCTCGTTTGTTAAGTCAAATGACACCGCTGGTCCTGCTCACACTGCCCTACCCTGTGCTTTGACCTCTTTCTCCCCTCTCTCTCCAGATGAAATCTCGCGTCTTGTGACGGCCGGCCGCCCAACAACCTGCCCGCTTGACCCTATCCCCTCCTCTCTTCTCCAGACCATTTCCGGAGACCTTCTCCCTTACCTCACCTCGCTCATCAACTCATCCTTGACCGCTGGCTACGTCCCTTCCGTCTTCAAGAGAGCGAGAGTTGCACCCCTTCTGAAAAAACCTACACTCGATCCCTCCGATGTCAACAACTACAGACCAGTATCCCTTCTTTCTTTTCTCTCAAACTCTTGAACGTGCCGTCCTTGGCCAGCTCTCCTGCTATCTCTCTCAGAATGACCTTCTTGATCCAAATCAGTCAGGTTTCAAGACTGGTCATTCAACTGAGACTGCTCTTCTCTGTGTCACGGAGGCTCTCCGCACTGCTAAAGCTAACTCTCTCTCCTCTGCTCTCATCCTTCTAGACCTATTTGCTGCCTTTGATACTGTGAACCATCAGATCCTCCTCTCCACCCTCTCCGAGTTGGTCATCTCCGGCGCGGCCCACGCTTCGATTGCGTCCTACCTGACAGGTCGCTCCTACCAGGTGGCGTGGCGAGAATCTGTCTCCGCACCACGTGCTTTTACCACTGGTGTCCCCCAGGGCTCTGTTCTAGGCCCTCTCCTATTCTCGCTATACACCAAGTCACTTAGCTCTGTCATATCCTCACATGGCCTCTCCTATCATTGCTATGCAGACGACACACAATTAATCTTCTCCTTTCCCCCTTCTGATAACCAGGTGGCGAATCGCATCTCTGCATGTCTGGCAGACATATCAGTGTGGATGACGGATCACCACCTCAAGCTGAACCTCGGCAAGACGGAGCTGCTCTTCCTCCCGGGGAAGGACTGCCCGTTCCATGATCTCGCCATCACGGTTGACAACTCCATTGTGTCCTCCTCCCAGAGTGCTAAGAACCTTGGCGTGACCCTGGACAACACCCTGTCGTTCTCCACTAACATCAAGGCGGTGACCCGATCCTGTAGGTTCATGCTCTACAACATTTGCAGAGTACGACCCTGCCTCACACAGGAAGCGGCGCAGGTCCTAATCCAGGCACTTGTCATCTCCCGTCTGGATTACTGCAACTCGCTGTTGGCTGGGCTCCCTGCCTGTGCCATTAAACCCCTACAACTCATCCAGAACGCCGCAGCCCGTCTGGTGTTCAACCTTCCCAAGTTCTCTCACGTCACCCCGCTCCTCCGCTCTCTCCACTGGCTTCCAGTTGAAGCTCGCATCCGCTACAAGACCATGGTGCTTGCCTACGGAGCTGTGAGGGGAACGGCACCTCCGTACCTTCAGGCTCTGATCAGGCCCTACACCCAAACAAGGGCACTGCGTTCATCCACCTCTGGCCTGCTCGCCTCCCTACCTCTGAGGAAACACAGTTCCCGCTCAGCCCAGTCAAAACTGTTCGCTGCTCTGGCACCCCAATGGTGGAACAAGCTCCCTCACGACGCCAGGACAGCGGAGTCAATCACCACCTTCCGGAGACACCTGAAACCCCACCTCTTTAAGGAATACCTAGGATAGGATAAAGTAATCCTTCTAACCCCCCCCCCCCTTAAAAGATTTAGATGCACTATTGTAAAGTGGTTGTTCCACTGGATATCATAAGGTGAATGCAGCAATTTGTAAGTCGCTCTGGATAAGAGCGTCTGCTAAATGACTTAAATGTAAATGTAAATGTTTACCATGAGATACTGTTTACCATGAGATACTGTTTACCATCAGTTACTGTTTACCATGAGCTACTGTTTACCATGAGCTACTGTTTACCATGAGCTACTGTTTACCATTAGCTACTGTTTACCATGAGTTACTGTTTACCATGAGCTACTGTTTACCAGCAGTTACAGTTTACCATCGTTTACTGTGTGTGTGTGTGTGTGTGTGTGTGTGTGTGTGTGTGTGTGTGTGTGTGTGTGTGTGTGTGTGTGTGTGTGTGTGTGTGTGTGTGTGTTCAGTTCACAGAGGTTAAGAACTTTAGGAGACTGGCAAGTTTCAGAAGAAAGTTCTTTGTTTCTGGCCATTTTGAGCCTGTAATCGAACCCGCAAATGCTGATGCTCCAGATACTCAACTAGTCTAAAGAAGGCCAGTTTTAATGTTTCTTTAATCAGGACATCAGTTTTCAGCTGTGCTAACATAATTCAAAAGGGTTTTCTAATGATCAATTAGCCTTTTAAAATGATCAACTTGGATTAGCTAACACAACATGCCATTGGAACACAGGAGTGATTGTTGCTGATTATGGGCCTCTGTACGCCTATGTAGATATTCCATAAAAAATCTGCCGTTTCTAGCTACAATAGTCATTTACAACATTAACAATGTCTACACTGTATTTCTGATCAATTTGATGTTATTTTAATGGACAAAAATTTTGCTTTTCTTTAAAAAACAAGGACATTTCTAAGTGACCCCAAACTTTTGAACGGTAGTGTGTGTTTAACAGTTGCTTTTCGACTATGCTTCACTTTGGTCTGAAAGAAAGCCAGACAAGTGTCTCACAGTGGCTGATCCGCCCCCTCACAACGTTGATCCATATTATAGGGCTCTTACCTTAGATACAGCTGTCTGTCTGGACTATCAGTCATTTAAAAAACATGTTTAATCTGGGAGGGATAGAGGAGAGATGCTCAGCTAACCCTTTAGAAAAGTGTGTGTGTCTGTGTTGTCTGGAAGCTGTGAGAGACCTGTTGTTTGACTCAGCCACCATGTTGCTCTTACCTGTTCAGGCAGTGTGTGTGTGTGTGTGTGTGTGTGTGTGTGTGTGTGTGTGTGTGTGTGTGTGTGTGTGTGTGTGTGTGTGTGTGTGTGTGTGTGTGTGTGTGTGTGTTCAGTTCACAGAGGTTAAGAACTTTAGGAGACTGGCAAGTTTCAGAAGAAAGTTCTTTGTTTCTGGCCATTTTGAGCCTGTAATCGAACCCGCAAATGCTGATGCTCCAGATACTCAACTAGTCTAAAGAAGGCCAGTTTTAATGTTTCTTTAATCAGGACATCAGTTTTCAGCTGTGCTAACATAATTCAAAAGGGTTTTCTAATGATCAATTAGCCTTTTAAAATGATCAACTTGGATTAGCTAACACAACATGCCATTGGAACACAGGAGTGATTGTTGCTGATTATGGGCCTCTGTACGCCTATGTAGATATTCCATAAAAAATCTGCCGTTTCTAGCTACAATAGTCATTTACAACATTAACAATGTCTACACTGTATTTCTGATCAATTTGATGTTATTTTAATGGACAAAAATTTTGCTTTTCTTTAAAAAACAAGGACATTTCTAAGTGACCCCAAACTTTTGAACGGTAGTGTGTGTTTAACAGTTGCTTTTCGACTATGCTTCACTTTGGTCTGAAAGAAAGCCAGACAAGTGTCTCACAGTGGCTGATCCGCCCCCTCACAACGTTGATCCATATTATAGGGCTCTTACCTTAGATACAGCTGTCTGTCTGGACTATCAGTCATTTAAAAAACATGTTTAATCTGGGAGGGATAGAGGAGAGATGCTCAGCTAACCCTTTAGAAAAGTGTGTGTGTCTGTGTTGTCTGGAAGCTGTGAGAGACCTGTTGTTTGACTCAGCCACCATGTTGCTCCTACCTGTTCAGGCAGTGTGTGTGTGTGTGTGTGTGTGTGTGTGTGTGTGTGTGTGTGTGTGTGTGTGTGTGTGTGTGTGTGTATGAGAGGATACAGGTGCAGTAGAGAGTACTTTATACACCAGCACAAACAGCATGTCCTGAAACATGGTAATCTCAACAAGTGACTTTCTTTCCTTCACAAGGTTTATCCTAGCTTTCAGGTCAATCATGTTCCCCCTCCCTGGAGATGAGGCCTAGATTCTCCCAGAATCCCTAGATTCTCCACATGGTCTGTGTCCAAAATGGCACCCTAGTCCCCATATAGTGCACTGCTTTACGAAAACAAGGGGCCCTATGAAGGGAATAGGGTGCCATTTGGGATGGAGTCAATATAACTAGCGAGTGCTTTCTTCAGAGCCATTTTACCGTGACTGTGCCTGTTTCTGTGAGCCAGATTACACAGTGCTGTCTGTCTGTTTATGAAGAAACTCAGATGATCAAAGAGCAGGCAGAACAGCACTGTCAGTCAGCCAGAGGAAATCCCCTCAGAGACTTACACAACAGTGTGACACAAACATCTGGGAGTTTGGTATGAGTAACTGAGTACACTGAGTAACACAGCAATGTATTTTGGCTCTGTACTATACAATCGATTAAAGGTTGCAAGATTGTTGCTGTAACCAATGGCAAAACCCAGAACATTGTCACCCTGCCCTCCAATCAAAGCTAAGTAGGACAAACAACAACAAACATGGTATCTGCAGTGCCCTCACGTTCTCCCACCTGTCACTCCACGACACACTCCTGTCAGGTACACAACATGCCACAAACACCCCTTTCTCACCTTTTCAATCATTCTCTTTTCTCTTTCTGTCTTTCTCTCTTTCTTCTCCTTTCTGCATCCACCTGTCTCACCTTCTTTCTCCTTCAGTCTCTCTATTTTACTAGCTCTCTCTCTCTCTTTTTTCTAATTTCGCTACCCCACCCTTTCCCCCCCTCTCTCTCTCCCCACCCTCTCCCCCTCTTTCTCCCCACCCTCTCCCCCTCTTTCTCCACTCTTTCTCCCCTTCTCTCCCCCGAACCCTCTACCCTTCTCTCTCTCCACCCACCCTCTCCCCTTTTCTCTCTGGCCCCACCCTCTCCCCTTCTCTCTCTCACCCACCCTCTCCCCTTCTCTCTCTCACCCACCCTCTCCCCTTCTCTCTCTCTCTCACCCTCTCTCTCACCCACCCTCTCCCCTTCTCTCTCTCACCCACCCTCTCCCCTTCTCTCTCTCACCCACCCTCTCCCCTTCTCTCTCTCTCACCCACCCTCTCCCCTTCTCTCTCTCACCCACCCTCTCCCCTTCTCTCTCTCCACCCACCCTCTCCCCTTCTCTCTCTCACCCACCCTCTCCCCTTCTCTCTCTCACCCACCCTCTCCCCTTCTCTCTCTCCACCCACCCTCTCCCCTTCTCTCTCTCACCCACCCTCTCCCCTTCTCTCTCTCTCTCACCCACCCTCTCCCCTTCTCTCTCTCACCCACCCTCTCCCCTTCTCTCTCTCTCTCACCCACCCTCTCCCCTTCTCTCGCTCACCCACCCTCTACCCTTCTCTCTCTCCCCCACCCTCTCCCCTTCTCTCGCTCACCCACCCTCTCCCCTTCTCTCTCTCACCCACCCTCTCCCCTTCTCTCTCTCTCTCACCCACCCTCTCCCCTTCTCTCGCTCACCCACCCTCTACCCTTCTCTCTCTCCCCCACCCTCTCCCCTTCTCTCTCTCCCCACACCCTCTCCCCTTCTCTCTCTCTCTCTTCCGCTTTCTTTTACTGTTCAGTGCACAGCTTGAGGTTAACATATCAGCTCCAGTCATCCTTCTCTCCCTCCCTCCCAGCAGTCTCTCTGTCATTTGGGCCCTGACCGTGGCCCTCCACAGCCCCACATATCCAAACCATCAGTCACTCTGATGGGAGTTCTGCCGGAGTCCTGCTGCATGTCGGGACACACACACATATACAGTGGGGGGGGAAAAGTATTTGATCCCCTGCTGATTTTGTACGTTTGCCCACTGACAAAGAAATGATAAGTCTATCATTTTAATGGTAGGTTTATTTGAACAGTGAGAGACAGAATAACAACAAAAAAATCCAGAAAAACGCATGTCAAAAATGTTATAAATTGATTTGCATTTTAATGAGGGAAATAAGTATTTGACCCCTCTGCAAAACATGACTTAGTATGACTTAGTACTTGATTCCAGGGTTGGAGGGATGGAGGGTTGATGCCAGCCAGGGTCCCAGAAATAGATCACCCCCTCTGCCACCCTCTGTCACCTAATAATTTGCCATTTGGCTGCATATGCATTTGGCCATAGATAGTACCGGAATTAGACTTGAACCCTAGGATGGAGTGCCTATATCCCCTTAAACCATAGTCTGTGGTGTAGTTTGTTATTACGCCCCCTGGGATAAGTGGTGTCCGACTGAGTCCTGCTGTTCTGATTGGACCTCACTGATAACCCGCTCTGCGCATCACTTCCTGCCAGTGGGGTGAACCACGTATGGTGGGGCCAGATTGCACCTTACGAACATGTCATTTCCTCCTGGGAATGAGAGGATTATTTGCATGCCAGGTGCATTGTGGGGTATTGGAGGAGTAACTCCTTTCTCAGTTTGTCTTTCCTTGGTTACTTGTGTCCTTTCTCCTAACCACCTTCTCAAAATGCATTGGATGAGAAGACCTAAGGGAAGAGACCTTGAATCTCCTCCCCCAATGTGTTTTGAGAAGGAGGCAAGGAGAGAGGACATGAGGAATTGAGGAAAGATGAATAACTAGTTAGCTTCAAGAACCTTCTCCACTGAGAAAGAGCCATAAGGT
Source organism: Salmo trutta (assembly GCF_901001165.1). Taxonomy (NCBI): domain Eukaryota; kingdom Metazoa; phylum Chordata; class Actinopteri; order Salmoniformes; family Salmonidae; genus Salmo; species Salmo trutta. The sequence goes on along the minus strand of NC_042988.1, from coordinate 35,119,483 downwards.
TCTTCAAGAACCTTCTCCTCAGTGAACTAGCTGTAGACTTTGAAGACTGGCCTCCAACAATATGTCTGCCAACGTCTCTCTGCCTGATATAACACTTTACTAAAATTACATTTCATTTAATCATCAGGAGAATCCGTATTCTCTGTCCAGTGCAGGTGTTAACTTTTGTCAATTCAGTTCAATGGAAACCATTGGAGAGCAGGACCTCAGTTCAGAGCGTTCAATTATTTACACCGTCCTCACGGCAGGTAAAACGTCTCTCCTCTCGTCTCTCCAACAGGTTGATAAGCGGGTGTGTAATTGGACATAAAGGATGTGTAACACGTTAAAGCTGCTGTGGAAAATGGATTGGTGTCAACACTGTGGTGGAGAGAGAGAGGGAGAGGGAGGGAGGGAGAGGGAGGGAGGGAGGGAGAGGGGGAGAGGGAGGGAGAGGGGGAGAGAGAGGGAGGGAGGGAGGGAGGGAGGGAGGGGGAGAGAGGGAGGGAGGGGGAGAGAGAGGGAGGGAGGGAGGGAGGGAGCGAGGGAGGGAGGGAGGGAGGGAGAGAGAGAGAGATGCCCTGACTTAGCGCCGGATAATTGTTGAACGTAATGGGAACCGGCTTCACAAAATACCCCTTGAGGTTCATCTGGAAAAGAAAAGAGAAACGTTCTCTGAACTGTAAGTATGTTTGGTGTTTACTTTGTTTTAATGAACACAGGTCATCACCACCACTAGGCTGGAGAGATGGTGCTTATTTACACAAACAGTATGCTAATGTCTGTTGGTGGCAATACAAATATACCAGTTTGTTTGTGTAAATACAGAAACAGGCGGAGAGGGAGGGTGAAATAGAGAACATTTTAGATTTGGTTGGGTTTGTCTCTCTTTGTGTTTCACTCGTTTAAAAAGCACTTTGGGGCCCTAATGTGGAACAGCCCTTTGCTGTCTAAATCATCCCTGTGCGGCCGTAGCGTAGCTAGCCGTATCTCTAAATGCCTGTGGTTGTTTAGTATTCACCAGGCCACTGTCTCCTTTCCTAATAGGCTGTTAATCACACGGCTCCTATTCATCTAGGGCCTGTCATCACACCCACGTTCCAACACTAGTAAAGGAGAGGTTAATTACAATGTCTGTTCGTTTTCTCATTCAATCACTCTCTTTATCATTCTCTCTCTTCTGCTCTTTCTCTCTCTCTCTCCCTCTCTCTCCCTTTAAGATTTATATTCTTCTACACCTGAGCTGTCATGATTCCAACTGAGCTGTCTTGAGTCACAGGATGTTTCTCCATAGCAGCATTGTCTGTCCTGCTAGTCGTAGTCAGTGAGTGCTAAATGCCTTAGCAGGTGACCAGTCACTTCTTATATCAAAGACCCGTCTCCAAAGCCAGGATTCAGCCAGATGTTTTCCTTCAGGCTGTCTGCCTACACTGTATCCTGTATACAGTCGTGGCCAAAAGTATTGAGAATGACACAAATTTTAATTTTCACAAAGTTTGCTGCTTCAGTGTCTTTAGATATTTTTATCAGATGTTATTATGGAATACTGAAGTATAATTACAAGCATTTCATACGTGTCAAAGGCTTTTATTGACAATTACATGAGTCAGTATTTGCAGTGTTGACCCTTCTTTTTCAAGACCTCTGCAATCTGCCCTGGCATGCTGTCAATTAACTTCTGGGCCACATCCTGACGGATGGCAGCCAATTCTTGCATAATCAATGCTTGGAATTTGTCAGAATTTGTGGGTTTTTGTTTGTCCACCCGCCTCTTGAGGATTGACCACAAGTTCTCAATGGGATTAAGGTCTGGGGAGTTTCCTGGCCATGGACCCAAAATATCGATGTTTTGTTCACCAAGCCACTTAGTTGCCACTTTTGCCTTATGGCAAGGTGCTCCATCATGCTGGAAAAGGCATTGTTCGTCACCAAACTGTTCCTGGATGGTTGGGAGAAGTTGCTCTCGGAGGATGTGTTGGTACCATTCTTTATTCATGGCTGTGTTCTTAGGCAAAATTGTGAGTGAGCCCACTCCCTTGGCTGAGAAGCAACCCCACACATGAATGGTCTCAGGATGCTTTACTGTTGGCATGACACAGGACCGATGGTAGCGCTCACCTTGTCTTCTCCTGACAAGCTTTTTTCCGGATGCCCCAAACAATCGGAAAGGGGATTCATCAGAGAAAATGACTTTACCCCAGTCCTCAGCAGTCCAATCCCTGTACCTTTTGCAGAAAATCAGTCTGTCCCTGATGTTTTTCCTGGAGAGAAGTGGCTTCTTTGCTGCCCTTCTTGATACTAGGCCATCCTCCAAAAGTCTTCGCTTCACTGTGCATGCAGATGCACTCACACCTGCCTGCTGCCATTCCTGAGCAAGCTCTGTACCGGTGGTGCCCCGATCCCGCAGCTGAATCAACTTTAGGAGACGGTTCTGATGCTTGCTGGACATTCTTGGGCGCCCTGAAGCCTTCCTCACAACAATTGAACCGCTCTCCTTGAAGTTCTTGATGATCCGGTAAATGGTTGATTTAGGTGCAATCTTACTGGCAGCAATAACCTTGCCTGTGAAGCCCTTTTTGTGCAAAGCAATGATGACGGCACGTGTTTCCTTGCAGGTAACCATGGCTGACAGAGGAAGAACAATGATTCTAAGCACCACCCTCCTTTTGAAGCTTCCAGTCTGTTATTTAAACTCAATCACCATGACAGAGTGATCTCCAGCCTTGTCCTCGTCAACACTCACACCTGTGTTAACGAGAGAATCACTGACATGATGTCAGCTGGTCCTTTTGTGGCAGGGCTAAAATGCAGGGGAAATGTTTTTGGGGGATTCAGTTATTTGTATGGCAAAGAGGGACTTTGCAATTAATTGCAATTCATCTGATCACTCTTCATAACATTCTGGAGTATATGCAAATTGCCATCATACAAACTGAGTCAGCAGACTTAATATAAAATTAATATTTGTGTCATTCTCAAAACTTTTGGCCACGACTGTACCTGGTCCTGTGATTGGAATACATATACTGTGTTTTGAATTACATTCCAGCCCGAGAGTAGAACTCCACTGTGTGTCTCTCTGTATGCTTCTCTTTTCACTGGTATCTTCATCCTCTTGCCTGGTCCCAGATCTGTTTGTGCTGTCTTCATCCTCTAGCCTGGTTCCAGATCTGTTTGTGCTGTCTTCATCCTCTAGCCTGGTCCCAGATCTGTTTGTGCTGTCTTCATCCTCTTGCCTGGTCCCAGATCGGTTTGTGCTGTCTTCATCCTCTTGCCTGGTCCCAGATCTGTTTGTGCTGTCTTCATCCTCTAGCCTGGTCCCAGATCTGTTTGTGCTGTCTTCATCCTCTTGCCTGGTCCCAGATCTGTTTGTGCTGTCTTCATCCTCTTGCCTGGTCCCAGATCGGTTTGTGCTGTCTTCATCCTCTTGCCTGGTCCCAGATCTGTTTGTGCTGTCTTCATCCTCTTGCCTAGTCCCAGATCTATTTGTGCTGTCTTCATCCTCTTGCCTAGTCCCAGATCTATTTGTTCTGTTTTGACAACTCCTATACTGTATATGTCAATTATATTTCGTTTTTTTGCCATTTGAATTAAATTCCAGCCTGACAGTATTAATATCCAATCTCTCTGTGTATCTTTCCATTTCACTAGTGACTTTATCCTCCCCCGCATGCTGAAGGATGTTGTTGTTCTACCGTTCCCCGGGATAGATGGGGACAAGATGTCACCTGGAAAGAATTATGGTTGTGGCGTTGGTGGTGAAATTACCCATGAGGGGGAACCAGCCGTAAACAGCTCAATAATGGTTAATTACTGGTTTTGGTTAATTACAAGTCAAAATGGGACCAGAGGACATTTATAGGCAAGCTGTCGAATAGAGGGGAGAGGTTGTGTTCCAGTCAACTTGATTTATTGTTGGAGAATGGTTATGAGACATGAAGGGCCGTGTGTTCGAGGTTGCCAGGTTGGAGTATATCCTAACCATGGTCCTTTGTCTCAGCTATTCAATAGAAGGAGAAGTTGTATTCCAGTAAACCTTTTCTTGTTGGAGAATAACAGGTTTTGACACATGGAGGTTGTCATATTCAGGGTTGCCAGTTTGGTCATGTCCGTGTATGCCAGGTTGAAGAATAACAATTATTTACCCCTGGCTCAACTGGTCTGGTTAGGAATAAGGCCCCTCATAGTATTCTGCTGTGTTGTGCTGTTCTGTGGTGCACCAATAGGAAATGCAGTGCTTTACTAGTCAGACAAGGTTAAGGAGAGCCAACGACTCAGTTCTGTTTTAGTTTGTTACTCTGTTGCCCTGATAGGGAGTGAGTTGCGTTGACGATGAGCAATGTGACATTGTGTCTTTTCCAGTCAAGTTCCAAGCAATAAAGTGTCAAGAATGAATCAATAGTACAACATTCAAATCAAAATATGTTGATCCATCACCGATTACTCATGTCTGTATTCATGTGCTCACATCTAGTCGATAAGTAGCAAAGTGCTCAATTGAGTAAATGACAGTTGGTCATATAGAATGTAAATAAGTGGGGAACGCATTTACTGTGGGAGACATTGTACACTGTCCTGAATTGGGTATTACACACTCTACTCTCCTGAATCACTCTGTTCTATAATATTCAAAAAGACGACCCAAGTTTAACTCAATTATGTCAATTAAGGAAGTAAGTTGAAATTCCTAATTTAGGTTTCAGTTTACTTCCTGAATTGACTGAGTTGAAATTGAATTGACCCCAACCATGATCTCAACCATAGACATGACTGTTTTAATGTCTCCTTGGTTTACATTGTAAACACAAGTAAATGGCCCCTCTAACATCTTCTGTCTCCATCTGCCTCCCTGTTTATCTGGGTGAGTAAGGTTGTGTACTCTCAGGCAGGCTCTGAGGGCATTCATCAGCCTGAAGAGGTGGCCTGGAGGCTGGGTTGTGGAGGCAGGGTCTCCCCCTCCCTTCCTTGGCCCATGGTGCCTCTCTCCTGGGTTATTACCTGGGTTGTGTATATTAGGGCACACAAAGGAAAACATTTTAAAACGCTTTGCAACGGAAATTAGCGTTTCTTATTGGATGAGTCAAGGTATTCCAATAAGTTTGTTTTCTTCTGTTTTGGAGCCTAATGAACTGAGCCCTGCCTAAACATCCCTGACCTCATTAGCGCTGAGTACATTAAAACACAAATCTGATTTCCTATAGTGAACTCAGAGGCTAAAAACACCCTCAGACAAAGGAATGGCTTCTCTCCTAACAGGCTGAGGAGGTATGAGTGTTGAAGACAGATAATACATGTAGTTATCTTCTTATAGCCAACCATCGTCTGTCCAGATGGGCATACATTACAGAGGTTAGAAGTTGTTTTCACACACACACGGCTACATGCATGGCGCACACTGCACACTACCAGGGTTGGAAAAAGTACTGAAATATCCTACTCAAGTAGAGGTAAAATTACTGGAACGACTCATATAAAAAGTGCTCAGAGTAAAAGTATTTGAGTTAAATAAAAACATTGACCTTGACAATTAGCTAATTTCAGTAAGGTTACCTGAACGTTGTTTACACGTGATCTTTTCCATGCATTACAGGAAGTGAGGAAATGAATGTACAGTAGGAACTAAGTACAAGAAGGCACATCTGTATGTTAAAAAAACGTAAGTATTTGTAAAAAAATATACTATTAACATTTGAAAATAAATTAAACATTCAAAGCAATTAGTGTATTGATAAATAAAAAAGCAATACAAAATAAAGTGCATAAACCATAAAGTTGCCAGACTTCAATATACTTCAGCCTCCATATAAAAACATGTCTTTCACCAATTCAACCCTCTGTTTCTAATTACTTTACACCTCTGCACACTACACACACTACACACACTACACACACTACACACACTACACACACTACACACACTACACACACTACACACACTACACACACTACACACACTACACACACTACACACACTACACACACTACACACACACCAGAGGGACCCAAACTCACTCAATTACTATACAAATACAACACTGACAAATTACAACATAAACAGAGAAGCCTTCCCTTGGTGGTTGGTAATGGAAAACACCTGGCTGTACTGCAAGACAACTCAACTGTCTGGATTTAGTTAGTAGTAACTGTCTGGGCTTAACAGCACATTGATAGACATGCTAATGGAAATATGGCTAGCGCTCCATGTTGGGCCTAATGTAAAGCCTTTTACAATAGCCATCAACCGCACAATACAAGATGTGAGAGAGGGAGAGAAATGGGGAGGAAGAGGGAGGGGAAGAGAGAGGGAGTGGGAAAGAGGGAGCATTCCACGCTTTGCCTTTAAAATAGCAGTCCATCAAAACCCTATTCTCCTGGATGTCATCACACAATGCTGCACTGAGTAATGCTGCCCTTTTATGTAAAAATGAACATTCAACAATCAGCCATCGCACAGGGACGAGCACATGGAGGTTGCAAAGTAGATTTTCAAAGTGCATGCTAATTCTGGTTACAGCTGAAGTGTAAATTCACAACACCACAGAAGGTTTTTGCTCAGTCGTGAATTGAACACCTTGTTTCCGCCCCCCTTTTATGTTCAAACTGGGCATTGTGGGTATGCTACGATGCTACACTACAGCCATCGGACCATTGAGGGAATGCTTCCTTTGAAATCAATGAAAGCTGCTATACTGCCCGTGTTGCGTCACGTCCAATGGCAGCATCCAAGCTCAAGAATCGCAGAGGTAAAAAAAAGGCTGTAAGACTGACGCGGGTTCATTCTATTTTGTGAATCGAAATAATGAGAAATAAAGTTGATTTTGGTTGCATATGGCCTCCACGAGACACCACTGGCTATTGTACTAAGATTTATGAAGTCAAGAAGCTTCTAGCTAGCAGAAACTCAAGCTAGCTAGCTACATTGACTAGTACAGTAGGGAAAATAAAGATACTCTTCCATTCCTCAAAACAACACGCTCTGTGTAGGAGGTAGAACGTTGCATTGACACGACGCTGATGACAACGCAACGCTTATAGTTGGGCTGAGGAGTTAGCCTGGTCCCAGATCTGTTTGTGTCCAAACATGACAATGACCATAGGAGTTGGCAAGACACAAACAGATCTTGGATCAAACTATTACACAGTGTTTCTACAGCTGATCCCACCCCCCTGTACAGTCATGGAGATGTTGTTTTGTCAGTAACTCCACTTGAGTCTATGAGAGACCCATTGGCTATTAAAGACGCACAGACTCACATTAGGATCATTAAAGTGTTGACATGGTATCCAATGTGCTCTAATGAGTCAATGACTTCACCTTTATCACTATTATTCTGTTTGAGTGACTAACTAATGGCATCCCACTGGGCACAGACGTCAGTTCAACGTCTAGTTTTGATTTACATTTGGTTGAGTTGTCAAATGACATGAATTCAACCTGAAATCCTCCGTCATTGTATTTCGGTTCAAAGTTGGGTGAAAAAAATACATAATTCCCTTACATTGATTACTTTTTTCAAATCAAATCAGTTTTCCACTTTCATTTAATGTCATCACATAGAATTTGTGGGTTGAAATTAGAGGTTGACCGATTATGATTTTCAACGCCGATACCGATACCGATTTTTGGATAACCAAAAAAAAAGCCAATACCGATTAATCAGCCGTTTTTTTTTATATACATATATTTGTAATAACGACAATTACAACAATACTGAATGAACACTTATTTTAACTTAATATAATACATCAATAAAATCAATTTACTCAAATAAATAATGAAACATGTACAATTTGGTTTAAATAATGCAAAAACAAAGTGTTGGAGAAGAAAGTAAAAGTGCAATATGTTCCATGTAAAAAAGCTAATGTTGATTCCTTGCTCAGAACGTGAGAATGCTGGTGGTTCCTTTTAACATGAGTCTTCAATATTCCCAGGTAAGAAGATTTATGTTGTAGTTATTAAAGGACTATTTCTCTCTATACCATTTGTATTTCATATACCTTTGACTATTGGATGTTCTAATAGGTACTATAGTATTGCCAGCCTAATCTCAGGAGTTGATAGGCTTGAAGTCATAAACAGCGCAATGCTTGAAGCACAGCGAAGAGCTGCTGGAAAATGCAGGAAAGTGCTGTTTGAATGAATGCTTACGAGCCTGCTGCTGCCTTCCGCCGCTCAGTCAGACTGCTATATCAAATCATAGACTTAATTATAATATAATAACACACAGAAATACGAGCCTTAGGTCATTAATATGGTCAAATCTGGAAACTATCATTTCGAAAACAAAACGTTTATTCTTTCAGTGAAATATGGAACCGTTCTGTATTTTATCTAACGGGTGGCGTCCCTAAGTCTAAATATTGCTGTTACATTGCACAACCTTCAATGTTATGTCATAATTATGTACAATTCTGGCAAATTAATTACAGTCTTTGTTAGGAAGAAATGGTCTTCACACAGTTCGCAACGAGCCAGGCGGCCCAAACTGCTGCGTATACCCTGACTCTGCTTACACAGAACGCAAGAGAAGTGACCCAATTTCCCTAGTTAAAAGAAATTCATGTTTACAGGCAATATTAACTAAATATGCAGGTTTAAAAATATATACTTGTGTATTGATTTAAAAAAAGGCATTGATGTTTATGGTTAGGTACACATAGGTGCAACGACAGTGCTTTTTTTTGCGCTTGTTAAATCACCCGTTTGGCGAAGTAGGCTGTGATTCAATGATAAATTAACAGGCACCGCATTGATTATATGCAACGCAGGACAAGCTAGTTAAACTAGCAATATCATCAACCATGTGTAGTTAACTAGTGATTATGTTAAGATTATTTGTTTTTTATAAGATACGTTTAATGCTAGCTAGCACCTTTACTTTGGCTCCTTGCTGCACTCGCATAACAGGTAGTCAGCCTGCCACGCAGTCTCCTCGTGGAGTGCAATGTAATCGGCCATAATCGGTGTCCAAAAATGCAGATTACCGACTGTTATGAAAACTTGAAATTGGCCCTAATTAATCGGCCATTCCGATTAATCGGCCGACCTCTAGTTGAAATGATGTGGAAACAACATTGATTCAACCCATTTTTGCCCAGTGGGATGTGTTTCAGAGGTTTATCAGATAGTTAAAGGGATAGTGAATCCACATTACAAAGAAAACAGGATTCAGAGTAAGGAAACCAATATGTCATTTGGTTGAACTATCCCTTGAAGTTTGATTAGATATCAAGTCAAGTATCTTTTATCCTTTAGCTTCACAGTTTAAAGGCACAGTACAACATTAAAACATCAAAGCAAGCTTACCAAGTCCAGACATAGGCCTTCAACATTTGAAAAAGAGCAGCACAGCATAGAGTGTGGCTGTGCAGTGGCATCTGCTTTGAGTTTGGCCATCCAATGCAAATGCGCTAGGTTTATTGTGGCTCATATATCATTCTGTTCGATGTGGCTGGATGGGCAGAGCTGGGAGCCAGGGTTTCTTCCTTGGTTTGGAGGTGTAGCTGATCTGAGACCTGGGTTCAAATAGTATTAGAAAACTTTGAGTTAGCGTTAGCCTGCCTGAAGTGGGTGGGGTTTTGGGACTACTCCATTGGTTAAATTGTGCCAAGGCAAGCTCAATCGATCACATCTTATCAAACATTTTGAACCCAGTTCTGCTGCTGATCCAGGTGAGGGGATGGGATGATGTGGCAATAGGCTGGTGTATACATGCTGCAGATGGGTGGGGGGGGGGTTATTTGGCTGCAGAGTGTCCTCATCCCTTATTCTATCAGATGTGGGCATTGCCTTACAGAGGTGATGATGGGCTTGAATGTGAATGAGAGGCTTTGAAGATGGAAACTCCACCTCCAGTTGGACAAAAGTTGGCCAGACAACTCCACACTAGTGTGTGTCATCAGATTAAGGCAAAAGTTACGTCCTGATTCTCCACTCTTCTCCCAAACAGTATGCTAGATGCACACTCCTAATCATGTTTTGAAAAGGATTGGATAAGTGTCAGCATTGCCTGGCGCACCGTTCTGCCATAGGGCATGGATGGATTGAACAGTCTCTTTTCCCCCAACATGACCACTGACGTCAGAGGACTTTATTGGTAGAAGGGTCATGTTTCCCCAAGACGCTGATTTTTTTCCCCATTAATGGTTCAGGTTAGGATAGAGGGAGGGGAAGTTGATCCTAGATCTGCACCAAGGGGAAACATCCCCCGGAGCACTTTATAGGCCTCTAATTAACAGGTCATCAGTATGTGACACAGCTGTTAACAGAGAGGTCATTATTTAACTTCTCCTACTAAAATGTGCTCAACATGGACCGTGGTAGACCTGATGTCATCACCGATTTCCCTGTAAGGTCTCTAATGGGTTCACCACAGGGTGTCTCTCCCATTCCTCACACACAAACGTAAACACACACTTACACACACACACACCAGGTCATCTCCATGTGACCGAGGGGTTAAATCGTTACACCCACCACGTCATCTCCATGTGACCGAGGGGTTAAATCGTTACACCCACCAGGTCATCTCCATGTGACCGAGGGGTTAAATCGTTACACCCACCAGGTCATCTCCATGTGACCGAGGGGTTAAATCGTTACACCCACCAGGTCATCTCCATGTGACCGAGGGGTTAAATCGTTACACCCACCAGGTAATCTCCATGTGACAGAGGGGTTAAATCGTTACACCCACCAGGTCATCTCCATGTGACCGAGGGGTTAAATCGTTACACCCACCAGGTCATCTCCATGTGACCGATGGGTTAAATCGTTACACCCACCAGGTCATCTCCAGATGTAATTAGAAGAGTCCCAACTTGGAGAAACAGACTCTCGTCTCCATGTTCAAACAGAAAGGAGGATTGATTGCGGTGCAGTCAGAAAGCCAATGTGGACTTTTTCACTGGGATGGAGCAATTAAGCATCATTATAGTGGTGCTCTGCACGGAGTACAGCTGAGATGAGGGATATTATGTTGGTGAGGGGTGGATCTATGCCCCAGTCGATTTAAAAACCTATTAACGATGGCATTGATGTATGGCCTGGCCTTCTTGCTGCTCAGTGGTCAGAAGTGTTACTGTTGTTGTTGTGATGATGAGGCATTGGGTTGCCAGGTGACAGTGATTATATGGGCTGGTGTGTAATAAAGCTTTTTATTATTTCCCTTATGCCCTGTCCAGGCCTTGTCTCTAGAGGGGTTTATTACTGCTGATGCTGTTTGGACTGTACTCATTCTATTCCCTCTGTCTCTCTCCCTCTGTCTCTCTCTCCCTCTGTCTCTCTCTCCCTCTCTCTCTCCCTGTCTCTCTCTCCCTCTGTCTCTCTCTCCCTCTGTCTCTCTCTCCCTCTCTCTCTCCCTCTGTCTCTCTCTCCCTCTGTCCCTCTCCCTCTGTCTCTCTCCCTCTGTCTCTCTCCCTCTGTCTCTCTCTCCCTCTGTCTCTCTCTCCCTCTGTCTCTGTCCCTCTCCCTCTGTCTCTCTCTCCCTCTGTCTCTCTCCCTCTGTCTCTCTCCCTCTGTCTCTCTCCCTCTGTCTCTCTCCCTCTGTCTCTCTCTCCCTCTGTCTCTCTCTCCCTCTGTCTCTCTCTCCCTCTGTCCCTCTCCCTCTGTCTCTCTCTCCCTCTGTCTCTGTCTCCCTCTGTCTCTCTCTCCCTCTGTCTCTCTCCCTCTGTCCCTCTCCCTCTGTCTCTCTCTCCCTCTGTCTCTCTCCCTCTGTCTCTCTCCCTCTGTGTCTCTCTCCCTCTGTCTCTGTCTCCCTCTGTCTCTCTCCCTCTGTCCCTCTCCCTCTGTCTCTCTCTCCCTCTGTCTCTCTCTCCCTCTGTCTCTCTCTCCCTCTGTCTCTCTCCCTCTGTCCCTCTCCCTCTGTCTCTCTCTCCCTGTCTCTCTCCCTCTGTCTCTCTCCCTCTGTCCCTCTCCCTCTGTCTCTCTCCCTCTGTCTCTCTCCCTCTGTGCCTCTCCCTCTGTCTCTCTCTCCCTCTGTCTCTCTCCCTCTGTCTTTCTCCCTCTGTCTCTCTCTCCCTCTGTCTCTCTCCCTCTGTCTCTCTCTCCCTCTGTCTCTCTCTCCCTCGGTCTCTCTCCCTCTGTCTCTCTCCCTCTGTCTCTCCTTGCTTAAGATTTCTTAACCTTTCTTAACCTTACAAAGATATGTAAATAAGTCTGTGGGTGCTGTACCCAGGAGTAATTTGAAAATGGCCAACAGTCGTAAATAAAGTTTATTTCTGTACATTTATTGTATCTGCAGTCTCCAGTCGTTCTGCTGATGTAATAGATCCAAAGACAATTTATGTGCAAGTGCTGGCCATCATTTTCATTCAATATCTCTCCTCTACCTTTTTTATGTGTCAGCTGCAACAGCCTCTCTGTTCTTCCTTTGTCCTATGTCTTATTGGATCCCCTCTCCTTACTTGTCCTTTTGTGTCCTCAGACAATATGTGTCTCTGTCTGACTCCTCTCTTTCTCATGAGCATCTCTTCTTCCATACTTGTCCTTGTTTTTCCTCTGAATGTCTGACTGTCTGTCTCTCTCCTTTGTCTCGTCTATGCCTCTCCTCTCTCCTCTCTGTTTCTGTATCCGGAGTGACTCTCCTCTCTGTCTCTGTATCCTGGGGGTCTCTCCTCTCTGTCTCTGTATCCTGAGTGACTCTCCTCTCTGTCTCTGTATCCTGAGTGACTCTCCTCTCTGTCTCTGTATCCTGAGTGTCTCTCCTCCCTGTCTCTGTATCCGGAGTGACTCTAATCTGTCTCTGTATCATGAGTGTCTCTCCTCTCTCTCTGTATCATGAGTGTCTCTCCTCTCTCTCTGTATCATGAGTGTCTCTCCTCTCACTCTGTATCCTGAGTGTCTCTCCTCTCGCTCTCTGTATCCTGAGTGTCTCTCCTCTCGCTCTCTGTATCCTGAGTGTCTCTCCTTTCTGTATCCTGAATGTCTCTCCTCTGTATCCTGAATGTCTCTCCTCTCTGTATCCTGAATGTCTCTCCTCTCTGTATCCTGAGTGTCTCTCCTCTCTGTCTCTGTATCCTGAGTGTCTCTCCTCTCTGTATCCTGAGTGTCTCTCCTCTCTGTATCCTGAGTGTCTCTCCTCTCTGTATCCTGAGTGTCTCTCCTCTCTGTCTCTGTATCCTGAGTGTCTCTCCTCCCTGTCTCTGTATCCTGAGTGTCTCTCCTCCCTGTCTCTGTATCCTGAGTGTCTCTCTTCCCTGTCTCTGTATCCTGAGTGTCTCTCCTCTCTGTCTCTGTATCCTGAGTGTCTCTCCTCTCTGTATCCTGAGTGATTCTCCTCTCTGTATCCTGAGTGTCTCTCCTCTCTGTATCCTGAGTGATTCTCCTCTCTGTATCCTGAGTGTCTCTCCTCTCTGTATCCTGAGTGTCTCTCCTCTCTGTCTCTGTATCCTGAGTGATTATCCTCTCTGTATCCTGAGTGATTATCCTCTCTGTATCCTGAGTGACTCTCCACTCTGTATCCTGAGTGTTTCCTTATCATGTCACTCCTCTTGTTGTCATCTCCACCCCAGGCCTGGCTGACTGAGATCCATGATTACGCCCAGCAGGATGTGGTCCTGATGCTGCTGGGAAACAAGGTGAGGTTTCCTGGGATAGGCCTGAACCCAGACGGACACACCTGCAGCCACACCAGACGGCAGCCCAGACACAACACAGACCGACAGGCATACACAAAGAAAACAGACAGACACAACAGCCATAAACAATAGACAGAGAAACTAAAACAACTGTACAGTATAAACGTAGCCCAGGACTTGAAGGATCTATTCACAGTATATCCTCATAGTGTAACACTAAACACTAAATCTACCTTTTAAGTGAGAATACGCATTTTTCTGAAGCTCAAAAAGAACGGAAATTCACATGAGCACCACAATGCCTACTCCACCCATGCTCTACCAAGGTTTTCCAGCACACAGCTTTGACCTAATACAGTAGCTGTGTTGGTCTACTGTACTTTAAAACTACATGTAGGCAGGTTGCAATCATTCTGGTTTTAACATTGAGCATCAATCTGAGCCTACTTAGTAACCCAGCATCCGGATTCACTTGTATATGTTCTATGAGTACTTCAGTGTCTACTTCCTGATTCAAAACTATGTGTCCATTGGAACAATAAAGTTAACTCTAGTCTACTGGAATTGCTTCTAACACTGACACATCTGCTGCCAGATGACAACACAGACACAACACCGGATCAGCACATTAGGAGGGATGTAACAAATCACTGCTACTATAAATAAGTCCCATCCATATTCTACTAGAACAGGGAACAGATGCTTGATCTGGAAGTTTAGTCTAATCTAAACAGTCCCCACACACCGGAAATCATCCCCTCATTTGAATGCTCACACATAATCTAGACTCATTAAGAATTCTAGGTCTGATCCCATATTATGTATGGAATGTGTTGTTTTCCATTATGTAATCCTCCTGGAACAATATGATTTTAAGACAATGCCCCTGCGGTGATGATAGTGAGACTGAGGACTGAGGCTAGTCATGCATGGTGGTGCTACGGTGGTATCAGGGAATCTCTACCTTTCTCATTTCTCTCTTTTTCTCTTTCTGTCTTTCTTTCGGTCTCTCTCTCGCTTTTCTTTTTCTGATCTCTCCCCAGGCTGATGCCACACAGCAGAGGGTGGTGAAGAGAGAGGATGGAGAGAGGCTGGCCAAGGTGAGTGTCACTTTAAAGAAATGAGTTAATAATGAGGAAGATGCAGATTGACTCAAGCAGTGAACGACACCACAGTCAATTAACTGTCTCCCTCTCTCTCTCTCTTTCTCTCTGTATCTCTCTCTCTGTATATCTGTATCTCTCTCTCTGTATCTCTCTCTGTGTATCTACGGTTGAAGTCGGAAGTATACATACACCTTAGCCAAATACATTTAAACTCAGTTTTTCACAATTCCTGACATTTACTCCTAGTGAAAATTCCCTGTCTTAGGTCAGTTAGATGACCACTTTATTTTAAGAATGTGAAATGTCAGAATAATAGTAGAGAGAGTGATTTTATTTCAGCTATTATTTCATCACATTCTCTGTGGGTCAGAAGTGTACATATACTCAATTAGTATTTGGTAGCATTGCCTTAAACAATTTAAACTTGGGTCAAATGTTTCGGGTAGCCTTCCACAAGCTTCCCACAATAAGTTGGGTCAATTTTGGCCCATTCCTCCTGACAGAGCTGGTGTAACTGAGTCAGGTTTGTAGGCCTCCTTACTCACACACATTTTTTTAGTTCTGCCCACAAATTTTCTATAGGATTGAGGTCAGGGCTTTGTGACGGCCCCTCCAATAGCCTTGACATTGTTGTCCTTAGGCCATTTTGCCACAACTTTGGACGTATGCTTGGGGTTATTGTCCATTTGGAAGACCCATTTGCATTCAAGCTTTAACTTCCTGACAGATGTCTTGAGATGTTGCTTCAACATATCCACAGAATTTTCTTGCCTCATGATGCCACCTATTTTGTGAAGTGCACCAGTCCCTCCTGCAGAAAAGCACCCCCACAACATGATGCTGCCACCAATGTGCTTCACGGTTGGGATGGTGTTCTTCAGCTTGCAAGCCTCCCCCTTTTTACTCCAAACATAACGATGGTCATTATGGCCAAACAGTTCTATTTTTGTTTCATCAGACCAGAAATACGATCTTTGTCCCCATGTGCAG
Organism: Salmo trutta; assembly: GCF_901001165.1. Lineage (NCBI taxonomy): Eukaryota > Metazoa > Chordata > Actinopteri > Salmoniformes > Salmonidae > Salmo > Salmo trutta. The sequence goes on along the minus strand of NC_042988.1, from coordinate 35,103,827 downwards.
TTGCAAACCATAGTCTGACTTTTTTATGCCGGTTTTGGAGCAGTGGCTTCTTCCTCGTTTAACTGTGGATATAGATACTTTTGTACCTGTTTCCTCCAGCATCTTCACAAGGTCCTTTGCTGTTGTTCTGGGATTGATTTGCACTTTTCTCACCAAAGTACGTTCATCTCTAGGAGACAGAACGCGTCTCCTTCCTTAGCGGTATGACTGTGTGGTCCCATGGTGTTTATACTGGCGTACTATTGTTTGTACAGATGAACGCGGTAACTTCAGGCGTTTGGAAATTGCTCCCAGGGATGAACCAGACTTGTGGAGGTCTACAATTGTTTTCTGAGGTCTTGGCTGATTTCTTTTGATTTCCCCATGATGTCAAGCAAAGAGGCACTACGTTTGAAGGTAGGCCTTGAAATACATCCACAGGTACACCACCAGTTGACTCAAATGATGTCAATTAGCCTATCAGAAGCTTCTAAAGCCATGACATAATTTTCTGGAATTTCCCAAGCTGTTTAAAGGCACAGTCAACTTAGTGTATGTAAACTTCTGACCCACTGGAATTGTGATACAGTGAATTATAAGTCAAATAATCTGTTTGTAAACAATTGTTGGAAAGATTACTTGTGTCATGTACAAACTATAGTTTGTTAACAAGAAATTTGTGGAGTGGTTGAAAAACAAGTTTTAATGACTCCAACCTAAGTGTGTGTAAACTTCCGACTTCAACTGTATCTCTCTCTCTCTCTCTCGCTCTGTATCTCTCTCTGTTTCTCTCCGTATCTCTCTCTCGCTCTGTATCTATCTCTCTTTCTCTATGTGTCTTTCTCCCTCTGTATCTCTCTCTCTCTGTATCTCTCTGTATCTCTCTCTCTGTATCTCTCTGCATCTCTCTGTATCTCTCTTTCTCTGTGTCTCTCTTTCTCTGTATCTCTCTCTCTGTATTTCTCTCTCTCTCTCTGTATCTCTCTCTCTCTCTCTGTATCTCTGTCTCTCTCTCTCTGTATATATATCTCGCTCTGTCTGTCTGTCTCTCTCTCTGTCTCTCTCTCTGTCTGTCTCTCTCTTTCTCATTCGCTCGCTGTCTGTCTCTCTCTCGCTCTCTCTCTTTCTCTCGCTCTCTTTCTCAATTCAATTCTAGCAGCTTTATTGGCATGGAAAACAAATGTTTATGTTGCTAAAGCACTCTCTCTCTCTTATTGGACTCAGTCCCTTGATCTAATTCATATTGATTTTCACCATTGGGAGGAAAATGCACCATCTGCAAAAATCAAAGATAAATATCAAGAAGAAAGGCCAGGTTTATGAGATATTACTTTACCATAGAACATGAATGTAGTCAGTGTACAAAGACAATCTTAGCACCAAGGATCACATCCTGCTATCTTGATATTATCTACAGGCTCTTTCATGCTTCTACAGGATGGACATCTAGTCTCCTTTTTCATATGTTTGTATTCTCTCTATAAACATATGCATACAATACAACAGTGGGATGAGGAATATTTGGTTTAACTCAATTTCACAGCGATGCACTCTCAGATGAATACAGATACTGGTGCAAATAGGACTTTGAACGTTGCAGGAAATGTGAATACACTTTCTCATTCCCCCTGACTACTGCTGTGGAACACGGCTACAATATAAATATCAAGGTGCCTTGCAGACCTGGGTTTAGATACTATATGAAATCATGTCAAATAGTTTAGATGGGCTTGATTGAGCTTGCTTTGCGCAATGGAACCAATAAGAAAGTCCCAAAATTCCAAACCCTGCCCATCCGACTCTCCAGACAGGCTAAAGCAAACGCTCAAAGTATTTAATGGACTTCAAATAGTATTTAAACCCAGTCTGGTGCAGTCCTCTAGTGCTGATAGCATAAACCTGGAGAGAGGAACACATTAGCCTAGTCATTACTATGGTGCTGGATGCTGAGAAAATCTCCCACGCACACCCTGCCTGAGGAATAGTTTGTCACATAGCTAGCATTCCAATCTGCTCATTGGAATGGTTCTGAACTGAAGGTGCACTCCCAGCAGTACTATAGTCACCCCAGGACAGATGTGTTGTAGTGTCTGTATGATTTCCCTGTGGGTCTCTGTGTTGTTGTGTCTTCTGGGTGCTGATGATGAATGTTAATACGGGTTTATGCGCAATATTCTTTGTCATTAGCTGCTGTGCCTAAAACACACACATCATTTGTTACTGCCTGGCCAGCCAGAGGGCAACAATGGTCTCTAATACTGTTACCATTAGCAGCAAAGTAACCTCGTCCCCAGGCTATCAGGGAGGATATCTGGTGCTCCAGACTAGCTACAAAGACACTCAAGACAATGTGAATGTGGAGTGTTCAACTCAAGATGCCCTGCCTGTCTGTTTCTCTGCAGGAGTTTGGGGTTCCATACATGGAGACCAGTGCAAAGTCTGGCCTCAATGTGGAGTTAGCCTTCACTGCTGTGGCCAAGTGAGTATGAAACTACACAGGGGTCCAGTCCAGAAACAAGCCCTAGCCCCTGGCCTCTAGCCTTTAGCCCCTTGTCCCTGGCCTCTAGCCTTTAGCTCCTTGTCCCTGGCCTCTAGCCTTTAGCTCCTTGTCCCTGGCCTCTAGCCTTTATCCCCTTGTCCCTGGCGTCTAGCCTTTAGCTCCTTGTCCCTGGCCTCTAGCCTTTAGGCCCTGTCCTCTAGCCTTTAGCCCCTTGTCCCTGGCCTCTAGCCTTTAGCTCCTTGTCCCTGTCCTCTAGCCTTTAGCTCCTTGTCCCTGGCCTCTAGCCTTTAGCTCCTTGTCCCTGGCCTCTAGCCTTTAGCCCCTTGTCCCTGGCCTCTAGCCTTTAACTCCTTGTCCCTGGCCTCTAGCCTTTAGCTCCTTGTCCCTGGCCTCTAGCCCCTTGTCCCTGGCCTCTAGCCTTTAGCCCCTTGTCCCTGGCCTCTAGTCTTTAGCCCCTGTCCTCTAGCCTTTAGCCCCTTGTCCCTGGTCTCTAGCCTTTAGCCCCTGGCCTCTAGACTTTAGCTCCTGGCCTCTAGCCTTTAGCTCCTTGTCCCTGGCCTCTAGCCTTTAGCTCCTTGTCCCTGGCCTCTAGCCTTTAGCTCCTTGTCCCTGGCCTCTAGCCTTTAGCCCCTGTCCTCTAGCCTTTAGCCCCTTGTCCCTGGCCTCTAGCCTTTAGCTCCTTGTCCCTGGCCTCTAGCCTTTAGCTCCTTGTCCCTGGCCTCTAGTCTTTAGCTCCTTGTCCCTGGCCTCTAGCCTTTAGCTCCTTGTCCCTGGCCTCTAGCATTTAGCTCCTTGTCCCTGGCCTCTAGCCTTTAGCCCCTTGTCCCTGGCCTCTAGCCTTTAGCCCCTTGTCCCTGGCCTCTAGCCTTTAGCTCCTTGTCCCTGGCCTCTAGCCTTTAGCCCCTTGTCCCTGGCCTCTAGCCTTTAGCTCCTTGTCCCTGGCCTCTAGCCTTTAGCCCCTTGTCCCTGGCCTCTAGTCTTTAGCTCCTTGTCCCTGGCAACTAGCCTTTAGCCCCTTTTCCCTGGCCTCTAGCCTTTAGCCCCTAGACCCTGGCCCTCTAGCCTTTAGCCCCTAGACCCTGGTCTCTAGCCTTTAGCCCCTAGACCCTGGGTCTCTAGCTTCAGCCCCTAGACCCTGGTCTCTAGCCTTCAGCCCCTAGACCCTGGTCTCTAGCCTTCAGCCCCTAGACCCCGGCTCACTCTCTCTCTCTCTCTCTATTCATCTACACTGTTCCACTTCCTCCTACTCGACTTCTCACTCCATTCCATCTATTTGTCTCTTTTCCTCCTCCCTTCTCTTCTCTTCCTTTCTCTCTCAGAGAGCTGAAGCACAGGTCTATGAAGGAGCCCAACGAGCCCAAGTTTAAGCTTCAGGACTACGTCAACAAGGAGATGAAGAGTGCTGGATGTGCATGTTAGAACACTGTGTGTGTGTGTGTGTGTGTGTGTGTGTGTGTGTGTGTGTGTGTGTGTGTGTGTGTGTGTGTGTGTGTGTGTGTGTGTGTGTGTGTGTGTGTGTGTGTGTGTGTGTGTTAGCTTGTGTCTTGCTCCACGTCTGATGTATTACACTCATACAAGGTGATATATGACTACCTGTGGCCTCAGCCTGTGAGATAGAGAGCCAGTCATGTGTGAGATATACCTACATCACTAACCACACAGTTTGCCCTTCCTTTGTCCTCTCTATGCCCTCTGAAAAAATCCATTATGTCCATATTCTAATGTTATCTGTGAGGCATCTCTCTCCTCTCCTCACCTCTCTTTTCCTCTCCTTTCTCTCTTCTCTCTCCTCTCCTCCTGTTTTCTGGGACCCACTGCTCCACCTCCTTCTGCATCTGTGAATGTACTTCTATATCCAGCCATGACTCTTACCCCATCAGTGCTGTCTGACACTGTTAACCCTATGAATGTCTGACACTGTTAACCCTATGAATGTCTGACCCTGTTAACCCTATGACTGTCTGACCCTATGACTCTCTGACCCTGTTAACCCCATGACTGTCTGACCTTGTTAACCCCATGACTGTCTGACCTTGTTAACCCCATGACTGTCTGACCTTGTTAACCCCATGTCTGACCATGTTAACCATATGACTGTCTGACCATGTTAACTCTATGACTGTCTGACCATGTTAACCCCATGACTGTCTGACCATGTTACCTTTTTGGCTGTCTGATCATGTTAACACCATGACTGTCTTACCCTGTTAACCTCATGACTGTCTTAACCTGTTAACCCCATGATTGTCTGACCCCGTTAACCCCATGACTGTCTGACCCTCTTAACCCTATGACTGTCTGACCCTGTTAACCCTATTACTGTCTGACCCTATGACTCTCTGACCCTGTTAACCCCATGACTGTCTGACCCTGTTAACCCCATGACTGTCTGATGCTGTTAACCCCATGACAGTCTGAAGCTGTTAACCCCATGACTGTCTGACCCTGTTAACCCAATGACTGCGTTACCATATTAACCCTATGACTGTCTAACCATGACTTTCTGACCATGTTAACCCCATGACTGTCTGACCCTGTTAACCCCATGACTGTCTGACACTGTTAACTCTATGACAGTATGACCTTGTTAACCCTATGTCTGTCTGACCATGACATTCTGACCCTGTTAACCCCATGACTGTCTGACCCTGTTAACCCCATGATTGTCTGACCCTGTTAACCCCATGACTGTCTGACCCTGTTAACCCCATGACTGTCTGACCCTGTTAATCCCATGACTGTCTGACCCTGTTAACCCAATGACTGCGTTACCATATTAACCCTATGACTGTCTAACCATGACTTTCTGACCATGTTAACCCCATGACTGTCTGACCCTGTTAACCCCATGACTGTCTGACACTGTTAACTCTATGACAGTATGACCTTGTTAACCCTATGTCTGTCTGACCATGACATTCTGACCCTGTTAACCCCATGACTGTCTGACCCTGTTAACCCCATGATTGTCTGACCCTGTTAACCCCATGACTGTCTGACCCTGTTAACCCCATGACTGTCTGACCCTGTTAATCCCATGACTGTCTGACCCTGTTAACCCCATGACTGTCTGACCCTGTTAACCCCATGACTGACACCGTTAACCCAATGACTGTCTGACCATGTTAACCTTATGACTGTCTGACCATGTTATTCTTATGACTGTCAGACACTGTTAACCATATGACTGTCTGATCTTGTTAACCCTATGACTGTCTGACCATGGTAACCCTATGACTGTCTGACTCTGTTAACCCTATGACTGTCTTACCATGACTGTCTGACCATGTTTACCTTGACTGTCTGACCATGTTAACCCCATGACTGTCTGACCCTGTTAATCCTATGACTGTCTGACCCTATGACTCTCTGACCCTGTTAACCCCATGACAGTCTGAAGCTGTTAACCCCATGACTGTCTGACCATGTTAACCCTATGACTGTCTGACCATGACTGTCTGACCATGTTTACCTTGACTGTCTGACCATGTTAACCCCAAGACTTTCTGACGCTGTTAACCCCATTACAGTCTGAAGTTGTTAACCCCATGACTGTCTGATGCTGTTAACCTCATGACTGTCTGACCCTGTTAACCCCATGACTGTCTGATGCTGTTAACCCCATGACTGTCTGATGCTGTTAACCCCATGACTGTCTGATGCTGTTAACCCCATGACAGTCTGACGCTGTTAACCCCGTGACAGTCTGAAGCTGTTAACCCCATGACTGTCTGACCCGTTAACCCCATGACTGCCTTACCATATTAAACCTATGACTGTCTGACCATGACTTTCTGACCATGTTAACCCCATGACTGTCTGACCCTGTTAACCCCATGACTGTCTGACCCTGTTAACCCCATGACTGTCTGACCCTGTTAACCCCATGACTGTCTGACCCCTTTAACCCCATGACTGTCTGACCATGTTCGCCTTATGCCTGTCTGAACATGTTACCTTATGACTGTCAGACACTGTTAAACCTATGTCTGTCTGACCATAACTGTCTGACCATGTTAACCCTATGACTGACTGACCCTGTTAACCCTATGACTGTCTGACCATGTTTACCTTGACTGTCTCACCATGTTTACCTTGACTGTCTGACCATGTTTATCTTGACTGTCTGACCATGTTTATCTTGACTATCTGACCATGTTTTCCTTGACTGTCTGACCCTCTTAACCCCATGACAGTCTGACCCTGTACAGTCTGACCCTATTAACCCTATGACTGTCTGACCCTGTTAACCCCATGATTGTCTGACCATGACTGTCTGACCCTGTTAACCCTGTGACTGTCTTACCCTGTTAACACCATGACTGTCTGACCATGACTGTCTGACCATATAAACGCTATGACTGTCTGACCATGACTGTCTGACCCTGTTAAGCCTATGACTGTCTGACCCTATTAACCCTATGACTGTCTGACCATGTTAACCCTATGACTGTCTGACACTGTTAACACTATTACTGTCTGACCCTGTTAACCCTATGACGGGTTGACCATGTTAACCTAGTCTAACCATGTTAACTGTATGACTGTCTGACCCTGTTAACCCCATGACTGTCTGACCCTGTTAACCCCATGACTGTCTGACCATGTCACCTTTTTGGCTGTCTGATCATGTTAACCCTATGACTGTCTGACCCTGTTAACCCTATGACTGTCTGACCATGACTGTCTGACCATGTTTACCTTGACTGTCTGACCATGTTAAGTCCAAGACTTTCTGACGCTGTTAACCCCATTACAGTCTGAAGCTGTTAACCCCATGACTGTCTGATGCTGTTAACCCCATGACTGTCTGATGCTGTTAACCCCATGACTGTCTGACCCTGTTAACCCCATGACTGTCTGACCCTGTTAATCCCATGACTGTCTGACCCTGTTAACCCCATGACTGTCTGACCCTGTTAACCCCATGACAGTCTGATGCTGTTAACCCCATGACAGTCTGAAGCTGTTAAACCCATGACTGTCTGACCCTGTTAACCCTATGGCTGCCTTACCAAATTAACCCTATGACTGTCTGACCATGACTTTCTGACCATGTTAGCCCCATGACTGTCTGAACCTGTTAACCCCATGACTGTCTGACCCTGTTAACCCCATGACTGTCTGACCCTGTTAACCCCATGACTGTCTGACCCTAGTAACCCCTTGACTGTCTGACCCCGTTAACCCCATGACTGTCTGACCCCATTAACCCCATGACTGTCTGACCATGTTAACCTTATGACTGTCTGACCATGTTACCTTATGACTGTCAGACACTGTTAACCCTATGTCTGTCTGACCATAACTGTCTGACCATGTTAACCCTATGACTGACTGACCCTGTTAACCCTATGACTGTCTGACCATGACTGTCTGACCATGTTTACCTTGACTGTCTCACCATGTTTACCTTGACTGTCTGACCATGTTTACCTTGACTGTCTGACCATGTTTATCTTGACTGTCTGACCATGTTTTCCTTGACTGTCTGACCCTCTTAACCCCATGACAGTCTGACCCTGTTAACCCCATGACAGTCTGACCCTATTAACCCTATGACTGTCTGACCCTGTTAACCCCATGACTGTCTGACCCTGTTAACCCCATGACTGTCTGACACCGTTAACCCCATGACTGTCTGACCATGTTAACCTTATGACTGTCTGACCATGACTTTCTGACCATGTTAACCACCTGACTGTCTGACCCTGTTAACCCCCTGACCGTCTGACCCTGTTAATCCCATGACTGTCTGACCCTGTTAACCCCATGACTGTCTGATCCTGTTAACCCCATGACTGTCTGACCCTGTTAACCCCATGACTGTCTGACACCGTTAACCCCATGACTGTCTGACCATGTTAACCTTATGACTGTCTGACCATGTTTATCTTATGACTGTCAGACACTGTTAACCCTATGACTGTCTGATCCTGTTAACCCTATGACTGTCTGACCCTGTTAACCCTATGATTGTCTGACCATGACTGTCTGACCATGTTTACCTTGATTGTCGGACCATGTTTATCCTATGACTGTCTGACCCTGTTAACCCCATGACAGTCTGACCCTGTTAACCCTATGACTGTCTGACCATGACTGTCTGACCATGTTAACCCTATGACTGTCTGACCCTGTTAACCCTATGACAGTCAGACCCTGTTAACCCTATGACAGTCTGACACTGTTAACCCTATGACAGTCTGACACTGTTAACCCTATGACTGTTTTACCATGTTAACCTAGTCTGACCATGTTAACCCTATGACTGTCTGACCCTGTTAACCCCATGACTGTCTGACTATGTTAACCCCATGACTGTCTGACCATGTTACCTTTTTGGCTGTCTGATCATGTTAACACCATGACTGTCTTACCCTGTTAACCCCATGACTGTCTGACCCCGTTAACCCCATGACTGTCTGACCCTGTTAACCCTATGACTTTCTGACCCTGTTAACCTTATGACTTTATGACCCTGTTAACACTATGACTGTCTTACCCTGTTAACCCTATGACTGTCTGACCATATTATCCCTATGACTGTCTGACCCTGTTAACCCTATGACTGTCTGACCCTGGTAACCATATGACTGTCTGATCCCGTTAGCTATATGCCTGTCTGACCATGACTGTTTGACCCTGTTAACCCTATGACTGTCTGACCATTTTAACCCCATGACTGTTTACCCCATGACTCTCTGACCATGACTGTCTGACCATGTTACCCCTTTCACTGTCTGACCATGTTACCCCTTTGACTGTCTGACCATGTTACCCCTTTGACTGTCTGACCATGTTACCCCTTTGACTGTCTGACCATGTTACCCCTTTTACTGTCTGACCATGTTACCCCTTTTACTGTCTGACCATGTTACCCCTTTTACTGTCTGACCATGTTACCCCTTTGACTGTCTGACCATGTTACCCCTTTGACTGTCTGACCATGTTACCCCTTTGACTGTCTGACCATGTTACCCCTTTTACTGTCTGACCATGTTACCCCTTTGACTGTCTGACCATGTTAAGCATATGACTGTCTGACCCTGTTAAGTGTATGACTGTCTGACCCTGTTCACCCTATGACTGTCTGACCCTGTTAAGCGTATGACCGTCTGACCCTGTTAACCCTATGACTCTCTGCACCCTCTATTACCCATAGAATGACTGACTGTATACCTCCATGTATAAAATCCTCCTCGTCCCTGTGAGATCTTCAAATGCGGCCTAACTGGTCATTTTCATGGTTCTTTGAGCCAGATAGTGTACATTTTCCTGGACCAATCCGCATTACGCTATGACCCCTGTATTTAACCTTATCACTGACTGACAACCTCTTATCATTGACCATCTAGCTATGCGCTTCCAGAACCTCTCATGACCGCAGCTGCCCGTCTAGCTCACTCAAACTATCTGATCTAGAACCACTCAAACTGTCTGATCTAGAACCACTCAAACTAGCTGATCTAGAACCACTCAAACTAGCTGATCTAGAACCACTCAAACTAGCTGATCTAGAACCACTCAAACTAGCTGACCTAGCTACTGTTTTAGCCTATTTCTTTTTAAATTACTTTTTGTTGATTATTTTGCTTAACAAGCACCTTGAGATTCTGTCTATAATGAAAAGCTCTATAAAAGTTTAATCAATGATTATTATTATCCCTGGTTGACCCCATGACCCTTGCAGTCTAGCCTCCTATCACTGTATGACTCCTGGCCTATGTTCCAATTATCACTCCTTTTTCCCACAGTGTGCACTTGTTTATTTCCCTTCACTGATCTGAAAGGGTTAGTATGATTGGTATAAAAAACATGATGGAAACTAGCCTATACCTCCACCAATCCAATGCTTTTATATTTGTGGTAAGTAGTCAACAAGTGCACACGAAAAATATGTTTATTGGGACACACCACTTATATCCCCTATCACTGAATGAACCTCCATCACTGTCTTACTTGGTTAAACTCCACTGTCAGTTCTCCTGCTTGATCCAACGTGTTCATAATAAGAAAAGGAAAAGTGACAATGTCCCGCAGAGCTCATTGTATGAATGTATCCCTGTACAGTATCTGGATGAATGTATATATTGTATGTAGTCGAATGTTTATAGTCAGGTCATTGTCAGTTGTCAGGCTGGCTCAGTATCACAGTACAGATGTAGGATCTTAATCTGAGCCAGTTCTTGACCGCAGGAAAATAATCCTGCAGCAACAGGAAATGTGAATTATTATGTGGATTATAATTAATGGGCATTTTTGTAGGGGTTGATACATTTTCGTTAAGGCAAATCAAGTCTGACATTTTAAAGTGGAAATTACAATCTTTAGAAGCCTTTTTAAACCTTGAATACATTACACGTTTGCTTTTCCTGCTGTGCAGGAAAATTCTCAGCGACAAAAATTTATCAAATTAAGATTCTACATCATTAAGTCATATGTTCAGGCTTTTTCAGCCAACTTCAACTCACCAGCATTCTAATCTCCTACAGTGATATTCATTTATAACAAGCATTTTCCTAAAGATCACCCATAAGCGAATGTAGTGAAATGTATATTCAACGTTAGATTTAAGACATTGATGGAAAATGTTAGAAGTTAAAGTATAGTGTTTTACCTGTCAATCAAAATAATGTCAGATTTGAATTTAGTGGCAATTTCAAAATCACTCTGAAGTCCAATAAATCTAAAGTAAATACAGTTTTAGAAATAGATTATGGTTAATGCATACATCTATTTTTCTGGTGGAAAAATATTAATTACAATGTACAAAATCTTGAATTTATTTAAGTTGGCTTATCCTGTCAGTAAATGTTTAGTCGAGCCTTCGGTCCATAGATCTCTTGTAGTTGTGTTAAGTGTAGACCTAGCTTGATAACGAAGCTTTGAACCTAGAGAGAACTCAAATGAAGCAAATAAAAGCATTTTTTGTGAATTTTGTCTAAAGTGTTGTACAGTAATTTGGAATGAAATATACAATAATGAAGAAAGGGAAACCAATAATATTTTGCAATATCTTGATTACTAGGCTATTGTTTGTTGTTTGAATCATCAATACTCTTTTGCTGCCTATTTTTTGTAATATATGTATATGGTGAATGTTATGTATATAAAGTGTTTGTCATATTTAAATGTTTAATCGGGGTCATATCTTTTGAAAATCTTCAAGGATTTTTGTATTTACATGACATCATTTTTATTTTCTTTCTTAACCACAAATTAAGATGCCATGTTGTTTAATTCTCATCTTTTATCAGTTCTCGGTTAATAATCAGTATTTCACAAAGATCCTTCATGTACTTTCAGTGTATTACCATCAACATCCATAGAAACAGAATATTAAATGTACAGTATTTACAGAACTTGAAATTAGATGTCCAGACAATGTATTGTTATACCTTCATGAGATGTTTTACTACTTTTCAGTGTGCAACAACATTCTTCTCAAATTAAAGTTCAATACAATAAAGATTACAACAAAATACTAATCATTGTTGGGACTCTTGATCCAATCCCATGTGTCTCAATCTCTTTTTGTCACTTAAAAAGAACACATTGGAAATCATAGGAGTTTCTCAATTGGAGAAAAGTCTGTCCTCTTCTCGACTCCTAAATACTTTTGTCTTTTGTGACCCATAAAATGAAAAGTGGTCACCATATGTAGACGAGTGTCAATTTGTTAATAGGCGAATGGAGTAGTGTCCTCAATTGCCTTCTCCCAGCGAGGAAGCACAAATGTATCCTCTCCGCATCGTAGAAGCGTTTTGAAATCTGCCACAAAATCATATTTTTTCTTCTCGGAAGAGAAACGCATGCTCACGTTTAAAAACAATATGCTGCTAAATCTGTTGTCTATAAATGTCTGGCTACATTTATTTTTAACACTTTACACATATTTTCGGATTCCTATCTAACTGTAATTTGCCTGATGGCCACTAGTGAAGGAAGGTCTAATTTAATGCAAGCACATTTGTGTCCACGTTTTCCACCAGGAGAGGGCGGCGGAGAGGACGCGAGGAGTCGAGCAAATCCAATTGAGATTCTCCCCGTGTAAAAATCTGAGTACGAGTCTGTTCAACGTTTTGACTTTTTCTTCCTCTGCTAGTAAAGATAAGTTACAATATGTGGAAAGGACCTGTAGGCAGGACACCAAAATTACATATTAGAATACTTTAGAAATTCATCCTTCCCTGTTTTCCTTTAGATTAGCAATTTCTGAAGTATTTTAACAGGGCCCATAACATCAACTGACATTAAATAGTATTTTTTCACTGGAGAAACTTATTCAAGTAATTCACAATTCTCCCTTTCAAATTTAGTCACTTACAGCTATAAAATAAAGGTTCCTGTACGTGCAGTGCTTGTCATAATGTTAAGCATCACAACACAAAGTGAAAATTAAATTAATATACATCTGCACCAATACAAAGAAATGAACAAAGAAATACATCCACAGTATCAATGTCTGTTTTGGAAACTACTAGAGAGACAGAGCAGTTATTATTCACTAGAGACACAAAATGGCCCTATCACATTCAGTCAGTTCCCACTGGCCTTGAAATGTATTATTCAGTCCAGTCTCAAAAGAGAAGAAGGAAAATATTCACTATCAACTATCAAAGCAGCATAACATTAGCTTGGTCCCGGATCTGTTAGTGCGGTTTTGCCAACTTGAGAATGACCATAGGACTTGTCAAGATCGCAATAACAGATCTGGGACCAGGTTAGCATATCATGTCATTTAACAAACAAGGTCCACATCACACTCGTACATTCAGTCCAGGAGCCAACATTACACATATACCAGCTGTATCTCCTTTGTAAATGGTCAAGTTATTTTCTCACGACAACTGTAGGGCAGTTAGGAAAACATTCATATGACTTTTCATTGGGCCGATTTACTGAACCTTCTCATCAATGACCTCAAACACTAATCTGCACTATACTGCCTTTGCAGTATGTACACCTCCGTACAACACAGAATCCACAGCAGGATCCCTCCCTCTGCTTATATAGATATAGCCCCTCTGTAAATGGTTTATTCCCACTGTAATCAGCCTATTGTCATGTCCTGACCAGCAGATGGCGCTAGTGTTTTAGTTTTGGGGTCAGGACGTGGCATGTTTGTGTTGTGAATGTTTGTGGATGATTGGGACTTCCAATTGAAGGCAGGTGTGTATAGTTGCCTTTGATTGGAAGTCCTATATAGGTGTGTGTTTTTCTTTGGGGTTGTGGGTGGTTGTCCTTGCACTGCGTTGTATGTGCCTGCAAGACTGTTGCTATCGTCTTTTTTTGTGTTTTGTCCAGTGGATACTTTACTCCTTTTTTTAAATTAAAAAACATGAGTATCCACACTTCCGCTGCGCCTTGGTCTTCTCTCCAGTACGACATTTTCTGTGACACCTATACTCCACAGTTTGATGTTTTATGGTTACTGTTCCGATGTTGTATATTCTCTATGATGTCTATTTGTCTGTATTCTGTTTGTATATTGTCTACTGCTGGCAGAACCAAGGCACATTCTGGGTATGTGTAAATGTACTTGGCAAATAATGGTGATTCTGATTTGGATTAACAGTGTGCGAGTATGAAATGGCCCCCTCTTCCCTATAGTGTACTACTACCAGAGCCCTATAAAGGTGCTTTATAGGGAATAGGGTGCCATTTCAGATGTACTCCTGAGTCCAACGACATGGAAAGATAAAGTGGCTAAAAGGGTGGAGTTGGCACAAAGCTGAGTCTGGAGCTGAATTAACGTCGGTTAAATTATTTGAATTCCATTTTGTTCGGGTTGCACAGTTTCTCTAGAGATAAATTGCATACAGCCTGAACTGTGCAATATAGTAGGGAGTTGTAGTTTCCAACAGGGATAATATTCTACAAAGTTTAGAGCATAAAATGTGGTAATTAACTACAATGACCATAATCCATTGTGAATCTACTTGTCCCATCTGTGTTTATTTTCAATTGCTATGGAAGAGACAGAATGCGTGATTGTGAGGTGATATAGAGAGCATCTGTTGCTTCACAAGGTATCTCTACCTGAAAATACATGATCTAAGTGATTGATAGCTGGTATTCAGCAGTCATAAAGTATGCCTTATATACTTTAAAGAACTACTAAAATTTAACTACTAAAATTGTGATTTTGTCAGACAGCATAGGCAGCAGCTCTATGGAGATGAGATGATGACTTGGAATGAAATAAGTCATAAAATGAAACAAATGTAAATACACGACAACTGAAATATTTGATGAAAGTAATGTGAATAAAGTATGGGTAATAAGTGATAAGCAGTAATGAACAGTCACTACCTTCATGGGAATTTTATTCATTTGTTTTATTCTGTGTTACAGTATTCAACCCACATTATGAATAGCGCATTTAATGTAAAAAGTACTTGATTATTTTCTTATCTAACCGAAACCGACCTCAAAGAGCACTAATCACTCAGCACTAGCAGCGCCATTGAAGGGTATGTTGTCAACTTGGTGGGACTTCTAATGAGTTAAGGAGGTCAACATAATTCTGGGCTCTCTTTCCAACTATACCGAACAAAAATATAAATGCAACATGTAAAGTGTTGGTACCATGTTTCATGGGCTGAAATAAAAGATCCCAGAAATGTTCCATGTGCACAAAAAGCTTATTTCTCTCCAATTTTGTGCACACATTTGTTTACATCCCTGTTAGTGAGCATTTCTCTTTTGCCAAGATAATTTACCCACCTGACAGGTGTGGCATATAAAGAAGACGGTTAAACAGCAGGATCATTACACAGGTGCACCTTGTGCTGGGGACAATAAAAGGCCAATCTAAAATGTGCAGTTTTGTCACAACACAATGGCACAGATGTCTCAAGTTTTAAGGAACCATGCAATTGGCATGCTAACTGCAAGAACGTCCACCAGAGCTGTTGCCAATGAACTGAATGTTAATTTCTCTACCATAAGCCATCTCCAACGTCGTTTTAGAGAATTTGCCAGTATGTCCATCCAGCCTCACAACCGCCAGCCCAGGACCTCCACATCCGGCTAATTCACCTGCGGATGATGAAACGGAGGAGTATTTATGTCTGTAATAAAGCACTTTAATGGGGAAAAACAAATTCTGATTGGCTGGGCTCCCAAGTGGGTGGGCCTATGCCCTCCTAGTCCTCCCATGGCTGCGTCTCTGCCCAGTCGTGAAATCCATAAATTAGGGCCTAATTTATTTATTTCAATTGACTGATATGATCTGTAACTCTATAAAATTGTTGAAATTGTTGCATGTTGCGTTTTATATTTTTGTTCATTATATATGGGCAGGATTTGGGGTAAGGCAGAGTAGAGGAGTATGGCAACAGGACAGTAACACCACCCTCTGTAGTCCTCTCTACCCCTCTCTTTTACTGCTCTGTGTGGTTTATCTTTAATTGTATATATTTTTTTCTCTTATGAGGAGAAGGATCCTATTTGTCTGTCTTCATCCAGGGGATATGTCCAGCCTCCCTCTTTTTCCTTCTTCTCCTCCTCTCAGGGCTTGTGCTTAAATTGGGCCGCCACTGCAAAGAAAGAGAGAGAGAGATAGAGAGAGCAGTCACTTAACCAGGTACGAGGACAAATCAACTGTGTAAAATAGAGTGGTTCAGCTCCACATAAACTGTCATAGCCTCTACTGTCATGAACTCAGTGGAAGCATATAGCTATCAATTCACCAATCATCAGAAGGGCATCAAATGTATTGGCGAGAAATATCCAACAACGGAAGGTGATTAGGTCACTATTAGTATGCTGGACACCATACTCAACATATCACCCATAGTAAAAGACCCCAAATATTATTCAACTAAGGGGCGGCAGGTAGCTTAGCGGTTAAGAGTGTTGGGCCAGTAATCAAAAGGACGCTGGCTCGAATCCCCAGGCCGACTAGGGGGAAAATCTGTCTATGTGCCCTTGAGCAAGGCACTTAACCCTAATTTCTCTTATAAGTCGCTCTGGATAAGATTGTCTGCTAAATGTAGAAAATGTATATGTTTTCCTTAGACAAATCCTGGGTAGAGCCATGTGAATGGTTACCTGCATATTCCTGGGGCAGCATAGGTCGATTCACCAAACCCTGAAAGGCAGCCATCCAATCCTGCTGCTCCTCCTCGGTCTCGCACGTAAACAGGAACTTCCTGTCGGGCGTTACTATGGTGATGCCAAACTGCCAGTGGTAGCCCTGGGTGGATGGGGGAAGGCCGGGGAGCACAGTGTAGCTGTTCTCCTTACTACCAATGAAGACCTCACCGCGCGCATAGGCATCCTCGCAAAGAAACAGAGAGGAGAGGAGACTCAGAGAAGTGTGTGTGTGTGAACGTGTTTAACTATACTTGTGGGGACCAGAAGTCTCCGCAAGAATAGTAAACAAACAAAAATTTGACCAACTGGGGACATTTTGTCAGTTCCCACAAGGTCAAATGCTATTTCTAAGGAGTTTAGGGTTAAGGTAAGAATTAGGTTTAGGTCCAGGGTTAGGATCTATGGTTCGTTTTAGGGTTAGGTTAAGGGTTAAGGTTAGGTATTTTGGTTAGGGTAAGGGTATGGGTTAAGGTTAAGTTTAGGGTTAGGGGTTAGGGAAAATAGGATTTTGAATGGGACTGAATTGTGTGTCCCCAAAAGGTTCGTTATACAAGACTGTGTCTGTGTGTACCTGTTACATGTGTAATGTGTGCGTCTGACCAGCCACATTGTATATGAGGTCCAATAAATCATTTGGGTATATTTGTTTGCATAATATGACATGCAAATAACATTAGTTCAGTACCACTGTACTATAAGTGCCATAATGCTTTATGACTTGTCATGAACTGCTTATAATGGGTATTATGCATTTATTATCAATCAGAGCTATTATCAGTCATTTTGGAGCCTGTTGAACTGTAAGCCCTAAATAAATTGTTACTAATAGTTCTGAAATGGTACAGCACCATCTCTTTGACCCATATGACATGGCACCTAATTTACCCACTGACTATCTTACCAGAGGTTCCTTGAAGTACATGAGTCTCCTGTCATCCATAGTGAACCATCTCTTCTTGAAGCCCTCTGTGTGCTGTAAGAGGGAAACAGGAGACTGAGGTTGAAGGAATTAAAGAGGCTGTATAGAGGTTTAGTTGCTAATGATTCACCTAAATATATTGTCTTTCTGTCCAATGAGGTCATTTCTGGGCAATATGTCTGTCCATTTAGGGGACACCTTTTAGTTCCAGAGGCCCCCCCAGAGGCAAAAGTTCTGTATAACCTCTTTAATGAAGAAACGTTGTTAACAACTGTGATAATGCACTATTATTGCACTCTCATAACGAATGGCTTTCTTTGCTTACATACAGGATCACATACTGGAATAACAATACATTATCCACACCAAGCAGTACAAGGCAAGCATTCAGCTCACAGGCCCTGCAAATATACTGTGGCTAAGGTTGTACATGGCCATTATTAATGAGGTAGTTTTGTGTGGTACAAATTAAACCCCATTCGCAGTGAAACCCGATGGGCTGATGAAGTTACAAGCAATAAGTGCTGTGTCACAAAGTAACTAAAGTGTAAGTAACTAAAGTGTATGTATTAAAAGACTTCACCTTTGGACCCGTCTTCTCCATGTAGCCTTCCTTGATGTAGTTTCGTGTTAGCTTTGGCACCAACTGAACGAATACATGAGAAGAAGGAGAAATGTTTTATTCTGTGACCATGTGATGGTGTGTGTAGCCAGTCCCAATTCCCTCCCTACCCCTTCCCATTGGCCCTAACCCTTCCATGTTTGCAGATCCATAAGGTATAAGCAATATGATGGAAGATACACCAGTACACTGCTTATATCTATCAAGACCCTTGGGATATGCAAACATTGAAGGGTTAAGGCCAAGGAGAAGTGGTAGGGAGCAGAATTGAGCCAGCTGTATATAATACCTGTGTATACTAGAGAGGAAGGGACTGAGGGATTAATGAGAGAACAATAAGATGAGAGAGACTCACATCAGCGTGATGGGCCCCAGGGAAAGCGACCTGTAGGTAGTGAAATCTGGCTGCTCTGATGGCGTTGAACCAGTCCACCATTTCCTTAAAACACAACAGACATGCTAACATGATCTGGGTCCAGTTCAATGGGCATGAAATGGAAGGCAACTTTTTGTGCTACCTACATTGAACACGACCCAATACACACTGACACCCGATAGAGACTTTCCTGGCAATAATCCACCATTACTGTAAACAGCAGTCGACTTTGATTTCAGAATATTTCCTACTGGGTTTAGGGTGTATTTAAAGGCATGCGATTGCAACGTATGTCCTGCAGAGGGAAATATACTGCTACTCAGCTGCCAGCCACTTCACAACACAAATGCTTCTGACAGTCGATAGAGACAGTCCACTCCTGGGTGGTGTTCTCCAGGAAACAGAAGAAAATGCTTTAAAACTGAGTGAATCAGGGAGGTACTTACTGAACTTGACCAATAAGAAATGCTCATTTATGTTTTCCGTTGGAAAATGTTTTGCTACAGTGTGCTAAACAAACATGACCTAGATGAATGTAATTTTGTGGGACTGGTGTGAATGCAAATGAACCATTCCGGAGCATGCAGATATCCAGATCAAGTCAAGAGAATTTACTTGATATGGGACTGTTGACCTGCATTGCTCACGGTCGTGTTCATTAGACACCAAACAAAAGAAAAACAAACTGGAACAGGGAGGAACTCATCCAATAAGAGATGTCATTTTCGTTTCGAGATCCGAATGTTCTTTTTTATTCTGTTTTTATTCTGCACCCTAATAAACATGGCCCAGGAGTCGACTGTACATTCATGACTGTCTATTTGTGTCCAGCAGCAGCCAAGCGAACACCGAACAACCACACAACATTGCCTCAAATTTGTTCACCTCACCTTGCCATCCTTGTGGTAGACAAAGATGTTCCTAGTGCTGTTGTCCTTCAGATAGGTGACCTGCAGGCCATGGGGCTGGCCTATCTTCCCAGGCTGGAAGGAGGCGTTCAGGGTGTGGATCTTCATCAGAGCCTTGGGCTCTCTGGCCTGTACAGGGAGAGAAGGCAGGGGGAGGAGAGTATTCATCATCATCATCATCATCACCACCGTCATCACCATCCTCACCACCACCACCATCATCATCACTGTCGTCATCATCACATTTTTGTACATTTTAGTCATTTAGCAGACGCTTTTATCCAGAGCAACTTACAGTAGTGAATGCATACATTTTCATACATTTCATGCATTTTTTTTTTGTGCTGGCCCCCGTGGGAATTGAACCCATAACCCTGGCGTTGCACACACCATGCTGGCGTTGCAAACACTATGCTCTACCAACTGAGCCACAGGGAGCCTCATCACCACCGTCATCATCATCATAACTACCACCATCGTTACCACCATCACCACTGTCGTCATCATCATCATCATCACCCCCACCATCATCACCACCACCACCATCATAATTACCACCATCATCATCCTCAACACCACCACCATCACCACAATCATCATCACCCCCACCATCACCACCACTACCTCCATTGTCATCATCACCCCCACCACCACCATCATCACCCCCACCACCCCCACCATTATCATCACCACCACTACCACCACCACCACCATCATAACCACCACCATCATCATAACCACCACCTCCACCATCATCACAACCACCACCATCATCACAACCACCTCCACCATCATCTTCATCACCATCATCACCACTACCCCATCATCACCACCACCATCACCACCACCATCATCATCACCACCACCACCTTCATTACCATCATCACCACCATTACCATCTTCACCACCATTACCATCTTCACCACCATTACCATCTTCATCACCACTACCACCATCATCATCATCATCATCATCATCATCATCATCATTGTTCGGCTGCAGAACAATCAACTATGAGCCTCCTCTAGTAACTACAGTCACTAGCAAGGTTTTCTATTTTATGTGGCTGAAGCCAGTGTTGTCCCCCATCAGGCCTAGAATGTATGGGAGGTATGATGTTCACTGACACCCAGGTCTTCTTTTGGTGGAATGTAGAGTATGTAGAATTTGTCCTGAACAACTGATTAAGGGTCAGATATTCTTTGCATTCAACTGATGGTTAAGGTAAGGATTGGGAATAGAGTAATCTGATCTGTGGTTAAGGACAACTTCTATTTGAAACAGGCACAGGGAGTCGCCAATGTTTATGGTGAGGTATAGGGCATCATACTTTACTGGATTTAACATGCATCTTTTGTTGATATGCAAAGTAGGAGACAATGCCACTATGTGGAACAGAACAACTGGGGAATGTGAGCAGATCAGAATCAGAAGTTTGAGACGATAACAGTGTACTATTGTCAGAGATAGTCAGGAGAAAGGAATGAAGGGGAGAAGGAAGAGGAGGAGGACAGGGAGGAGGAGGAGAAAGGAATGAGCAGGAAGGCAGAGGAAGGGGGTATGAGAAATGGGAGATTTTGCATAATGATCTAAGCAATTATAATATACCTGACATTTCCCAAGGTGTGTGTTATTTCAAGCAATTGCAGCTCAGGACCTCAGAGTGCAATTGAGATGAGACTCAGACACTCACAAATGCAAAGAGAGAGAAGAGTCTGAGAGAGAGCGAGTGAGGGGGAGGAAGAGAGAGGGAGGGATATAGAGAGGGGAGACAGAGAGGGAAATGAGAGATAGAGAGAGAAAGGGGGGAGAAAGAGAGAGATATACATAGCACTACACTCACATCATGCTTGTTGAAGTACTTCAGAGCACCATCCCGCTCTGACAGAATACATTTTCGGCTCAGGAACTGTCCGTTATCTCGGCCCCGTTTCCATAGAAACCCCTCTCGGTACCCTGCAAGGAGAGGAGAGGAACCACAGGGGTCCCATTCCAAAGACAAGGAGCAAAGGAGAGAAGGAGAGAGAGGAGATGAGGAGAGCGTAAAAGGGGGAGCCACAAAAGAACAGGATTCAGTAGTGAAGCTGGGGTCCAGTAGACTGTGTGTGTGTGTGTGTGTGTGTATGTGTGTGTTAACCACCTAACCGAGGAACTCAATTTGACCTTGCGCAATACCCTAGATGCAGTTGCACCCCTAAAAATTAAAAACATCTGTCATAAGAAACTAGCTCCCTCGTATACAGAAAATACACGAGCTCTGAAGCAAGCTTCCAGAAACTTGGAACGGAAATGGTGCCACACCAAACTGGAAGTCTTCCGACTAGCTTGGAAAGACAGTACCGTGCAGTATCGAAGAGCCCTCACTGCTGCTCGATCATCCTATTTTTCCAACTTAATTGAGGAAAATAAGAACAATCCGAAATGTCTTTTTGATACTGTCGCAAAGCTAACTAAAAAGCAGCATTCGCAAACGGAGGATGGCTTTCACTTCAGCAGTAATAAATTTATGAACTTCTTTGAGGAAAAAATCATGATCATTAGAAAGCAAATTACGGACTCCTCTTTAAATCTGGGTATTCCTCCAAAGCTCCATTGTCCTGAGTCTGCACAACTCTGCCAGGACCTTGGCTCAAGGGAGATACTAAAGTGTTTTAGTACTATATCTCTTGACACAATGATGAAAATAATCATGGCCTCCAAAGCCTCAAGCTGCATACTGGACCCTATTCCAACTAAACTACTGAAAGAGCTGCTTCCTGTGCTTGGCCCTCCTATGTTGAACATAATAAACGGCTCTCTATCCACCGGATGTGTACCAAGCTCACTAAAAGTGGCAGTAATAAAGCCTCTCTTGAAAAAGCCGAATCTTGACCCAGAAATTATAAAAAACTATCGGCCTATATCGAATCTTCCATTCCTCTCAAAAAAAATTGAAAAAGCTGTTGCACAGCAACTCACTGCCTTCCTGAAGACAAACAATGTATACGAAACGCTTCAGTCTGGTTTTCGACCCCATCATAGCACTGAGACTGCACTTGTGAAGGTGGTAAATTACCTTTTAATGACGTCAGACCGAGGCTCTGCATCTGTCCTCATGCTCCTAGATCTTAGTGCCGCTTTTGATACCATCGATCACCACATTCTTTTGGAGAGATTGGAAACCCAAATTGGTCTACATGGACAAGTTCTGGCCTGGTTTAGATCTTATCTGTCGGAAAGATATCAGTTTGTCTCTGTGAATGGCTTGTCCTCTGACAAATCAATTGTAAATTTCGGTGTTCCTCAAGGTTCCGTTTTAGGACCACTATTGTTTTCACTATATATTTTACCTCTTGGGGATGTCATTCGAAAACATAATGTTAAATTTCACTGCTATGCGGACGACACACAGCTGTACATTTCAATGAAACATGGTGAAGCTCCAAAATTGCCCTCGCTAGAAGCCTGTGTTTCAGACATAAGGAAGTGGATGGCTGCAAACTTTCTACTTTTAAACTCGGACAAAACAGAGATGCTTGTTCTAGGTCCCAAGAAACAAAGAGATCTTCTGTTCAATCTGACAATTAATCTGGATGGTTGTACAGTCGTCTCAAATAAAACTGTGAAGGACCTCGGTGTTACTCTGGACCCTGATCTCTCTTTTGAAGAACATATCAAGACTGTCTCAAGGACAGCTTTTTTCCATCTACGTAACATTGCAAAAATCAGAAACTTTCTGTCCAAAAATGACGCAGAAAAATTAATCCATGCTTTTGTTACTTCTAGGCTGGACTACTGCAATGCTCTACTTTCCGGCTACCCGGATAAAGCACTAAACAAACTTCAGTTAGTGCTAAATACGGCTGCTAGAATCCTGACAAGAACCAAAAAATTTGATCATATTACTCCAGTGCTAGCCTCCCTACACTGGCTTCCTGTTAAGGCAAGGGCTGATTTCAAGGTTTTACTGCTAACCTACAAAGCATTACATGGGCTTGCTCCTACCTATCTTTCCGATTTGGTCCTGCCGTACATACCTACACGTACGCTACGGTCACAAGACGCAGGCCTCCTAATTGTCCCTAGAATTTCTAAGCAAACGGCTGGAGGCAGGGCTTTCTCCTATAGAGCTCAATTTTTATGGAATGGTCTGCCTACCCATGTGAGAGACGCAGACTCAGTCTCAACCTTTAAGTCTTTACTGAAGACTTATCTCTTCAGTAGGTCCTATGATTAAGTGTAGTCTGGCCCAGGAGTGTGAAGGTGAACGGAAAGGCTGGAGCAACGAACCGTCCTTGCTGTCTCTGCCTTGCCGGTTCCCCTCTTTCCACTGGGATTCTCTGCCTCTAACCCTATTACAGGGGCTGAGTCACTGACTTACTGGTGTTCTTCCATGCCGTCCATGGGAGGGGTGCGTCACTTGAGTGGGTTGAGTCACTGACGTGGTCTTCCTGTCTGGGTTGGCGCCCCCCCCTTGGGTTGTGCCATGGCGGAGATTTTTGTGGGCTATACTCGGCCTTGTCTTCGGACGGTAAGTTGGTGGTTGTAGACATCCCTCTAGTGGTGTGGGGGCTGTGCTTTGGCAAAGTGGGTGGGGTTATATCCTGCCTGTTTGGCCCTGTCCGGGGGTATCATCGGATGGGGCCACAGTGTCTTCTGATCCCTCCTGTCTCAGCCTCCAGTATTTATGCTGCAGTAGTTTATGTGCCGGGGGGCTAGGGTCAGTCTGTTACATCTGGAGTATTCTCTTGTCTTATCCGGTGTCCTGTGTGAATTTAAATATGCTCTCTCTAATTCTCTCTTTCTCTCTTTCTTTCTTTCTCTCGGAGGACCTGAGCCCTAGGACCATGCCTCGGGACTACCTGGCATGATGACTCCTTGCTGTCCCCAGTCCACCTGGCCATGCTGCTGCTCGTTTCAACTGTTCTGCCTGCGGCTACGGAACCCTGACCTGTTCACCGGACGTGCTTGTTGCACCCTCGACAACTACAATGATTATTATTATTTGACCATGCTGGTCATTTATGAACATTTTAACATCTTGACCATGTTCTGTTATAATATCCACCCGGCACAGCCAGAAGAGGACTGGCCACCCCTCATAGCCTGGTTCCTCTCTAGGTTTCTTCCTAGGTTTTTGGCCTTTCTAGGGAGTTTTTCCTAGGGAGTTTTTCCTAGCCACCGTGCTTCTTTCACATGCATTGCTTGCTGTTTGGGGTTTTAGGCTGGGTTTCTGTACAGCACTTTGAGATTTCAGCTGATATACGAAGGGCTATATAAATACATTTGATTTGATTTGAGTGTGTGTGTGTGTGTGTGTGTGTGTGTGTGTGTGTGTGTGTGTGTGTGTGTGTGGCTGAGGCTGGGTCAAGGTGGTGATGTCTGTCGTCTTTGTCTTTAGCTGGCATGAATAATTCACCTTGAATTGTCTCAGCAGAGATCAATGGCTTCTTCCAACATTACGATCAATGCTGAAATCAACACTCTGCCCTATTCAGCAAGCACACACACACCATGGCTTTGTGCTCCCTGTCTGTTCCTGTCACTGGCCTCTCTGTCCTCACTAAGTCTCAGCCAACAGACAGAGACAACTAGGACTGTCACTGTCCTACACTGCCAACACACACACACACACACACACACACACACACACACACACACACACACACACACACACACACACACACACACACACACACACACACACACACACACACACACACACACACACACACACACACACACACACACACACACACACACACACACACACACACACACACACACACACGAATAGAGTATTAATATCAAACTATCAAATCCCATTAATCTGCAATGCACTAAAAGACAGACAACAGGGTGAAAGAATGAGACTGAAGAATGAATAGCAGACTGGCATTTCATCTCAGTTAATACTGCTGTGAAAGTGTTCCATTCTCCTTAAGGCCTACGCAGACTGTACGATTTTAGCTGTCTTATGCCACGATTTTGCCATCCCAGAACAATTGTCCACGTCGTGTGAACATTCTTAGGTTGCAAATGATTTTTGGACATCTTGGCTCGTTCAGTGTGACAGGGTCTACGGTCGGACATCTTGGCTCGTTCAGTGTGACGGGGTCTACGGTCGGACATCTTGGCTCGTTCAGTGTGACAGGGTCTACGGTCGGACATCTTGGCTCGTTCAGTGTGACAGGGTCTACGGTCGGACATCTTGGCTCGTTCAGTGTGACAGGGTCTACGGTCGGACATCTTGGCTCGTTCAGTGTGACGTGGTCTACGGTCGGACATCTTGGCTCGTTCAGTGTGACGGGGTCTACGGTCGGACATCTTGGCTCGTTCAGTGTGACGGGGTCTCTACGGTCTGACATCTTGGCTCGTTCAGTGTGACGGGGTCTCTACGGTCTGACATCTTGGCTCGTTCAGGGTCTACGGTCGGACATCTTGGCTCGTTCAGTGTGACAGGGTCTACGGTCTGACATCTTGGCTCGTTCAGTGTGACGGGGTCTACGGTCTGACATCTTGGCTCGTTCAGTGTGACAGGGTCTGATTAAGTACCACTACATGTGGTCGTAGGCTATAACAAAGTTCTATCAGTGTCACAATGTTTTCACCTTTTATCGTGTAGTGTGGCTGGTGGTACGAGCCAGTCCCGGTGACTGACCAATAGGAAGACGTCTGGAACTGAGTATGCACACAATAATACGATTATTGTGAATAGTCAGATTAATATAATCATTTCATTTAAATGTTTACATGCTGTGAAGGAAGAAGGATGCCCCTAATGTTGTTTATAAACACATCTGAAATCAGCAATCAAAATAAACATTGTACTACAGCGACCATGTTATTTTGGGGAAGCCTGTTTGATTCTGAGTTTGAACATGTAGAGTTAGTATGTGAAAACTGTTTCTAAGATGCATACTTTCAGTTCACTCACACATAAGCATAGAGAGAGGCTTGCGCTGCTGGTGCTGGCACATGTGCAGATCAAACATACCGCTGCAGTTTAAGTAGCCTACGTCAGCTGATGTCACCAAGATGGCATAGCAGTCAGACATCCTTTGTCCTCGTCTTGTCCCGTGTATATATATATTTACATATTTTCTTCGCATATCTTTTTATATATTTTTTTCTAAAAACTCAACTTCAAAACACTCTTCTGCAACCCGCCTCACCAATTAAAAAAAAATATATATTATTCACCTCAAATCTGAAATCCACAACAGAAGCTAGCCAGGAGTTAGCCAGAAGTTAGCCAGTTCACTAGCTAACGTTAGAACTCAGCTAACCATGGTTGGCGGTCATCAGCTATCCCTTAGCTCGAAAAGCTGTCGCCAGTTTTGTACAACGCGACTCAGACCAGAGCATACCGGACCTATTTTCTCTCCATATCCCCAGATTTCTACCGCAAGCTCTGGACATTTACACCTGGATCTTGCAGCTAGCTAGCTGCTATCCGAGTGACTATTGGCTAACGTCGGTCCCGGAGCTAACATCAATTATTCCGGCGCTAGCCAGCTGAAGAGTTCCATCAGCCACTCCTGGGCTACAATCAACTATCCGGACCTGTTTTACTGCCGATGCGGAGCCCCATCGGACCTTCACGACTGGACTACCAACGTTATCTGCCCGATGGAGTTATCCAACTGGCCCCTCCGTCACGACGTAACCTGAATACCCATCTGCGGCCAGCTAATCGTTAGCTGTCTTATTGGCTGCTATCTGAATAGGTCTATCGGCCAATTTTCTTGGGCCACTATAACTATAACTATTTTGCCAATTGGATTGGTCCCCTCTACCACACGGAACCCCACTAATCTACAGACGGAAACACACGAGGTGGCTAAAAACAGACCATCTTCTGCCAACTTATAGATAGCTACCCATGGCCCGGCTATCTGTCTGAATCACCGTGACCGCAACCGACCTCACTACTCACTGGACCCTTTTGATAACTTGGCTAAGCATGCCTCTCCTTAATGTCAATATGCCTTGTCCATTACTGTTCTGGTTAGTGTTTTTTGGCTTATTTCACTGTAGAGCCTTTAGCCCTGCTCATTATACCTTATCCAACCTCTCAGTTCCACCACCCACACATGCGATGAGATCACCTGGTTTCAATGATGTTTCTAGAGACAATATCGCTCTCATCACTCAGTGCCTAGGTTTACCTCCACTGTATTCACATCCTACCATACCTTTGTCTGTACATTATACCTTGAAGCCATTTTATCGCCCCCAGAAACCTGCTCCTTTTACTCTCTGTTCCGGACGTCCTAGACGACCAATTCTCATAGCTTTTAGCTGTACCCTTATCCTACTCCTCCTCTGTTCCTCTGGCGATGTAGAGGTGAATCCAGGCCCTGCAGTGCCTAGCTCCACTCCTATTCCCCAGGCACTCTTTTGATTACTTCTGTAACCGTAATAGCCTTGGTTTCATGCATGTTAACATTAGAAGCCTCCTCCCTAAGTTTATTTTATTCACTGCTTTAGCACACTCTGCCAACCTGGATGTCCTAGCCGTGTCTGAATCCTGGCTTAGGAAGACCACCAAAAACTCTGAAATCTCGATCCCGAACTACAACATTTTCAGACAAGATAGAACGGCCAAAGGGGGCGGTGTTGCAATCTACTGCAGAGATAGCCTGCAGAGTTCTGTCCTACTATCCAGGTCTGTACCCAAACAATTTGAACTTCTACTTTTCAAAATCCACCTCTCTAAAAACAAGTCTCTCACCGTTGCCACCTGCTATAGACCACCCTCTGCCCCCAGCTGTGCTCTGGACACCATATGTGAACTGATTGCCCCCCATCTATCTTCAGAGCTCGTGCTGCTAGGTGACCTAAACTGGGACATGCTTAAAACCCCAGCCATCCTACAATCTAAGCTTGATGCCCTCAATCTCACACAAATGATCAATTAACCTACCAGGTACCACCCCAAAGCCGTAAACACGGGCACCCTCATAGATATCATCCTAACCAACTTGCCCTCTAAATACACCTCTGCTGTTTTCAATCAAGATCTCAGCGATCACTGCCTCATTGCCTGCATCCGTAATGGGTCAGCGGTCAAACGACCTACACTCATCACTGTCAAACGCTCCCTGAAACACTTCAGCGAGCAGGCCTTTCTAATCGACCTGGCCCTGGTATCCTGGAAGGATATTGACCTCATCCCGTCAGTAGAGGATGCCTGGTTATTTTTTTTAAATGCCTTCCTCGCCATCTTAAATAAGCATGCCCAATTCAAGAAATTTAGAACCAGGAACAGATATAGCCCTTGGTTCTCTCCAGACCTGACTGCCCTTAACCAACACAAAAACATCCTGTGGCTTTCTGCATTAGCATCGAACAGCCCCCGTGATATGGAACTTTTCAGGGAAGTTAGAAACCAAGGCAGTTAGAAAAGCCAAGCTTTTTCAAGCAGAAATTTGCTTCCTGCAACACAAACTCAAATAGTTCTGGGACACTGTAAAGGCCATGGAGAATAAGAGCACCTCCTCCCAGCTGCCCACTGCACTGAGGATAGGAAACTCTGTCACCACCGATAAATCCACTATAATTGAGAATTTCAATAAGCATTTTTCTACGGCTGGCCATGCTTTCCACCTGGCTACACCTACTCCGGTCAACAGTACCCCCCACAGCAACTCGCCCAAGCCTTCCCCATTTCTCCTTCTCCCAAATCCAGTAAGCTGATGTTCTGAAAGAGCTGCAAAATCTGGACCCCTACAAATCAGCCGGGCTAGACAATCTGGACCCTTTCTTTCTAAAAATTATCTGCCGAAATTGTTGCAACCCCTATTACTAGCCTGTTCAACCTCTCGTGTCGTCTGAGATTCCCAAAGATTGGAAAGCAGCTGCGGTCATCTACGTCTTCAAAGGGGGGGGCCACTCTTGACCCAAACTGCTACAGACCTATATCTATCCTACCCTGCCTTTCTATAGTCTTCGAAAGCCAAGTTAACAAACAGATTACCGACCATTTCGAATCCCACCGCACCTTCTCCGCTATGCAATCTGGTTTCAGAGCTGGTCATGGGTGCTCCTCAGCCACGCTCAAGGTCCTAAACGATATCTTAACCGCCATCGATAAGAAACAACTGTGCAGCCGTATTCATTGACCTGGCCAAGGCTTTCGACTCTGTCAATCACCACATCCTCATCGGCAGACTCAAAAGCCTTGGTTTCTCAAATGATTGCCCCGCCTGGTTCACCAACTACTTCTCCGATAGAGTTCAGTGTGTCAAATCGGAGGGCCTGTTGTCCGGGCCTCTGGCAGCCTCTATGGGGGTGCCAGAGGGGTTCAATTCTTGGGCCGACTCTTTTCTCTGTATACATCAATGATGTCGCTCTTGCGGCTGGTGTGTCTCTGATCCACCTCTACGCAGACTACACCATTCTGTATACTTCTGGCCCTTCTTTGGACACTGTGTTAACTACCCTCCAGACGAGCTTCAATGCCATGCAACTCTCCTTCCGTGGCCTCCAACTGCTCTTAAATACAAGTAAAAGTCAATGCATGCTCTTCAACCGATCGCTGCCTGCACCTGCCTGCCCGTCCAGCATCACTACTCTGGACGGTTCTGACTTAGAATATGTGGACAACAACAAATACCAAGGTGTCTGGTTAGACTGTAAACTCTCCTTCCAGACTCACATCAAACATCTCCAATCCAAAGTTAAATCTACAATTGGCTTCCTATTTCGCAACAAAGCATCTTTCACTCATGCTGCCAAACATACCCTCGTAAAACTGACCATCCTACCGATCCTCGACTTCGGCGATGTCATTTACAAAATAGCCTCCAATACCCTACTCAATAAATTGGATGCAGTCTATCACAGTGCCATCTGTTTTGTCACCAAAGCTCCATATACTACCCACCACTGCGACCTGTACGCTCTCGTTGGCTGGCCCTCGCTTCATACTCGTCGCCAAATCCACTGGCTCCAGGTCATCTACAAGACCCTGCTAGGTACAGTTCCCCCTTATCTCAGCTCGCTGGTCACCATAGCAGCACCCACCTGTAGCACGCGCTCCAGCAGGTATATCCCCAAAGCCAATTCCTCCATCGGCCGCCTCTCCTTCCAGTTCTCTGCTGCCAATGATTGGAACGAACTACAAAAATCTCTAAAACTGGAAACACTTATCTCCCTTACTAGCTTTAAGCACCAGCTGTCAGAGCAGCTCACAGATTACTGCACCTGTACATAGCCCATCTATAATTTAGCCCAAACAACTACCTCTTCCCCTACTGTATTTATTTATTTAGCTCCTTTGCACCCCATTATTTCTATTTCTACTTTGCACTTTCTTCCACTGCAAATCTACCATGGCCTTTTTTGCCTTTACCTCCCTTATCTCACCTCATTTGCTCACTTTGTATATAGACTTATTTTTCTACTATATTATTGACTGTATGTTTGTTTTACTCCATGTGTAACTCTGTGTTGTTGTATTTGTCAAACTGCTTGCTTTATCTTGGCCAGGTCGCAATTGTAAATGAGAACTTGTTCTCAACTTGCCTACCTGGTTAAATAAAGGTTAAATCATTTTTATTATCACAGAACTGAAGCAAATCATGCAATCTGG
Source organism: Salmo trutta (assembly GCF_901001165.1). NCBI lineage: Eukaryota > Metazoa > Chordata > Actinopteri > Salmoniformes > Salmonidae > Salmo > Salmo trutta. The sequence continues at coordinate 35,072,839 of NC_042988.1, read as the reverse complement.
CCAGGTTGATATCAAGGGAAACATGCTGGAAGGAAGGAACACAAGTACTGCTTTTATTCTTCCATCCCTCTTTTCCTTCCTTCCTTTCTCCATCCCTACCTCCCCCTTTTTTCCTACCTCTCTCCATCCCCCACCTCTTTCTCTTCATCCCTCCCTCCCTCTCTTCTTGGTGTAGTGATGAAGTCATCATGCTCTGAGAGAGAGAGAGAGCGAGAGAGAGAACGGTGGATAGAGGGAAAAGGTGAGATGGGGTGAAAGGAAGCGAGAAAGGGAGAAAATACGAGAGTGAATACGAGAGAGTGAAATAAAGATAAAGAGGAAACAGAGAGAGAAACAGACAGACAGAGAGACAGATAGAGAGAGGAACAGAGAAACAGAGAGACAAATATAGAGATACAGAGAGGGAGGTAGATAGAGAGAGAAACAGAGAGAGAAACAGAGGAACAGAGAGAGACAGATAGAGAGATAGAGATAGATAGAGGAACAGAGAGACAAATATAGAGATACAGAGAGGGAGGTAGATAGAGAGAGAAACAGAGAGAGAAACAGAGGAACAGAGAGAGACAGATAGAGAGATAGAGATAGATAGAGGAACAGAGAGACAAATATAGAGATACAGAGAGGGAGGTAGATAGAGAGAGAAACAGAGAGAGAAACAGAGGAACAGAGAGAGACAGATAGAGAGATAGAGATAGATAGAGGAACAGAGAGACAAATATAGAGATACAGAGAGGGAGGTAGATAGAGAGAAACAGAGAGACAGCTAGATAGATAGACAGAGAGACAGATAGAGAGAGAGATATAGATAAACCCAGAACACACCCACCATTCAGCCACTGGCACGATCCTGGTACAGCCACATCACTCTCTATAGTACCACTCGCGCTAACAGAGATCACAGCTGACAGACTCCAGGTCAGATCTAACACCAGAGTCAGCTGAGACAAGAACCAGAGTCACTGGGAGTAGGAGTGAGTGACCATGTTAAAGAGGTTTTGCTGACTTCCCCGGAGTCAGATTAATTTGTGGATACCATTTTTACGTATCTGCATCCAGTATGAAGGAAGTTATTTTCGTGAGGTATTTTCGCGAGTCAATGCTAACTGCCGTTAGCACAAAGACTAACATGCTCCCCAGAGTCCAGCTTCATACTGGACACAGATATATAAAAATGGTATCCACTAGTTCATCTGACTCCAGGGAAGTCAGCAAAATCCAAACTATCCCTTTAAGGCTGATTCCTCTTTGGCGGCAAAGAGGACAGAGACACTCATCAGCAAGATAATGATGATGCCCGACTACATGACGACTGACTGACCGACTAACATTGACTAACTGACTGACTAACCGACTGTGTGTGTGTTGCTGAGGCTGGGTCACGGTGGTGTAATCTGTTTACCCCAAAAAATATTGTAATAAGTAGATGATTAATGCTTGGATTACTTTTAAATTCAGAAAGGATGTTTGTGGAAAAAAATACATTATCACACCTTTCTGTTTTCTTAATGGTTTTTCAATGCAGCATTGAAAAAAGGCGCAAGTTTCAGTTTGTTCCACCTGAGTGAGTCTCACCACAAGTCAGAGACCACTATGATGTCACACCTAATGATGACCACCAATCAGAGACCACTATGATGACACACCAAATGTGTTTGATGGCCATTTTTGTCTTCTTCTAATGCCTCTTAAGGGGAAAGTAATCCAAAAGTAACTGAAAATAATCAGATTTATGTGACTGAGTTTGGGTAATCCAAAAGTTACGTTACCGATTACAATTTTGAACAGGTAACTAGTAACTAACGGATTACATTTAGAAACTACCCAACCCTATTAGCACATTTCTGTCTCGCTTTCTGCATCACAGAGGGGTTTTGTAGAGGAAAGGACGACAATGTGGCGGTTGCTGAAGCGAGATGACAAGGCGGCACAAGGCTTATACTATTACCGTCTCCAAGTAACAGCTCTTTACTGCTCATGTAGTCCTGAGATAACATAATGTAGGCATAGCATTGATGAATCCACATGAATGGAAAGAAGCACGAGAAAAAACTCTCAAAGACAGTCAAATCTCTCAAAGTTGAATGGCCTTTGATATTATTTTAATGGCTTTCCAGGAAAGAGAGGGAATGTTGAGGTCTCTTTCTTTCTTTGTTCTCTCTCTCTTTCCCACACTATTTCTCTCTTTCTTTCAATACTGATTGTATCAGCTGTTGAGCCTTAGAAAGTCCATTATTCTCTGAGTGTGGAATGCAGGGGTGTTAAGGAGCGCACTGGGGTGAGAGGATAAAGACCGAGAGAAAGGCTCAGGCTCATTCTGTCTGTCTGTCTGTCTGTCTGTCTGTCTGTCTGTCTGTCTGTCTGTCTGTCTGTCTGCATGCGAGCGTGCTTGTTCGTATGCATATGTGCATGTGTTTGTGTGTGTGTACTCAGTCTTACCTGCAGAGTAAGGCTCCTGTCTCTCCACACACACAAACTCCTTCCTCTCGTATCTGGCTCTGATCCACTGTTCCCGAAGGAGCCTGCAGAAACACTTGGTGTTTGTTTACTATATTTACTGTGTTCATGCTTGAAAAGATTCACTGTCAATAATGTCTCATTAACCAACATGGATGACAGATCAGGGTGGTGTTCATTGGGGCACGCAACTGTTTTGCAACGGAACACAAAAAGGAGTATTTCTTATTGGACCAGTCCAGAAAGTTCCTCCTTGTTTCAGTCCGTTTGGTGCCTAATGAACACAACCCTGGAGTTCTCATCCAGTGAGTGTATAATGATGCACTTATCTTTTAAATATGGTAAATATTATATTGCTCCTCTGTCCTGTCAAATAATCAGGATTGCCAAGTCAAAATATTTTTATTACAAAAATGATTGGAATGGACAATCACCAATAAAAATACTTGGACACCCTTCTCTCCAATTCCCTCTGCCTCGCTCTGAATGTATCATTCCCATTCCATGTCTAGTTCCCTCCCTCCCTCCCTTCCTCCCCCTGCCTTCCTCCCTCCATCACCACCCTTGTCTTCCAACACTTTCCCTCACTCTATCTCTCTCTCTTCTCTCTGTCTGTCTTATCAGTGTAACCCTCTCACCAGGCTCGTATATGACTCTCACAATATTAACTTATGTAGAGTATCTCAACAGCATGGGATATTAGGTGAGAAGGACATCTCCAATAAGAATTCCTATTGTAAACTATCTAGGGTTATGACAATAGGGTATTAACTTCAGATGAAATGATTATAGGTTTCTGTTATTGAATCAGGATAAACTATCCCATGCATTAAAATTTAATTGAAACAATCAATGACTCCACCAAGGCAACATACATAAGGTTCCATATGTGTATTAAAACATTTTCAAACACAAATACATTTTCAGACACAACATCAAAAGAAATAAAAAATAATAAACCCCAATGAGTCGTGCACAACCCGGGTCCAAATTATTTCAAGTTTTCTTAAATAAACCGTTGGCACGCGTTGGAGCTCAAAAAAAAATGACGACACACAAAAATATCCTGAAGCACCTCATGTTGTGGTTACTCACTGCTTGGTAGATATTCCCTCAGCGAAGTATGGCAGTTCCATGCAGGTTTCCTCACAAAGTCCAAGGCAAGCACAGCTACCCATGCAGACAGTACTCCTTAGCCGTAACCGATATCCCATGGGAACACGAACGCGTAAAGCTTCCCAAGCAATTATCTCCCTGTGTCACACGATGCTAGGCTAACCTCAAGGCTGGCAAATACCTCCACGATGAGACGGTAGCTTCAGTCTTTACTAAGTTAACAAAATTATAACAGCTCTTTTATAAAATAAAACATGTATTTCCCTTCATGTCTTAGTAGGTATGGGTTTTGTTCTAGTTCCGTCGTCATCTTTTATAATTTTTCTTCACCAACGGTCCTAATGTAAAACGTCCATCCTTTTATCAACGTCTCTTTCCCTCTCTTTCTTCCCAGGCCTCCCGTTAACCAGGTCAACTCCCATTGGCCACAGCTTAACAAGCGACCTTATTGGTCAAAGCTTAAACTTCAAAGTAAACCAAACTTCACTTATACATTAAATAAATATTTCTTAAAAAAGCATAATGCATTAACAACATTACAGTTTAGGAGCAACTCAATCATCTTTTAAATATAATACCAATTAATTATAACAAATAAACTCAATACTTGGTTCAAACAAGGGTATTACATCAGTAATCCGTCTTAAAATGCACACAGGCAATATGAACAAACACAAATGTATAAAGCCTGAGACTGTGTGTGTTTGTTTGCTCTGTCTCTCTCTCTCTCATGTGTATTCTAGTCTTTCTAGTCTCTCTACCACACCTCATCAATCCTCCTCTCCTCTCTCGTGTATTCTAGTCTTTCTAGTCTCTCTACCACACCTCATCAATCCTCCTCTCCTCTCTCGTGTATTCTAGTCTTTCTAGTCTCTCTACCACACCTCATCAATCCTCCTCTCCTCTCTCGTGTATTCTAGTCTTTCTAGTCTCTCTACCACACCTCATCAACCCTCCTCTCCTCTCTCGTGTATTCTAGTCTTTCTAGTCTCTCTACCACACCTCATCAACCCTCCTCTCGTGTATTCTACTCTTTCTAGTCTCTCTACAACACGCTCATCAATCCTCTCTTCTCTCTTGTCGCTCTACTCTATTGCGTGTGGTTACCTCTCAACTCTAAAAATACCTTCCCAGATCTCCCCAGCAGTAGAAGCCCTGTGTAGCAGCTTAAAATATTGTGGGTGATTGTGTTGTTATTGATATCACTGGAGGCCATTCACTGGTTGAATCAACATTATTTCCATGTCATTTCAACCCCAAGAATGTGTGTGATTGAATCAACGTGGAGAAAACAAGTTAGATTTGCAGAAAGTCCTAGTTCATATCTAAATCCAATGACATTTTGAAAAAAATTTCTGATTTCACATTGAATTCACGTTAGTTGACAACTCAACCAAATGTAAAACTAAACTAGACGTTGAAGTGACGTCTGTGCCCAGTGGGACTGTTATCCCCCAGGAGAACTAGGCTGAGGACTCTACTTGGAAGGGTACTGTCAACACTTGGGCCATTATCTTACATCCGGTAGCGTCACTCCTACACTCGTCCCTCAACCAGAGCAAGCGGAATCCTCCAGCGATCTGACGTAAGACAATGAACGCACTGTGGCTGCATTCCAAACTGTTGCCTTTCCTCTGGCCTCTGCCATTGATGACTAAACGTTGCACACCTGAAAGGAGGAACCTGTCTAGGTAACCAACATCTGGTAATGGTTCTACCTCCTAGACTCTACATGGAGCTTCCTCCATATGACTATAACCCATTTAGTCTTTGAGAAGTTGTCATCTTACAGGTGTGCCAATGAGAAGCCCACAAGTTTAAAGTTGGTCATGTTTGGTGAAGTTTGGTAAGCCAGGACAGCAGACGTTTGTTCATGTTGGTTACAAATCTAGCCTTTGCATTGTGTTATGTTACAGTGTTTAGAGGGCCCACTGAGTGGAGCGGTCACACAGACAGAGGGTGACCCAGCTGAGCGACCTAGATCATGGCATGAATGGGTGGGTGGTTAGGCCAGCAGTCTATGTGTGTTGGACGGTTGTAGGGCCAGGGACCAAGACACTTACTGGCAGTCTATGTGTGTTGGACGGTTGTAGGGCCAGGGACCAAGACACTTACTGGCAGTCTCTGTGTGTTGGACGGTAGTAGAAAACAGGCACCTTCTGTTCATATTTGGCTTTAGCAGCATCGTTGCCGTTGGTCGCCATAAACTGCAATCACAGAGAGAAAGAGATGTTTCATGAGATGGGTTTCACTCACACACACACACACACTGTGCTGGCATGCACACAAGATCAATACCAAACCTTGACACCTCCCCCCTTATCTCTAGCCTCCCACCCCCTTTTCTCTCATTCTGCCTTCCTTCAACTCATTTAGTCTCCATCTCCCTTCTTTCCCTTCCTCCATCAATCACCTGCCAGAATTAGGGCCGCGAGGCTGTCCTCACAACACTGCCCCCCATACACACACACACACAAACACACCACACAAACACACACACAGACACACACAACACACCACACAAACACACACAAGCACACCACACAAACACACACAAGCACACCACACAAACACGAACACAGACACACAACACAACACAACACAACACAACACAACACACACACACAGAGAACCAATGGCAAACTCAAATCATCTATACCTCTGTACCACTCCATGGGTCCAGCAGGACAGACTCACCTCTACCTCTGCATCCCTCCATGGGTCCAGCAGGACAGACTCACCTCTACCTCTGCATCACTCCATGGGTCCAGCAGGACAGACTCACCTCTACCTCTGCATCACTCCATGGGTCCAGCAGGACAGACTCACCTCTACCTCTGCATCACTCCATGGGTCCAGCAGGACAGACTCACCTCTACCTCTGCATCACTCCATGGGTCCAGCAGGACAGACTCACCTCTACCTCTGCATCACTCCATGGGTCCAGCAGGACAGACTCACCTCTACCTCTGCATCACTCCATGGGTCCAGCAGGACAGACTCACCTCTACCTCTGCATCACTCCATGGGTCCAGCAGGACAGACTCACCTCTACCTCTGCATCACTCCATGGGTCCAGCAGGACAGACTCACCTCTACCTCTGCATCACTCCATGGGTCCAGCAGGACAGACTCACCTCTACCTCTGCATCACTCCATGGGTCCAGCAGGACAGACTCACCTCTACCTCTGCATCACTCCATGGGTCCAGCAGGACAGACTCACCTCTACCTCTGCATCACTCCATGGGTCCAGCAGGACAGACTCACCTCTACCTCTGCATCACTCCATGGGTCCAGCAGGACAGACTCACCTCTACCTCTGCATCACTCCATGGGTCCAGCAGGACAGACTCACCTCTACCTCTGCATCACTCCATGGGTCCAGCAGGACAGACTCACCTCTACCTCTGCATCACTCCATGGGTCCAGCAGGACAGACTTGACTTTGCTGATCTGGGAGATGTTTCTATGGAGACCCGAGCAGCTCTGACACACAAACACACCCAGGGTGTAGGACGCCCACTCCGGGTCTGAAAAACACACCACACACACACACACACACAGAGAGAGAGAAGACATGCATACACGCACACAGGAAACACCCTTAGCAACAATGACAGTACTACAAATGAGGAAGTTCATTTCAAGGCTGCCTCAGACTAACAGAGACAGAACAGGCCACTACTACCATGACATGGTTACCACAGACCTCTAGACTGATATCTTAAAGGTCCAAAGCAGCCGTTTTTATCTCAATATCATAGCATTTCTGGGGAACAATTAAGTACCTTACTGTGATTGTTTTCAATTAAAATGGTCAAAAGGAACCAAAATAGCTTCTTAACAAAGAGCAATTTCACAAGCAAGAGTTTTGCTAGGATTGTCTGGGAGTGGTCTGAGTGGAGAGGGGAAAACGAACTGTTATTGGCAGAGGTTTGAAACTCTCTTTCTTATTGGTCTACTAACTAATTGTGATGTCAGCAGGCAGGCCAAAACTCCATCCCACCAAAACTTCCTGAAATTTCAGCCGTTCTTTTCAAACAGCTCTAACACTAAAAGGGCATTATCATCATTTTAATTGGAGTATTATTCTAACATCAAAGTGTGTAAATATATATATAAAACACAGGAAAATGACTGCACTGGGCCTTATAGTTCTAGTTCTCATTGAGCACAGTGATAATCAACGTCTGCTACTTCCTGTCTGCATCTACACTATCCTCATAGTAAATAAATAAGTACAACACTGCTACAAGAAGAAGCATTTATTGGTTGAGAAGATAAAATGTTGAAAGCTTGAGATTTGTTGAATAAATTGTTACTGTCATACAGTGACAAAATAGTTTGTATGAAAAAGAGGGAGGACAGACAGGCAGGCAGACAGACAGAGGGAATCTATAGAGCCCTATGACCCCCTGGAAAGCATACTGCTCTGCTGTAACAAGATATGGTATAACTTTTTTTCTAAAAAGACTGATGTGGCTCAGTATGTTTGCATGAAATGTAGCTTTAATACAAGGGAGCCAAGAAGGAGTGATGTGAAGCACATTCTAGTGTCATTCTAGGCCTTCAGGGCCTGTATTCTGTTTTACAGTCTGTCCCCAACATCAGCACATGTCTCAGTAAGTTCAACCTAAACTGGAAAAGGCAGAGCCTGTGGTCAAAATATGATGAAAGCAACAGAAGACTTTAGAAGAATGTGGTATATGTAATTTCCTGCATGAGCTCTCTAGCTATGCCTAAGTACATTGTTTGTAGACTGGTATGTCTGATCAGCATTGTTGTTTGAGATGCTTTTATTCTGTTTTGGTTTCAGTGGCTGCTGTTTATGACTGGGTCATAGAAATAGAGCAAGTAGTTTTCTATGGAGGATGTAGTCATTGTATCTAACTCGTGTAACTCAGCCAAACAGCACACCAGGGTAACATTGATATCCTTAAGTAGCCTGCCACTGCTCTGTTGCACTTAGATATATACATATACATTAAAAAGATAGTGGGGATATACAGTACATCTACTAATTAAAGGGATAGTGGGGGATATACAGTACATCTACTAATTAAAGGGATAGTGGGGGATATACAGTACATCTACTAATTAAAGGGATAGTGGGGGATATACAGTACATCTACTAATTAAAGGGATAGTGGGGGATATACAGTACATCTACTAATTAAAGGGATAGTGGGGGATATACAGTACATCTCCCAATTAAAGGGATAGTGGGGGATATACAGTACATCTACTAATTAAAGGGATAGTGGGGGATATACAGTACATCTCCCAATTAAAGGGATAGTGCGAGATGATCATAAACCTCCAAAAAAGACGAGTCACACAGTGAATAGATTTATGTCTATGGTAAATTCCACAGAGAGAGGGAGGGTGGGGGATGGCAAAGATATTGAGAGATAGAGGAGGAACAACTGATAAGAGGAGAGGACAGAAAAGAGACAGATGGGGAAAAGAAAATGGAGAAGGCATTAAGTGAAAGTGAGAGACAGAGACACAGAGAGGGAGAGAGAGACAGAGACACAGAGAGGGAGAGAGAGACAGAGACACAGAGAGGGAGAGAGAGACAGAGACACAGAGAGGGACAGAGAGACAGAGGGAGAGGGACAGAGAGACAAAGACACAGAGAGGGAGAGAAAGACAGAGGGAGAGGGAGAGGGAGAGAGACAGAGGGAGAGAGACAGAGACAGAGAGACAGAGAGACAGAGAGAGCAAGAGAGCGAGAGAGCAAGAGCGAGAGCGAGAGCGAGCGAGACCTTCATGGTTGTGAGGTCTGGGGTCTGCTCACCAACCAAGAACTCACAAAATGGGACAAACACCAAATTGAGACTCTGCATGCAGAATTCTGCAAAAAGATCCTCAGTGTACAATGTAAAACACCAAATAATGCATGCAGAGGCGATACCCGCTAATGATCAAAATCCAGAAAAGAGACGTTCAATTCTACAACCACCTAAAAGGAAGCGATTCCCAAACCTTCCATAACAAAGCCATCACCTTACAGAGAAATGAACCTGGAGAAGAGCCCCCTAAGCAAGCTGGTCCTGGGGCTATGTTCACAAACACAAATAGACCCCACAGAGCCCCAGGACATTAACACTATTAGACCCAACCAAATCATGAGAAAACAAAAAGATAATTACTTGACATACAACTAGAATGCTATTTGGCTCTAAACCGACAGTACACAGTGGCAGAATACCTGACCACTGTGACTGACACAAAATTAAGGAAATCTTTGACTATGTACAGACTCAGTGTCACGTTCCTCGTATTCTCCCTCATCGGAAGATATGTCGAAATCACTTGATGACCAATACGCAGCAGGTTGACTGTTCCACATCATATTTATTATAGATGGAAACGACAAAACAAAATAAACACGCAAAGGCGAAAGTTTCACAGGAGAAACTAAACCCAGTGCAAAATACAATTACCCACAAATACCAAACACAAACACACCCCACTATATGGGACTCTCAATCAAAGGCAGATAGACAACACCTGCCTTCAACTGAGAGTCCCAACCCCAATTAACCAAACATAGACATACACCTACACATAGAAAACCTAACCTAGAACCTAACCCAACACTCACAACCCCACTATACCATAACCAAACATAACTCTGCCACGTCCTGACCAAATATAATACAAAAATACCTAAGTATATGGTCAGGACGTGACACTCAGTGAGCATAGCCTTGCTATTGAGAAAGGCCACCGAAGGCAGACCTGGCTTTCAAGAGAAGACAGGCTATGTGCACACTGCCCACAAAGTGAGGTAGAAACTGCCAAATGTATGACCATATTAGAGACACATATTTCCCTCAGGTTACACAGACCCACAAAGAATTTGAAAACAAATCCAATTTTGATAAACTCCCATATCTATTGGGTGAAATACCACAGTGTGCAATCACAGCAGCAAGATTTGTGACCTGTTGCCACAAGAAAAGGGCAACCAGTGAAGAACAAACACCATTGTAAATACAACCTATATTTATGTTTATTTATTTTCCCTTTTGTACTGTAACCATTTGCACATCATTACAACACTGTATATAGACATAATATGACATTTGAAATGCCTTTATTATTTTGGAACTTTTGTAAGTGTAATGTTTACTGTTATTTTTTTATTGCTTATTTCACTTTTGTTTATTATCTATTTCACTTGCTTTGGCAATGGAAACATATGTTTCCCATGCCAATAAAGCCCCTTAAATTGAAATTGAATTGAGAGAGAGAGAGAGACAGATAGAGTGAGAGTGAGTGAGAGAAAGAAAGAGAGACAGAGAGAAAGAGAGACAGAGAAAGAGAGACAGACACAGACACACAGAGAGAGAGGGAGGCCATAAAGAGAGGCATTGTCTGTTAGACCAACCAACCTTTATATCTTCCTGTTAATAAATTATTTTTTAATTTATTCTCATTAGTAAAAAACAACCCCACCCCACCCTTGATTATTGTTGTTACTGATTGTCCTGTTTGTGGCAATCTTGAAATATTTTGTTTAATTATGTTTTTATTGATATTGTTAATTAATCATTTCCAAAGTGCTCTTTGGCAATATGTACATTGATATGTCATTCCAATAAAGCAATACAAAATTGAGAGAGAAAGAGAGAGAAAGCAGTGTGATGACAGAATCTACTTGGCATGGTTCCAAATGATATTACACATTTACAGTTTATCTCAACCAACCATCTCTTCTCTCAATTACAGAAAGTAATGGCACAAACCCATACAATACAGACAGACAGACAGACAGACAGACAGACAGACAGACAGACAGACAGACAGACAGACAGACAGACAGACGCCATGAAGTGAGTTTAAAAAATAAACTGACACTGCATGCAATGTTTTCAGTATCAGTTTGCTCATACTAACAGCTTTAACGAAATACACATAGGCTGTTTAGAGACAAATTTACTTATCCAACAATGGGTGACTGACACTTTAGCACGTGTTCCAGAATTTCCAAATGAGAAGTTATCTGTTGTATCTTTTGTTTAAAATCTAGTAAAAAAAACACATCATCCCTGATCCCAACCACCCAAAAAGATGGAAGAATTAAATGAATAAAGAGATTGATACAACCCCAAGAGGCCTGCACAGTCCCCACACTGACCAGATACTGCTACTAGCAGAGAAACATCTGAATGAATTCTACCTTGTAGATACTGTACTTCTTTCAAAAGCCAAGCAGGACAAGACATAACTGTGAACTCTGTGACCTCGGCTCCAGAGATGAGCTCATAGCTGAGTCACCATGGGAACGTGTGGGTGTGCTCAGCACTCAGCCGTGGGTTATGCTCATTAGGGCATGTAACAAAAAAAATGCTTTACATTATGCAACGGAGCAAAATAAATTGAGCTTCTTATTGGAAAATTCCAGGCAATCTGTCCCTGTTTCAGTCTGTTTTTCTTCCATTTGGTTCCTAATGAACACAACCCTGGAGTATCTATCGTCTCCATGCAGAGCAGACTAGCTCCACAGGCTAAACTGGTCCTCTGATCAGAATCATTGATAGCACAGCACTCCTGATGAAATATTAGTGTCTCTTGGCATTGGTCTTATGAAAGAGCAGGTGGCATTTGCAGGATTTAAAAGATTACATTCTACTATGTGATGAGGCCCATGAAACATTTTTTTAAAACTCTTTACAGTTAAGTATGACATACTGTGTGTCTCGTCCTCTCATATCACTGACATCTTGTAAGAACGGGAAGCTATATTCCAAATTTGCTGATGTCTTATTTTGTCACCATGTTATCAAATCAAATTTTATTGGTCACATACACATGGTTAGCAGATGTTATTGCTAGTGTAATGAAATGCTTGTGGGACTAGAAGCGCGGCAGCCATCTCAAACAAAACACATTGCAGATCCTCTTACATTCTTCCAAGAAACACTTGATACAGAAGAAGGAGGCAGACAGACTTCCTGAGGAATCTAAATGATCCATAAGGATAGTTAAATTATTTAATGATGGAATACAGTAGATTTTATGTTGACTGGACCCTCTTAAGTCTTTTCAAAATCCATGCAGTTGCTTTTCATTGCACATATGAATTACTACCCCGGAAAAAACATCCACTTGAATGAGTCATAGCTAGAGGTCGACCGATTAATCGGAATGGTCGATTAATTAGGGCTGATTTCAAGTTTTCATAACAATCGGAAATCGGTATTTTTGGACACCGATTTGGCCGATTTAAAATGTTTTATTTATTTATATATATATATATATATTTTTTTTTTACACCTTTATTTAACTAGGCAAGTCAGTTAAGAACACATTCTTATTTTCAATGATGGCCTAGGAACGGTGGGTTAACTGCCTTGTTCAGGGGCAGAACGATAGATTTTTACCTTGTCAGCTCGGGGATTCAATCTTGCAACCTTACGGTTAACTAGTCCAATGCTCTAACCACCTGCTTTACATTGCACTCCACGAGGAGCCTGCCTGTTACGCGAATGCAGTAAGAAGCCAAGGTAAGTTGCTAGCTAGCATTAAATGTATCTTATAAAAAACAATCAATCAATCATAATCACTAGCTAACTACACATGGTTGATGATATTACTAGTTTATCTAGCCTGTCCTGCGTTGCATATAATCGCTTAGGTACACGTTGCTCCAACGTGTACCTAACCATAAACATCAATGCCTTTCTTAAAATCAATACACAGAAGTAAATATTTTTAAACCTGCATATTTAGCTAAAAGAAATCCAGGTTAGCAGGCAATATTAACCAGGTGAAATTGTGTCACATCTCTAGCGTTCATTGCACGCAGAGTCAGGGTATATGCAACAGTTTGGGCCGCCTGGCTCATTGCGAACTAATTTGCCAGAATTTTACGTAATTATGACATAACATTGAAGGTTGTACAATGTAACAGGAATATTTAGACTTAGGGATGCCACCCGTTAGATAAAATACGGAACGGTTCCGTATTTCACGGAAAGGAAAAACGTTTTGATTTCGAGATGATAGTTTCCAGATTCTACCATATTAATGACCAAAGGCTCGTATTTCTGTGTGTTATTATGTTATAATTAAGTCTATGATTTGATAGAGCAGTCTGACTGAGCGGTGGTAGGCAGCAGCAGGCTCGTAAGCATTCATTCAAACAGCACTTTTGTGCGTTTTGCCAGCAGCTCTTCGCTGTGCTTCAAGCATTGCGCTGTTTACGACTTCAAGCCTGTCAACTCCCAAGATTAGGCTGGTGTAACCGATGTGAAATGACTAGCTAGTTAGCGGGGTGCGCGCTAATAGCGTTTCAAACATCACTAGCTCTGAGACTTGGAGTAGTTGTTCCCCTTGCTCTGCATGGGTAACGCTGCTTCGAGGGTGGCTGTTGTCGATGTGTTCCTGGTTCGAGCCCAGGTAGGAGCGAGGAGAGGGACGGAAGCTATACTGTTACACTGGCAATACCAAAGTGCCTATAAGAACAGCCAATAGTCAAAGGTATGTCAAATACAAATTGTATAGAGAGAAATAGTCCTATAATTCCTATAATAACTACAACCTAAAACTTCTTACCTGGGAATATTGAAGATTCATGTTAAAAGGAACCACCAGCTTTCGTATGTTCTCACGTTCTGAGCAAGGAACTTAAACGTTAGCTTTCTTACATGGCACATATTGCACTTTTACTTTCTTCTCCAACACTTTGTTTTTGCATTATTTAAACCAAATTGAACATGTTTCATTATTTATTTGAGGCTAAATTGATTTTATTGATGTATTATATTAAGTTAAAATAAGTGTTCATTCAGTATTGTTGTAATTGTCATTATTACAAATAAATGTTCAAAAAAATTGTCCGATTAATCGGTATCGGCTTTTTTGGTCCTCCAATAATCGGTATCGGCGTTGAAAAATCATAATCGGCCGACCACTAGAAATCATAAATAGTCTGTAACGTATTCCTGGTCAGTAGACACAATAAGCTTATGAAGACTGTATTACAACCTACATTATGATTAGATACAGGTCTCACTCTGTTGAGGTAGATAAAGCTATAGACTGGCATTGGTCACATGGGCAGTGTGCCAGGGAGAGAGAGAGAGAGCCTGGGGAACTCACACAGGGAATTAGGCCTAAATCCCCAAATATTATGTTATTCTGTCTGTCTGCCTGTCACTCTCTCAAGGTTCCAGTCTCTTGCTCTCTCTCTCTCTCTCTCTCTCTCTCTCTCTCTGATACAAACACTTAAATGTTGACCAGATTTCACTATTGTTATGCAATGACACCAGTTTGACTTCACTAGAGTGTAAACAGACACTGATAACTCTGATAACTGCAAACATCTGAGCACTACAGTAGCCTACTGTACTTGCATGATAGCGTCTTGGATTTACATACAGAATAATACGAAATCCTCTGAGACCAGGCTGTGCAGTGAACATGATCACTAGAGTCTCCAATCACCCAAATCAAAACACATTTACACCATCAAGACAGATTATTCCTATATTAACCTACCCGCAACTTGATGGTATATGGTCTGTGATTAAATAATCCATTATCTAATGCGAGAAGGTAGCGTCTGGAGAATCGCGCGGGCCACCTGACCTGACATACTTGAGACATTGATGGGACCATAGTAGCCTAGACTGTACCTGCGGCTCCGCAATCCACACAGCTCCCGTTCCCTGGTCTCTCCAACAGCTTTATCAAAAGCTGTTTATTCTTTTCTTGATCCGTAGCCATGTTGAGAATGTATTTTCTAATTCAACTAATTGATCGACTCCAAAACCTCGAAAGTGAAGGCTGAAGGCTGTTCGAGCGTAGTTAAATAATATCCACTGTAGTTGTCACTCACTGGACACCGGGGGCAGTGATGTGATGAAAACACGATCACATCTGAGACATGAGAAATAGTGTCCACGTCGCAATAATTGTTATGAAAACATATAGCCAACGAAATGTACAGATGAATATTCCGTGTGAATTCCACCCTACTCTTACTCCCAGTTCCTGCTCTCTACACATCAGTGTTCTCTATCTCTCTCTCTTTCTCGCTCGCTCGCTCTCTCTCAAAAGTGAGACCTCAAGCGGACATTCAGTTCTTGAAAACATTTTCCAAGACAGTCCCATTACAAATAATTTCCCTTCCGTTTTGCTTCATCTTAATCGATAACTTTATTGATTCTCTGTAGCTCAGGCTGGCTGAAATGTAATGTTGGCAAAAACGGGCATTTACCTGTTCTGGAATGTTTAGTCCGCTGAAAAGTATAATGGAATTTGTGCAACCAACTGACAAAAATGTATATTCGGTAGAAAAAGACTATTCAGTTGGTGCCCATTCACATCACTTGGGGGTGAGTGGAGCATCAATCACACAATGCACGTGTACTACATTATTTATGGCTCTGCTCCATCCGCCTATCCTTCAGATTAATAATCTTGAAGACTGGAGGGCGGTAGAGCTGCATTTTGCGTTTTATTCCCGCTCACTTCACAACTCACCGGCTCCAGCAATTTCAGTGACGTCTCCATTTCAAGAGAATGTAGACCTATGTAGGCCTAAGCTTTTCCGAGAGGAACATTTTTCTGGAACATGCTTATTCCTGACATTGTCTGGAAAAATGCATGGTTAAGGCCTTACAAATATTGTATAACAAACAAAGTTAAGGAAGTGCACTTCAAAATTTTACATAAGATATAGCCATGTAATTCTATGATATCCAAATGTGTGGCTATTGATGATATCTGCGTTTTCTGTGAAAAAGAAGGTTAGAATCTGTCTCACTTGTTCTTTGAATGTAAATTTGTGTCTGAATTTTGGGAAAATCTTGCAAAATACTTATTTACCATTATGAACACTACTCATGTTTTTGACATGAAAGATATAGTATGTTACTATTGCAATGATAACAAGACGATTGAAATGATTGTGAATTTTTTTATTCTTGTTGCTAAATACTTTATACACAAACAGAAATTCCAAAATTCTATACCAAAATTAGACGTTTTTTTGATTGAATTTAATTATCTTGTTAAGATATTATCCCTAGTAAGTAACAACAAGAATAATATCTTCCTGCATCATTATAATTCGATTTTTTCAGAGTGAATACAATTGCATTAAATTGTTTATTATTTTATTATTTTATGAATCTTTTTTGTTTGATGTAGCAATGTAGCAATGTAAGTTGATTTTTGTATTATGAATAATAAGAATAAATAAAAAAATAATAAATAAAAAAATATTTAAAAAATGTAGACCTAAAACTAAAATGGCAGTACGAAGATGACTCTTTCTGGTCATCCTCAAGAGTTTTACTGTGCATCATTGTATTTATTTAACCTTTATTTAACTAGGAAACTACTGTAGAAACCTTGTTTGCAAGTGGGGCAATAGGTCACCAGGAAATTGAAAAAATGGGGAAAAAATGTTGTATTTTCTTTAACGTTTGGATGTAGAGTGTTGCATTCAGAAGAATTACAGTTTTTTTCCAACTGCTTACACACAAAATCTTTTCATGTCACACGATTTTTGAAACCTCACACTCAAAGTGCAAAACTACACACCAAATTTCCAAAACCATAAGCTATTTCTCAGCCTTTGACTCAGTTGTCAATTGCATAAAACACTTTTTTCAAAACACTACACACAATTCTCTACCTAAAACACAAAAATCTAACAGGAAGTGACTTGCTTTCCTTTTCCAAACACAACCAATCAAAATGCTACACTTATTCACCAGGTCACACACACACTCCTCACATGTGCAAACACTAATTGCTTAACTGATCACTAACCAATCACTGCTTTACTGTAGTATAGGCCTATAAATAGGTCAATGGTCAGATTACCTGTTTTGAACAATGGATGCCAACAATGGACAGAGAGCAAGAGGAGTAGGAGGGAGAGGCAGGGGACAACAACGAGGACAAATTCAAAGACGAAGAGTTGGAGGAGTAGGAGGAAGAGGAAGATGAGGAAGAGGACGAGGGCAAAGAAGACAAGGAAGGAGAGCCATCTCTAATGAGATTAGGGCAACACTTGTTGATCATGTGATCAACCACGGTTTGACCATGAGAGACGCTGGACTGAGAGTCCAGCCCAACTTCAGTTGATTTACAGTGGTGTCCATAATTCAAACCTTCAGAGATGAGAACAGGTATGCAACTATCTAATGACTATTTTAGCATTACAGTAATGTACTGTAAAATACGTATGACTGCATAGTATTGCATAAACATTTGTAACTCTAAGCCATCCATTTACTGCACTGCATTGAATGAATGAGGTTGGTTATCATGCTGTACTACCTTTTTTTGTACATTGTTTACAGTTCCTATGCTGAACACATACTGTGTTTGAATTCTGTACAGAGTGGAAAGGCAAAGACATCATGGAGGACGAGGACGCTTGTTTAGAGATGTACAAGAGACTGCAATTATAAATATGGTTTTGGCCAACAATACAATTAGGATTTGAGAGATAAGAGAGCTTATCTTGAATAATGACACCATATTTAACAACATCAATGCTGTAAGCCTGTCGACCATACAACGCATCCTCCAACGGCACCGAGTGCCGATGAAACAACTTTACAAGGTGCCATTTGAGAGAAACTCTGAGAGTCAAGAATATGCGACATGACTTTGTAGAGGTATGTATGCAACACTACTTCCAGTACTTCAGACATACCATATTTACTCATCTGTATATCCTCTTGTCTGTTACAGAGTATTGGAGCTGGATGCCCATGTAATTCGCCATGAATTTATTTATGTGTATAAGGTTGGCTTCAACCTCACCAAAACCAGGCACCACGGAAGAAATGTAATAGGACAGAGGGCAATTACCAATGTCCCTGGACAGCGTGGGGGTAATATAACTATGTGTGCTGTCATCACTCAAAACGGGGTCCCCCATCACAATGCCACACTGGGTCCGTACAACAACGGCCATATGCTCACTTTTCTGGATGCAATTTACACAATGCTTGTCCCTGATCCAGATCAGGAGCTTGCTAGATTTGTGGTTTTATGGGACAATGTTAGTTTTCACCGGGCTGTTCTGGTCCAAAACTGGTTTGCCACCCATCCACAATTTGTAGTTTTGTACCTACCCCCATATTCAACTTTTCTAAATCCCATAGAGGAATTATTCTCAGCCTGGCGCTGGAAAGTGTATGATCGCCAACCCTATGCCCGCATGCCGCTTCTCCAGGCAATGGAGGACGCATGTGGGGACATAGAGGTTGCCTCTGTCCAAGGTTGGATACGCCATGCTAGGAGATACTTCCCTCGATGTTTGGCAAGAGAAAACCTATCTTGTGATGTGGACGAAGTATTGTGGCCAGACCCAGCCCGGAGAAGAGATTAAGCGTAGCTTAGCACTGGTGACGGCCCCCCCCCCCCCCCCCCCCTACCAATTCCTGGACTGCCCCCACGGGACCCCACACACACAATTGTGTTCTTTACTGTATTCTAAAGAATATACTTTTGGTTTACATATGTTTATGGTTTTGTTGTATGCTACTGTATACAACAGTAATGTTTGGCCTAATAAATATTTTCTGTTTCTACATTGCATTGGTGTTTACAGTGTACTTGTTACCCCTCTCAGCAGATTACTTTCACTGTAGAACATTGTATTGAAATGTAGATATAAGCCTATGAAAGACCAAAGAGCTTTAGATTTAGAACAGTGTTTACATGGTATATCCAAAAATGTACTATTATGAAAGCAGTGTTTGCCATTTGACGCAAATGCTTCATTCTGACATGTGTTTATGGCATTTTGAATGCAGTGTTACATTTTGAAGGAGATGTGAGGCATTTTGCATTTTGTGTGTGCAGTTTTGGGAATTGTGTGTAGAGTTTTGAAAAAAGGAGTGACAGTTTTGAAAACGTGTGTAAGCAGTTGGAAAAAACTATAAGTAGGCAGCAGGCCGATAATATAGTTTACCATTCGGCAAACAGTGTTACAAAACCACCTATGGATCCTAGGCAAAGCTAAATGGTCTGTAACCTGATTTAATATTGTGTGCATTTACATGAGAAGTCAGAGTATGCAGGCCGTGTTGTATGCATGTGCCTCCATGAAACAGCAACCTTACCTAGGTCCAGGTCCAACTCCGTCTCCTTGGTCGGCCAGCCAAAGCAGATTATTGTGTGTTCAGTTGATGGTGACAAAAGAACAGTGGGGTCCAAAATGATGGGATTCCTTGATAAAGATTAGTAAAAAAAAATAATACAAATACTGAGCTATATTGTATGCTCAATAAAATCTCAATGATTTATTTTATACTAATACAATTTCTCAGAGAAAGATTATTTTAACAAGTAATAAAATAAAAAGTTTCCAATCCATGTGCCAACGCCTTTTAGCAAACTCCAGGTGGTGCCATGGTCAGATGACATGAAATTAGGGCTCTCAGGCCACGCACACCAAGAGTGGGTCTGGCCTTCAAAAGAACAACGCCTATGCAGAAAATACTTCATCCCTACTGACTACAAAGGGAAGCACAGCCGCGAGCTGCCCTTTGACATGAGCCTACCAGATGAGCTAAATCCCTATGCTCGCTTCGAGGCAAGAAACACTGAGGCATGCATGAGAGCATCAGCTGTTCAGGATGACTGTGTGATCACGCTCTCCATACCCAACGTGAGTAAGACCTTAAACAGGTCAACATTCACAAGGCCGCTGGGCCAGACGGATTACCAGGACGTGTTCTCCGGGCATGTGCTGACCAACTGGCAGGTGTCTTCACTGACATTTACAAAATGTCCCTGTCTGAGTCTGTCATACCAACATGTTTTAAGCAGACCACCATAGACCCTGTGCCCAAGAACACTAAAGTAGCCTGCCTAAATGACTACAGACCCGTAACACTCACGTCCGTAGCCATGAAGTGCTTTGGAAGGCTGGTAACAGTTCACATTAATACCATTATCCCAGAAACCCTAGACCCACACCAATTTGCATACCGCTCAAACAGATCCACAGATGATGCAATCTCTATGGCACTCCACACTGCCCTTTCCCACATGGACAAAAGGAACACATATGTGAGAATGCTATTCATTGACTACAGCTCAGCGTTCAACACCATAGTGCCCTCAAAGCTCAACACTAAGCTTAGGATCCTGGGACTAAACACCTCCCTCTGCAACTGGATCCTGTACTTCCTGACGGGCCGCCCCCAGGTGGTGAGGGTAGGTAGCAACACATCTTCCACGCTGATCCTCAACACTGGAGCCCCTCAGGGGTGTGTGCTCAGTCCCCTCCTGTACTCCCTGTTCACCCATGACTACATGGCCAGGCACGACTCCAACACCATCATTAAGTTTGCAGACGACACAACAGTGGTAGGCCTGATCACCGACAACGACGAGACAGCCTATAAGGAGGAGGTCAGAGACCTGGCCGGGTGGTGCCAGAATAGCAACCTATCCCTCAACGTAATCAAGATAAAGGAGGTGATTGTGGACTACAGGAAAAGAAGGACTGAGCACGTCCCTATTCTCATCGATGGGGCTGTAGTGGAGAAGGTTGAGAGCTTCAAGTTCCTTGGTGTCCAAATTGCCAACAAACTAGAATGGTCTAAACACACCAAGACAGTCGTGAAGAGGGCATGACAAAACCTATTCCCCCTCAGGAAACTGAAAAGATTTGGCATGGTTCCTCAGATCCTCAAAAGGTTCTACAGCTGCAACATCGAAAGCATCCTGACTGGTTGCATCACTGCCTGGTACGGCAACTGCTCGGCCTCCAACCGCAAGGCACTACAGAGGGTAGTGCGTACGGCCCAGTACATCACTGGGGCTAAGCTGCCTGCCATCCAGGGCCTCTACACCAGGTGGTGTCAGAGGAAGGCCCTAAAAATTGTCAAAGACCCCAGCCACCCCGGTCGTAGACTGTTCTCTCTACTGCCGCATGGCAAGTGGTACCGGAGTGCCAAGTCTAGGACCAAAAGGCTTCTCAACAGCTTTTACCCCCAAGCCAGAAGACTCCTGAACAGGTAATCAAATGGCTACCCGGACTATTTGCATTGTGTCCTGCCACCCCCCCCCCCCCCCCCCCCCCCCCCCCCACCCACCCCTCTTTTACGCTGCTGCTACCCTCTGTTTCTCATCTATGCATAGTCACTTTAACTATACATTCATGTACATATTACCTCAATTAGCCCGACTAACCGGTGCCCCACACATTGACACTGTACCGGTACCACCTGTACTGTATATAGCCTCGCTACTGTTATTTTCACTGTCATTTTACTGTTTTTTAATTTCTTTACTTGTCTATTGTTTACCTAATACCTATTTTTACCTAATACCTACACCTGTTGTATTCGACGCACGTGTCAAATAAACTTTGATTTGATTTGAAATATGGTGGTGGATCTTTGATGTTATGGGGCTATTTTGCTTCCACTGGTCCTGGGGCCCTTGTTAAGGTCAACGGCGTCATGAACTTTACCAAGTACCAGGACATTTACAAATACCTGGTTGCCTCTGCCAGGAAGCTGAAACTTGGCCGCAGGTGGATCTTCCAGCATAACCCCAAGCACACATCAAAATAGTTAACTGCCCATAAAATCAACATTTTGCAATAGCCATCTCAGTCTCCGGACTTGAACCTCATTGAAAACCTGTGGTCTGAATTGAAGAGTGCAGTCCATAAGCACAGACAAATGATATCAAGGATCTGGAAGGATTCTGTATGGAGGAATGGTCAAGATCCCTCCCGATGTGTTCTTCAATCTCATAAAACATTCTAGAAAAAGGCTCAATGTTGTTATCCTAGCATGGGGAGGGTGCTGGAGTATTGAAAACAGGGGATCCAATCATTCCTATTCTTTTGAGATTTGTTTAATTACTTGTTAAACAAAATCTCTTTGTCTGAGCA
The DNA here is from genome assembly GCF_901001165.1 of Salmo trutta. Lineage (NCBI taxonomy): Eukaryota > Metazoa > Chordata > Actinopteri > Salmoniformes > Salmonidae > Salmo > Salmo trutta. The sequence continues at coordinate 35,050,366 of NC_042988.1, read as the reverse complement.
AATATGTTAATCTAATTTAATTTTTTTAAATGTTGAGCGTACAATATAGCTCAGTATTTGTATTTGTTTTTATACCGTTTTTTTGCTCATCTTTATCAAAGGATCCAATAATTGTGGACACCACTATATACAACAAATTTTACTACAAAAGGCCCAAAACCAAAACATTCAATCCAAAACCAAAGGCCCACATGGACCTCCATCTCCAGCAGCCTCACAGCTCTGAGAGCCGACACACTGATTGATCACCTGCACCTGTGCATAATCAAGGATTCCTGGCAGAGCACAGGACCTGACCAGTTGGTGCTGCCACCTGGCAATTGACTGTGGAAGTGGTAGTGTAGTGTCAGGCAACTAATAGCTAAACTACCTAACCTGTTCCATAACAGCATGTGTGTCTAGCTAGCCAATAAACCTAGGGTGGCATATAGACTTACAGAATCCACTGAAATTATTATTTCATTTTTATTAAATTACTTGAGTGTTTGTAAACTAATAATATTGCTATTTACGACAGAAGGAAGGGTCGAGACTATCTGGCCAAGTTGCAAAGTCAAAGTGACTAACCACGTGTGTGAATAAAAATATTCATTACAAGCAGTTTATGAAAACAATTTTGGGGGCAACATTAACCAGCAGCCATCGAGTAAACCTTGCACCAGGGACATTAGGGATGTAATCATTATGCCGATTCTGTTGCAAAACGTTTCGTCTGTTGCAAAACGTTTTGCAAACTAGTTTATTGGACAAATCCAGGTAGGTTCCTCCCCGCTTCGTTACATTTGCTCTGTTTTCTTTTGTTCAGTTCTTATTTAAGAATAAACCCAGTCTCATCAGCTCTGTACTGCTCTGTGTTTTCATTTTACACCACCAGATGGCAGTATCTTCCCCACTTGATATCTCTCCAAATTCACAATGTGCCCTGTACCAGTAGGTGAGATGAGACTAGCAGTCTAATTCTGGAAGCTTTTTGGACCTAGACTTGGCGGACTGAGCACGCACCCCTGAAAGGCCAGTGTTGAGGATCAGAGTGGTGGGTGTGTTGTTACCTACCCTTATCACCTGGGGTCGGCCAGTCAGGTAGTCTAGGATCCAGTTGCAGAGGGAGGTGTTTAGTCCCAGGGTCCTTAGCTTAGTGATGAGCTTTGAAGGCACTATGGTGTTGAACGCTGAGCTGTAGTCAATGAATAGAATTCTCACATAGGTGTTCCTTTTGTCCAGGTGTGAAAGGGCAGTGTGGAGTGAAATATATATTGCATCATCTGTGGATCAGCTGGGGCGGTATGCAAATTGGAGGGTGTCCAGGGTTTCTGGGATAATGGTGTTGATGACCAGCCATGACCAGCCTTTCAAAGCACTGTAGTCATTTAGGCTGGTTACGTTAGTGTTCTTGGGCACGGGGACTATGGTGGTCTGCTTGAAACATGTTGGTATTACAGACTCAGACAGGGAAAGGTTGAAAGTGTCAGTGAAGACACTTGCCAGTTGGTCAGCACATGCTCGGAGTACACGTTCTGGTAATCCGTCTGGCCCAGCGGCCTTGTGAATGTTGACCTGTTTAAAGGTCTTACTCACATCGGCTACGGAGAGCTTGATCACACAGTCGTCCGGAACAGCTGATGCTCTCATGCATGTTTCAGTGTTACTTGCCTCTATGCGAACATAGAAGTAGTTTCGCTCATCTGGTAGGCTGGTGTCACTGTGCAGCTCGCGGCTGTGCTTTCCTTTGTAGTCTGTAATAGTTTGCAAGCCCTGCCACATCTGACGAGCATTGGAGCCGGTGTAGTACAATTCGATCTCAGTCCTGTATTGACGCTTTGCCTGTTTGATGGTTCGTCGGAGGGCATAGCAGGATTTCTTATAAGCTTCCGGTTTAGAGTCCTGCTCCTTGAAAGCGGCCACTCTACACTTTAGCTCAGTGTGGATGTTGCCTGTTAACCTGGTTGGGGTATGTACGTACGGTCATTGTGGGGGGGGGACATCATCGATGCAGTTATTGATGAAGCCAGTGACTGATGTGGTGTACTCCTCAATGCCATCGGAAGAATCCCGGAACATATTCCAGTCTGTGCTAGCAAAACAGTCCTGCAGCTGACCACTTTTTTATTGACCGAGTCACTGGTGGTTCCTGCTTTAGTTTTTGCTTGTAAGCAGGAATCAGGAGGATATAATTATGGTCAGATTTGCCAAATGAAGGGCGAGGAAGAGCTTTGTACGTGTCTCTGTGTGTGTAGTAAAGGTGGTCTAGAGTTTTTCCCCTGGTTGCACATTTAACATATTGGTAAAAATGAGGTAAAATGGATTTAAGTTTCCCTGCATTAAAGTCCCCGGCCACTAGGAGCGCTGCCTCTGGATGAGCGGTTTCCTGTTTGCTTATAGCCGTATACAGCTCATTGAGTGCGGTCTTGGTGACAGCATCGGTTTGTGGTGGTAAATAAATCAAATCAAATCAAATTTATTTATATAGCCCTTCGTACATCAGCTGAAATCTCAAAGTGCTGTACAGAAACCCAGCCTAAAACCCCAAACAGCAAGCAATGCATGTGAAAGAAGCACGGTGGCTGGGAAAAACTCCCTAGGAAAAACTCCTGAGAAAGGCCAAAAACCTAGGAAGAAACCTAGAGAGGAACCAGGCTATGAGGGGTGGCCAGTCCTCTTCTGGCTGTGCCGGGTGGATATTATAACAGAACATGGTAAAGATGTTAAAATGTTCGTAAATGACCAGCATGGTCAAATAATAATAATCATAGTAGTTGTCGAGGGTGCAACAAGCACGTCCGGTGAACAGGTCAGGGTTCCGTAGCCGCAGGCAGAACAGTTGAAACTGGAGCAGCAGCATGGCCAGGTGGACTGGGGACAGCAAGGAGTCATCATGCCAGGTAGTCCTGAGGCATGGTCCTAGGGCTCAAGTCCTCCGAGAGAAAGAAAGAAAGAGAGAAAGAGAGAATTAGAGAGAGCATATTTACATTCACACAGGACACTGGATAAGACAAGAGAATACTCCAGATGTAACAGACTGACCCTAGCCCCCCGACACATAAACTACTGCAGCATAAATACTGGAGGCTGAGACAGGAGGGATCAGAAGACACTGTGGCCCCATCCGATGATACTCCCGGACAGGGCCAAACAGGCAGGATATAACCCCACCCACTTTGCCAAAGCACAGCCCCCACACCACTAGAGGGATATCTACAACCACCAACTTACCGTCCGAAGACAAGGCCGAGTATAGCCCACAAAGATCTCCGCCACGGCACAACCCAAGGGGGGGGCGCCAACCCAGACAGGAAGACCACGTCAGTGGCTCAACCTACTCAAGTGACGCACCCCTCCCATGGACGGCATGGAAGAACACCAGTAAGTCAGTGACTCAGCCCCTGTAAAAGGGTTAGAGGCAGAGAATCCCAGTGGGAAGAGGGGAACCGACAAGGCAGAGACAGCAAGGGCGGTTCGTTGCTCCAGCCTTTCCGTTCACCTTCACACTCCTGGGCCAGACTATACTTAATCATAGGACCTACTGAAGAGATAAGTCTTCAGTAAAGACTTAAAGGTTGAGACTGAGTCTGCGTCTCTCACATGGGTAGGCAGACCATTCCATAAAAATGGAGCTCTATAGGAGAAAGCCCTACCTCCAGCCGTTTGCTTAGAAATTCTAGGGACAATTAGGAGGCCTGCGTCTTGTGACCGTAGCGTACGTGTAGGTATGTACGGCAGGACCAAATCGGAAAGATAGGTAGGAGCAAGCCCATGTAATGCTTTGTAGGTTAGCAGTAAAACCTTGAAATCAGCCCTTGCCTTAACAGGAAGCCAGTGTAGGGAGGCTAGCACTGGAGTAATATGATCACATTTTTTGGTTCTTGTCAGGATTCTAGCAGCCGTATTTAGCACTAACTGAAGTTTGTTTAGTGCTTTATCCGGGTAGCCGGAAAGTAGAGCATTGCAGTAGTCCAGCCTAGAAGTAACAAAAGCATGGATTAATTTTTCTGCGTCATTTTTGGACAGAAAGTTTCTGATTTTTGCAATGTTACGTAGATGGAAAAAAGCTGTCCTTGAAGCAGTCTTGATATGTTCTTCAAAAGAGAGATCCGGGTCCAGAGTAACGCCGAGGTCCTTCACAGTTTTATTTGAGACGACTGTACAACCATCCAGATTAATTGTCAGATTCAACAGAAGATCTCTTTGTTTCTTGGGACCTAGGACAAGCATCTCTGTTTTGTCCGAGTTTAAAAGTAGAAAATTTGCAGCCATCCACTTCCTTATGTCTGAAACACAGGCTTCTAGCGAGGGCAATTTTGGGGCTTCACCATGTTTCATTGAAATGTACAGCTGTGTGTCGTCCGCATAGCAGTGAAATTTAACATTATGTTTTCGAATGACATCCCCAAGAGGTAAAATATATAGTGAAAACAATAGTGGTCCTAGAACGGAACCTTGAGGAACACCGAAATTTACAATTGATTTGTCAGAGGACGAACCATTCACAGAGACAAACTGATATCTTTCCGACAGATAAGATCTAAACCAGGCCAGAACTTGTCCATGTAGACCAATTTGGGTTTCCAATCTCTCCAAAAGAATGTGGTGATCGATGGTATCAAAAGCGGCACTAAGATCTAGGAGCATGAGGACAGATGCAGAGCCTCGGTCTGACGTCATTAAAAGGTCATTTACCACCTTCACAAGTGCAGTCTCAGTGCTATGATGGGGTCTAAAACCAGACTGAAGCGTTTCGTATACATTGTTTGTCTTCATGAAGGCAGTGAGTTGCTGCACAACAACTTTTTCTAAAATTTTTGAGAGGAATGGAAGATTCGATATAGGCCGATAGTTTTTTATAATTTCTGGGTCAAGATTCGGCTTTTTCAAGAGAGGCTTTATTACTGCCACTTTTAGTGAGCTTGGTACACATCCGGTGGATAGAGAGCCGTTTATTATGTTCAACATAGGAGGGCCAAGCACAGGAAGCAGCTCTTTCAGTAGTTTAGTTGGAATAGGGTCCAGTATGCAGCTTGAGGGTTTGGAGGCCATGATTATTTTCATCATTATGTCAAGAGATATAGTACTAAAACACTTTAGTATCTCCCTTGATCCTAGGTCCTGGCAGAGTTGTGCAGACTCAGGACAATGGAGCCCTGGAGGAATACCCAGATTTAAAGAGGAGTCCGTAATTTGCTTTCTAATGATCATGATCTTTTCCTCAAAGAAGTTCATAAATGTATTACTGCTGAAGTGAAAGCCATCCTCCATTTGCGAATGCTGCTTTTTAGTTAACTTTGCGACAGTGTCAAAAAGAAATTTCGGATTGTTCTTATTTTCCTCAATTAATAGACAGCTACGAAGAATATAGATGAAATTAATAGACAGCTACGAAGAATATAGATGAAAGCTCTCTTGGTAAATAGTGTGGTCTACAGCTTATCCTGAGATACTCTACCACAGGTGAACAAAACCTCAAGACTTCCTTAGATATCGTGCACCAGCTGTTGTTTACAAATATACATAGACTGCTACCCCATGTCTTACCAGAGGCTGCTGTTCTATCCTTCCGATACAGTGTATAACCCACCAGCTGTATGTTATTCATGTCATCAGTCAGCTACGACTCTAACTATATAGAGCTAACCCTCTATGGCATGGTGTTGCCCTCAGGCAACAAACCATCTTTTTGGACCTCACACCGCCCCTTGAATTTTTAAAAATAAAATTATATTTTTGGGAACAGAAAAATGTATTGAGATCAGATGCTTCATCGATGAGAATATTAGCAGAATGTGGGCCCAGTTTCACCTACTTCCATCCTCTCCCATGCACGACTGGACTCTCACTACGTCATTCTTCTCTTATTTTCTAAGCCCCACCCTAAAACATTTGAACTCCCAGTTATTAATTTGCTAGGCTTCAGCACCCACAGCAATCATGAGCAGCTCTGTAAGTAGAAATCAATAATACAAATTACAATATGAATCATATAAATATTACTATTAATACCATATTAGTATTACATTAGGTTGTTAAAGATTTGTTTTTCTATTTACAGGGCCATTTACCACCTAAAAGAAGGTTAGTGTCAATTGTGATCACTTATGATAGTGCACGATAAATATAGACTATATATTTTTAAGGGGTGCATTTGTGAGATAATTGTAGATATTATTAAAATAGTTAGTTCAGCAAATGTGTTTCCTTATCTTGAAAGCAGTCTATGGACAAGGGCAGATTGCAATCCACACTTATATTTGATTAACTAGCCAGTTACAACTAATGCTAATAAGCATTTTAGGACCAAAAAATAAAAGACCTCCCTTTACCCCTTTTAAATGTCATGTCCAAATCATCTCTTAAATTGATTGTTAGTCAATGACTTGGTTTTACATTATTTTGCAATGATTATGGCATGATTTAATGGGATACTTAGGCATTTTGGCAATGAGGCCCTTTATCTACTTCCCCAGTCAGATGAACTTGTAGATACATTTTTTATGTCTCTGTGTCCTTCTAGTATGAAGGAAGTTAGTGGTTGTTTCGCAAGCTGGAAGTCTATGGGTATCGACTAGCATTGTAGTCAATACCCATGAGAGGTTGACTTGAAAGTAGTGGCAAATGAGAGGTTAGCTTGAAAGTATTGCCAACTGTCATATGTTAGCAGTGGCTAGTTAATTGAAACCAAACTGTGGATTACAGTCAGTTCATATTCACATATAGTATTCAAGGGTAGAAAACAACTATCTAAAAATGTAATTACGCTGAAGTATCCCTTTAAGCTGTTCAGTAGTAGTTAACATGCAGATTTATTTCCAGAGTAAAAAGCAAAATTTGTACAGCAAGATTTTGCTGTAGAAACTTGATAGGACAATTATTAGGTTATTGTGCTGTATAATTTAGTATTTCATTTGTGTTAAGCTGTTTTTCAAATTATTGTAATAAAGTTCAATTTTTAATTACCTAGTATTGTAGTTGATCACAGTTGTTAAATTGCTTAACTAGTAAAATTGCAAAACTATAACAAATGATCCCAATTTGTGTACTCATGAAAACGAAAAAGACAGTGAAAAATAAAGAAGCTCAACTTGCTTTCTCATTATGCAGGGAAAATGGGACAGCACAGCTCAAACGGAGTAGGGCTGCTTGAATTGGGTTTGAACAGCATTTTTAAAAATCATTACTTACTGTACGTGATCTTTATTAAACTTTACAATACCACTTTTTAGGAGACCAACAGCTACTTGTCTGGAATGGAGGAAAATAAATGATGGAAGCTTAAAGTCATCAGGAACAGCATTTATTAGACAGGTTGTAAGGCTTTGGAGGAGTCGCCTGAGGATGGGAGTTGACGGAATACAACATTACGTGAATATGGTAAACATCGCCTAATTAAATACACTAATCATACGCTTAAAATACATTCCCACACATTTTGCATATTTTTGGTTTACTATACATGTTACAAATGAATTGTTTCTAGAACAAACAATTATTAATTGATCTTGTTATGTTATACATTGTTCGTTAATTATGTTATTCATTATTCATGTTTGTTAAAAGTTGCTTCATAGCATCTTTTTCTTAGGTCACATTCATCAGGCCAGTCTTCTTCCTTAGGTCACATTCATCAGGCCAGTCTTCTTCCTTAGGTCACATTCATCAGGCCAGTCTTCTTCCTTAGGTCACATTCATCAGGCCAGTCTTCTTCCTTAGGTCACATTCATCAGGCCAGTCTTCTTCCTTAGGTCACATTCATCAGGCCAGTCTTCTTCCTTAGGTCACATTCATCAGGCCAGTCTTCTTCCTTAGGTCACATTCATCAGGCCAGTCTTCTTCCTTAGGTCACATTCATCAGGCCAGTCTTCTTCCTTAGGTCACATTCATCAGGCCAGTCTTCTTCCTTAGGTCACATTCAACAGGCCAGTCTTCTTCCTTAGGTCACATTCATCAGGCCAGTCTTCTTCCTTAGGTCACATTCATCAGGCCAGTCTTCTTCCTTAGGTCACATTCATCAGGCCAGTCTTCTTCCTTAGGTCACATTCATCAGGCCAGTCTTCTTCCTTAGGTCACATTCATCAGGCCAGTCTTCTTCCTTAGGTCACATTCATCAGGCCAGTCTTCTTCCTTAGGTCACATTCATCAGGCCAGTCTTCTTCCTTAGGTCACATTCATCAGGCCAGTCTTCTTCCTTAGGTCACATTCATCAGGCCAGTCTTCTTCCTTAGGTCACATTCATCAGGCCAGTCTTCTTCCTTAGGTCACATTCATCAGGCCAGTCTTCTTCCTTAGGTCACATTCATCAGGCCAGTCTTCTTCCTTAGGTCACATTCATCAGGCCAGTCTTCTTCCTTAGGTCACATTCATCAGGCCAGTCTTCTTCCTTAGGTCACATTCATCAGGCCAGTCTTCTTCCTTAGGTCACATTCATCAGGCCAGTCTTCTTCCTTAGGTCACATTCATCAGGCCAGTCTTCTTCCTTAGGTCACATTCATCAGGCCAGTCTTCTTCCTTAGGTCACATTCATCAGGCCAGTCTTCTTCCTTAGGTCACATTCATCAGGCCAGTCTTCTTCCTTAGGTCACATTCATCAGGCCAGTCTTCTTCCTTAGGTCACATTCATCAGGCCAGTCTTCTTCCTTAGGTCACATTCATCAGGCCTTCTTCCTTAGGTCACATTCATCAGGCCAGTCTTCTTCCTTAGGTCACATTCATCAGGCCAGTCTTCTTCCTTAGGTCACATTCATCAGGCCAGTCTTCTTCCTTAGGTCACATTCATCAGGCCAGTCTTCTTCCTTAGGTCACATTCAACAGGCCAGTCTTCTTCCTTAGGTCACATTCATCAGGCCAGTCTTCTTCCTTAGGTCACATTCATAAGGCCAGTCTTCTTCCAACTGCCTTCTTTGAGTCTCGTGAGGGTAGGCTTGTGATGTACAATTTAGAAAGAAGATTTCCACAGGCATTCCACAGTTACAAGTATCCACCCCACCAGACTCCATTTTCCAATCTTCTGACTTTGGTAAGTGTGTAAATGGAATGTATTTAACCTGAAGCTTTTGTCCTTGACCAATTTCCACATCAACAAAATTAACACTAAACAATGACAATAAAACACATATAAAACATGTATTGTCCATGTAGCTTATAATTTGTTGAATATTGCATGTTTCACTTGTTTGTTTTTCAGGCTGTCAGGATTTGTCGATGTGAAGAGGAAGAGGGAATATAAAGCTTTCTTCTACATTTCCTGAATGCATTGGACTTGCCCCCCAGAATAAAAGGCGAGAGTAACTACACAAACTACTACACTCTGGAGGCCTCTACCATAGCTTTGTGCTACAACGAAACCCCTGGACTCCGCAGACCAGTGAAGTACTATGGAGCATCCCTGTCCTGCAGAGGGGAGAGAGAAAAGAACATTATGATCAATTGGTCATGTCTAAATGTGTGGCATGAATATGTGTCTTATGCAGTGTTGTCATTCAGACATGATGAACAGGGAAACGGTATCAGATTCCCTGTCACCGTAAAATGCAGAGCATTCTACAGGAATCACCAGACCAATTGTTATGAAGACCGAAGGCCGTGCAAAAACTGTGGGGATCTTTTCTCTCTCTCAAACCCTGAGATGGACAAAAATGACTTTCCCTACGGAAACTGTGCTGAGACAGAGTGCCTCAGTAACCTTCTATTAGGTGATCATGATGTCTGCAGCAATATGAGTTTTGGACACTACACAAGAGAAAAGGTCATAGAGAAACTATACAAGACAAATGGTCTCAGAAATATGGCAGAAAACGCTTTGGAACATTTAGGTTTCGTTTCACACGGGCATGATTTGCCTAGATAAATAAAGGTTAAATAAAATAAAATGTGTTTTGTGTCACAGTGGAAACTGTATACACATTTCTGATGTGACAGGAAACTGCAGAAAGGGTGTGACACTGAACTTGTTTGAATGCAGACCATTCAGAGAAACCATAGCTAAAACAATGGGCAAATACAGACAGCATGATGATAGAGCTACAATGATGTTACTTTATGAGACAAACGTATCTTGTAAATATCTTGTATCCATCAATAAATGAGAATTCTTAAAAGTTGGTTGGATGTTTTAGTTTCCTTCCAGTTTGCTGCTATAACTTGGACCAGATCGCTCTGGCAAAATGCATTTTATCTCAATGAGAGTAAATTAAAGTGAAATAAAACCGGTTTTGGGGCTAACTCAACCATCTCAACACCAGTAACACCTACTTGGGTGATGTATTCCAGCCAACCTGTAACAGGATTGTGCCCAGGAGAACTCACTATTCCATGTATTTATTGTAAGTGGTCATGTTTACAAGTGAAGAATGGAGGGCCAAGATAAAATGTCTGTGAGTTGATCACTAAAAGTACATTTTAAAAAACTGTTTTACAATACTGCTACTGTTTCCACAACAAAACAGGAAATGTGGAATGTTTTGATCTGAGGTTAGGTAACCTTAAAATGGTTTTGAGAGGCCAACCTAACACAATCAAGAACACCTCTTCTGTCACTGGATCAGTTTGTAAGTTTCCAGGTTTTGAACAGGGTAATTTATTTTTATTTTTTTTGCGTTATAACATTACAAATGTTGTTCAAAGCAAAATAATCATAAAGCAATAACAAAAGCACATGATGCCTGTATGCATCAGTAATGATTCCGTGCACATCAGGGACTAATAATATTCCCTTAACCTTTTGTAAGAGTCAGAAGGCTGTTTAGTCAATAATACATTAGGTATAGTATTATTTATCAGTCAGTAGGAACACCAGGGTGTTTTGTTATCTGACTACCTTTCCCAGAGTAGTACACTTGCATGACTCAACCTGTTGAGAGGAAAATTACCAAGATGTGCCAGACAGAAACTCAGGGGCAGTTTTGTATCAGACATTTACATAGTCGACTACAACTGTATTCATGTTTGCACACAGTATTTTTTAAAGTATGTTTTTACTGTATTTTTCATTGTAACGGCCGTCATATGTAATGGACCAAGGTGCAGCGGGTTGAGTGCTCATTTTAACATTTATTTGAACACTGACAAAACAAAACAAGAAAACGACCGAATGAACAGTAATGCAGGCTACACACAAAGCAGTGCAAAAACAACTTCCCACAAAGGACAGGTGAAAACAGGGCTACCTAAGTATGACTCCCAATCAGCAACAACGATGTACAGCTGTTCCTGATTGAGAGCCATACCAGGCCAACACAAAGAAATACACAACATAGACAGAGCATAGAAATACAAAACATAGAACATAATCAAAAACCCCGGAATACTCTAAACAAACACCCCTCTACATAAACACATATCCCAACAAACCCCGAACCACATAAAACAAACACCCCCCTGCCACGTCCTGACCAAACTACAATAACAAATAACCCCTTTTCTGGTCAGGACGTGACATTCATACAGTATTTGGTTTCATTTGAACTGCCTGCCCTTGATTCTGTAAGTGAGTCCAAACTTAAAGCACAAGATAGCACAAGATGGCACAACAACTTCCTCATACTTACAGATGAGCAACGTTACCAGACTGGTGTGGCCCCAAAAAGTGTCCATGTCAACCGTAAGTTTTTTTGGTCTCGAGCCATTGCTTAAACCACTTACATCTAGATGTGCCGCTAGCGGAACGCCTCGCCAATATCCAATGATAGAGCGTGGCGCGAATTACAAACACCTCAGAAATACAAGACTCTCCTTTATCTAACCGCATTGTCCGATTTCAAAAAGGCTTTACAACGAAAGCAAAACATTAGATTATGTCAGCAGAGTACCCAGCCAGAAATAATCACACACCCATTTTTCAAGCTAGCATATAATGTCACAAAAACCAAAACCACAGCTAAATGCAGCACTAACCTTTGATGATCTTCATCAGATGACACTCCTAGGACATTATGTTATACAATACATGCATGTTTTGTTCAATCAAGTTCATATTTATATCAAATACCAGCTTTTTACATTAGCATGTGACGTTCAGAACTAGCATACCCACTGAAAACTTCCGGTGAATTTACTAAATTACTCACGATAAACGTTCACAAAAAACATAACAATTATTTTAAGAATTATAGATACAGAACTCCTTTATGCAATCGCGGTGTCCGATTTTAAAATAGCTTTTCGGTGAAAGCACATTTTGCAATATTCTGAGTAGATAGCCCGGCCATCATGGCTAGCTATTTTGACACCCACCAAGTTTGGCACTCACCAAACTCAGATTTACTATAAGAAAAATTGGATTACCTTTGCTGTTCTTCGTCAGAATGCACTCCCAGGACTTCTACTTCAACACCCAATGTTGTTTTGGTTCCAAATAATCCATTGTTATATCCAAATAGCTGCGTTTTGTTCTTGCGTTCAAGACACTATCCGAAGGGTGACGCGCCGGCGCGTATCGTAACAAAACATTTCAAAATATTCCATTACCGTACTTCGAAGCATGTCAAACGCTGTTTAAAATCAATTTTTATGCGATTTTTCTCGTAAAATAGCGATAATATTCCAACCGGGAGACCTTGTTTTCGTTCAAACACTGAAAATAGAGAATGGAGTCTTCACTGGCACGCGCGCGCCCGTGTCATTGTTCTCAGAACGACCACTTTCCAAAAGCCCTACTGTTTTTCGCCCAGGGACTTCAGAGTCATCATTCCCCGTTCTGGCGCCTTCTGAGAGCCTATGGGAGCCTTAGAAAATGTCACGTTACAGCAGAGATCCTCTATTTTCGATAAAGAGGCTATAGAAGGGCAAGAAATGGTCAGACAGGGCACTTCCTGTATGGAATCTTCTCAGGTTTTGGCCTGCCATATGAGTTCTGTTATACTCACAGACACCATTCAAACAGTTTTAGAAACTGTAGGGTGTTTTCTATCCAAATCAAATAATTATATGCATATTCTAGTTTCTGGGCAGGAGTAATAACCAGATTAAATTGGGTACGTTTTTTATCCGGCTGTGAAAATACTGCCCCCTATTCTAAACAGGTTAATAGTAATTGAGCACTGTGTATTAAAAAAGAGACATTGACATAAAGTAAAGTTGATATGGGTAATAAAAATAAATTGCAGATAATTAATGCAGCTGGTGGCCACACCAGATACTGACTGTTACTTTTGACCCACCCCCCTTTGTTCAGGGACACATTATTCCATTTCTGTTAGTCACATGTCTGTGGAACTTGTTCAGTTTATTTCTCAGTTGTTGAATCTTGTTATGTTCATACAAATATTTTTGCTGAGTTTAGTTAGTCTTATCAGTTAAATGTTGTATGTTAAACCTAGATTTTCTGAGATGCCCTAACCATATGGGGGAAGGTTTTGTTTTTAACCCTTTTTCTCTGTGGTTACAAACTCTTGGTGTTTATGTCTGCTAAGGCGCTGCGGTCGGCACACTGCAACACACAATAACAATTGGCAACACTTTCATGTTCTTTCCGTTGTTGCACAGAGCAGCCTCACATCCTGTTGGGAAACCTTGTAATAGCAGCCTCCACTCTGAAAAACGGTCTACAGTATGATGAGAAACTTTTCCAAGGGTCACGATAAACATCTGGCTAATAGTCAGATTTTGTTTATAAGGTTACATTTTACAATACAATGCTACAAATTACGACTGGAATTGTAAACATTAGTGGGGATGAGTGTAAAAAGGCTGTGTTTGTGTTTGTTATGTAAGTGTACTCTGGCTTAGAGGTCCGTATGAGGGAATTCATCTTTATCTGCCTCATCATATGAATTTATCAATATCCTAAGACCAAATAGGAAGTAGGAAAATAGCCATTGTGGATTTGGAAAACTAGTTTATTAATTTTCCATCCATTCATAGGGAAAATGTAATTGAAATCAATGCAGTACAATAACATGCTTGATCATTGTACAATGCTATTTGCACCCATACCTTTAGATGTGTTAATGTCAGAGTAGATACTGTAGATGTGTTTGCAACTTAGCCTGTTATCGTTCTCCCAGAGTGTAGGACAACGGCTACTGTAAAATAGATGAAGTTTGTTTATCATGAGTAGTTCAGTTATCATACATTAGTATCAGTAGTGGTTAGTTCTACAGTACCATGAGGACATCTAGTAGGTATTGTGGTGTAGCTCATTTTCAAAAGGTGCCCTGAGCAATACAAACATAGAACAATACCACAGTAAAGAATCACTCTAACAAAGATAAAACAACAAAAATAAAACACTACAAGTTACAACTTTCAACATTACAACCACAAAAATCTCTTCATTTAAATCAAAATAAATGCAATTTACTGTATATTCAACACACCTACTAGAGTCTTAAACTGCCCTGGCAGCACCAGGGAATCAAGATGCAAGGAGATCTGTAGACTATTCTAAGAATGGGGGGCATTAAAACAGAAAGTCGATCTTCCTAGATCAGTACGGACTAGTGAAACGTTGAGAGTTAACCATCCCTGTGAATGTCTTTTTGCGTCTCATATTTAACATTTTAGCAGTGAAGTGAGCTAGGTTCGAAACTTTTTCATCTGAGCTTTGTAAACAAAAGAGAGTAATGAAGGGATCTAGGTGACGTTAGTGAGGACCAGTTGACCTGATACAGGATGCAGTGATGAGTATTAAACCTGTCACCTGTGATAAAGCGAAGTGCGTTATGGTAGACTGCATCCAGAGGTTTCAAGAGGTTTTAGAGTGGTGTCTGCTCAGTGGTGACCTGTCATTCAGGGCAGGTGGCACAGAGCCCCATCTGTTTTGAGCCCCATTGTCACATCCTGACCCTTGTAAGAGGTCATTTTCCATAGTAGAGTGGTCAGGGCGTGAAAGGTGGGTGTTTTGGGTGGTTTTGGTTTTCTGTTTCTATGTGGGGTTTTCTAGATTTCTATTTCTATGTTTTGGTTTTCTATCTTTTGCCCAGGTATGGTTTCCAATCAGAGGCAGCTGTCTATCATTGTCTCTGATTGGAAGCCATACTTAGGCAGCCTGTTTTTCATGTGTACGGGTGTGGGTAGTTGTTTTCCGTTTTGTATGTGTTACCTGACGGAACTGTTGGTGGTCGTTTTGTTGTTTTTGTTAAGTGTTTCATTAATAAAGCAAATATGAGCACTCTACACGCCGCGCCTTGGTCCCCTTTAGACGACCCCCGTTACAGAACTACCCACCATGATTGAATCAAGCGGCGTGCCCAAGCTGAAATGGACACCTGGTCACATAGTGAGTGGATGGAGAGGAGAAATTGGACCTGGGGCCAGGTAATCGAGAGATACCGGAGCCTACCTGGGAAGAACGAAAGGCAGCCCCAAAAAATGTTTTTTGGGGGGGCACACGGGTCGTTTGGCTGGGCCAGGGGTGAGGCCTGAGTCAACTCCTCGTGCTTTTTGTGGTGAGCATGTACCTGCCTCTCGCACTCTCTCTCCAGTGCGCCTCCATAGCACAGTACATCCTGTGCCTGCTCCTCGCGCTCTCCCTCCAGTGCGCCTCCAGAATCCAGTACGTCCTGTGCTTGTTCTTCGCACTCTCCCCCCAGTGCGCATCCATAACCCAGGCGATGGTCTGCAGCCCGGAGCCTCCGGCGGCGGTCTGCAGCCCGGAGCCTTCGGCGGCGGCCTGCAGCCCAGATCCTCCGGCGGCGGCCTGTTACCTGACGGAACTGTTGGTGGTTGTTTTGTTGTTTTTGTTAAGTGTTTCATTAATAAAGCAAATATGAGCACTCTACACGCCTCGCCTTGGTCCCCTTTAGACGACCCCCGTTACACCCATATTTATTTTATTGATATTTTTGGTTGTTGCCTGTTTTGCATGTTATTTTGGCATTAATACGTGTCACATATCAGTTTGCAAACAATTTCAAAATAATAATAACTGAGTTAATAAAGCCGCATACAAACTTGGTCTGTTTTTTGCTTTCTTGAGTAAAGCAGCTCCAAAATGCAGGTGTTTCAGCCTAGCTCAGTGCTTTCCCACGATGGACCGCCGCCCAACCTTCCTGTTCAAGTGAGCACAGCACAACAAGGTGAGTCCAAAAATGTATTGTATGCTGTTACATAAATTATGTAATATGCCAGGGAGATATGTATACTGTAGCTAAGAAAGTAATACTTATTGTATGTTGTGTACAGTCGTGGCCAAAAGTTTTGAGAATGACACAAATATTAATTTCCACAAAATTTGCTGCTTCAGTGTCTTTAGATATTTTTGTCAGATGTTACTATGGAATACTGAAGTATAATCACAAGCATTTCATAAGTGTCAAAGGCTTTTATTGACAATTACATGAAGTTGATGCAAAGAGTCAATATTTACAGTGTTGACCCTTCTTTTTCAAGACCTCTGCAATCCGTCCTGGCATGCTGTCAATTAACTTCTGGGCCACATCCTGACTGATGGCAGTCCATTCTTGCATAATCAATGCTTGGAGTTTGTCTGAATTTGTGGGTTTTTGTTTGTCCATCCGCCTCTTGAGGATTGATCACAAGTTCTCAATGGGATTAAGGTTTGGGGAGTTTCCTGGCCATGGACCCAAAATATCGATGTTTTGTTCCCCAAGCCACTTAGTTACCACTTTTGCCTTATGGCAAGGTGCTCCATCATGCTGGAAAAGGCATTGTTTGTCACCAAGCTGTTCCTGGATGGTTGGGAGAAGTTGCCCTCGGAGGATGTGTTGGTACCATTCTTTATTCATGGCTGTGTTCTTAGGCAAAATTGTGAGTGAGCCCACTCCCTTGGCTAAGAAGCAACCCCACACATGAATGGTCTCAGGATGCTTTACTGTTGGCATGACACAGGACTGATGGTAGCGCTCACCTTGTCTTCTCTGGACAAACTTTTTTCCGGATGCCCCAAACAATCGGAAAGGGGATTCATCAGAGAAAATGACTTTACCCCAGTCCTCAGCAGTCCACTCCATGTACCTTTTGCAGAATATCAGTCTGTCCCTGATGTTTTTCCTGGAGAGAAGTGGCTTCTTTGCTGCCCTTCTTGACACCAGGCCATCCTCCAAAAGTCTTCGCCTCACTGTGCGTGCAGATGCACTGACACCTGCCTGCTGCCATTCCTAAGCAAGCTCTGTACTGGTGGTGCCCCCCGATCCCGCAGCGGAATCAACTTTAGGAGACGGTCCTGGGGCTTGCTGGAGTTTCTTGGGCGCCCTGAAGCCTTCTTCACAACAATTGAACCACTCTCCTTGAAGTTCTTGATGATCCGATAAATGGTTGATTTAGGTGCAATCTTACTGGCAGCAACATCCTTGCCTGTGAAGCCCTTTTTGTGCAAAGCAATGATGACGGCACATGTTTCCTTGCAGGCAACCATGTTTGACAGAGGAAGAACAATGATTCCAAGCACCACCCTCCTTTTGAAGCTTCCAGTCTGTTATTCAAACTCAATCAGCATGACAGAGTGATCTCCAGTCTTGTCCTCGTCAACACTCACACCTGTGTTAACGAGAGAATCACTGACATGATGTCAGCTGGTCCTTTTGTGGCAGGGCTGAAATGCAGTGGAAATGTTTTGGGGGATTCAGTTCATTTGCATGGCAAAGAGGGACTTTGCAATTAATTGCAATTCATCTGATCACTCTTCATAACATTCTGGAGTATATGCAAATTGCCATCAAACAAACTGAGGCAGCAGACTTTGTGAAAATTTATATTTGTGTCATTCTCAAAACTTTTGGACACAACTGTTGTCAGCTGTTAGTAGCCCATGTGCCTCACCCTAATAATTTGGTCCCTATCCCCCTCATAACTTAGCCTCCTGTTCTGACTTGGTGGTGCACAAGTAGCCTATAGCCTGTTTTATAGAAATGTAATCTAATATTGTAAGAGCTTTCATTGTCTGCTTCTATGCCCCCTTTATTTATCCTATGGTTCTGACTTGGTGTACAGGGAGAATACTGTAAGAATGGCCCATGTTATGAATTCTGTCACTGTACATTTCAAAAGTGCTGAACAAATTGTTATATTGACTACATCTGTCCTAGCTCGCTCATTAATGTATTAAACGAAATTACGGATTGCCTCTTATCCGCTCGTCGTTCCCTTATGCCATAGTTTGTACATTTCAATTGTCAGTAGAAACCATATTTGTTAGCCACGTTTTTAAAAAAGGCAGTAAATGAGGCTGAATTAACTGTTTCGCTGCCAGACAAGGCTCTGCTGATAGCTAGGTATAACGGTGGTAAGGAGAGGGAAAGGGATTCATGGGGCTGAAAAGAAAGCTCTACTGTTGGGACAGCTTTTTGTAGGCCCTAACAGTTTGTGGGCACCATTTTTCACCATTATAGTGCAATTCATGTATTGTTTAGTGTTGTATGTGTAGTGGCTTTGCTAGCATGCATTAAACTTTTTTGTTGTTGCCCCACCATGATTGACCTGCTAAAATCGCCACTGTGTCTGCTGCACTTTGATAAATGGTGTTGTTAAAGTTGCGTCATTTCGATCTGGTATCGGAACAAAATAGTCAGCACATAGTAACTTCTGATTTCTTTGTACTTTAATTAATGCAAACACATTTATGGTAAATATGATGTTTCGTATATACGGGCTCACTGTGTCACCACGCAGGGCAGACAGAGAACTGGAATAACATCACAAGTTTTACTTTAAATACTTCTTGACAGACTTAGTTCCCTCTCCCTGAGGGCCTGTCATAGTAGAGGCTTGGGTGTGGTTTAGACTTACTCCAGCCTATCGTTGGCGTGCCTCTAGCCTCTAGACGCATCTTTGTTGCCAGGCATAGTTGTCTTCTAGCTTATCTTCGTGTGTGTAACCGAGAGTCAGACACCCAAGGACAGTGCCTGTTTTTATGCTACAGCCATTCTCCCCTCTATCAGTTCCTCACATACACCTGTCCTTGAGCGGCCCCACAACCAGGCATTGTGTGCGTGTGTGTCACGAGTCTACTCAGCCTACACTCCTACTAGCCAGCAACCCTCCAGTTAGTCATGTCTATTATATGTTGCTCAATCTATGTTAATACAATATAAACCTCTTGGTGCATTACAGTCCATTCATACTTAGGCCTACATCTACTGTAAATGGTAATGCATCACATCTAATAAGTGAAATAAAACCCAACAATGTCTCTATAGTCCAAAACTTGTATTTAAGTTGATTGTACAATCTGCTTCCTGCTGTTTATGGAGAGGCAAGATCTATTTCTAAGAAATACGCCCAATGAATTTTGAAATCCGGAACTGGCCCAAGAGCCAAAATGAATGCGACCCGTCTTAAAGAGAAGCAATATATTTTGTTTCCCCATCTTGCCATGTGAAGTGCATGTAAAGTGCAAGTCATCTAGAGATCATTTTGGTTTGAAAATAGATTATTCGAAAATATAGTTGTCAATGCAGCATTGTCCTTTCTCCAGAAGCACTCCTTTGCTGTGTGATGCAAACTTCCTCATTGTTGTAAGTATACTGGGCCAACAGAAGTCCTGCACACAGAAGGGAAAGAATGCTGATGTAAATGGGTTTCTGATCATGCAAATCTCCACACAGGCAGATAGCTTTCTGGAGTGGTATGGTGTAAGGTTTTTTTATGAAACATAACATTACCACAAAAATCGAATGTCTTTTGATACACTCAGTTTATTAGGTACACCCATTTATTAATGGGTCAAACCCCTCTTTGCCTCCAGAACAGCCTGAATTATTCAGGGTATGGAGTTCAATCGTTGCTCAATTGGTATCAAGGGACCTAACGTGTGCCATGAAAACATTCCCCACAACAGTACAGCAGCAGCACCAGCCGTTGACACCAGGCTGGATGGGTTCATGGACTGCTGCTGATTGGATGTTTTTTGTTTGTCGCACCATTCTCTGTAAAACCTAGACACTGTCATGTGTGAAAAGCCCAGGAAGGCGGCTGTTTCTGAGATACCGGATCCTCAGAAGGCTGAAAAATTTGTCATAGGCCCTCAGATTCTTAAAAAGTTCTACAGCTGCACCAATGACTGCATGGCTGCATCGCCGCTTGGTATGGCAACTGCTTGGTATCCAACTACAAGGCGCTACAGAGGGTAGTGTCTATGGCCCAGTACATCACTGGGGAAGAGCTCCCTTCCATCCAGGAACTCTATACCAGGCGGTGTAAGAGGAAGGCCCTAAACATTTTAAAAGACTCCAGCCACCCAAGTCATCGACTGTTCTCTCTGCTACTATACAGCAAGCGGTACTGGAAACAACAGGACCCTGAACAGCTTCTACCCTCAAGCCATAAGACTGCTAAATATTTAGTCCGGGTAGCTATTGCTTAACTATTTAA
Source organism: Salmo trutta (assembly GCF_901001165.1). NCBI lineage: Eukaryota > Metazoa > Chordata > Actinopteri > Salmoniformes > Salmonidae > Salmo > Salmo trutta. The sequence goes on along the minus strand of NC_042988.1, from coordinate 35,030,113 downwards.
TTATCTGCATTGACTCTTTTGACTCATCACTTACGCTGCTGCTACTGTCTATTATCTATCCTGTTGCCTAGTAACTTTATCCCTAGCTATTTGCTAGGGATAAAGCTTTATCCCTAGTTATTTGCATACCACCCCAACAGATCCACAGATGATGCAATCTCTATGGCACTCCACACTGCCCTTTCCCACCTGGACAAAAGGAACACCTATGTGAGAATGCTATTCATTGACTACAGCTCAGCGTTCAACACCATAGTGCCCTCAAAGCTCATCCCTAAGCTAAGGACCCTGGGACTAAACACCTCACTTTGCAACTGGATCCTAGACTTCCTGACGGGCCACCCCCAGGTGGTAAGGGTAGATAACAACACATCCGCCACGCTGATCCTCAACACTGGGGCCCCTCAGGGGTGCGTGCTCAGTCCCCTCCTGTACTCCCTGACTGCACGGCCAGGCACGACTCCAACACCATCATTAAGTTTGCAGATGAAACAACAGCCTAATCACCAACAACGACGAGACAGCATATAGGGAGGACGTCAGAGACCTGGCCGTGTGGTGCCAGGACAAGAACCTCTACCTCAACGTGATCAAGACTAAGGAGATGATTGTGGACTACAGGAAAAGGAGGACCATAGCAAAGTAGCTAAAAAAGTTGTAAGTAGTTGAAAAGTTGATATTAGCTAAAATGCTAAAGTTGTCCGTGATGAGAATCGAATTCGCAACCTTTAGGTTGCTAGACGTTCGTGTTATACGTCCACCCGACCAACCTTTAGGTTGCTAGACGTTCGTGTTATACGTCCACCCGACCAACCTTTAGGTTGCTAGACGTTCGTGTTATACGTCCACCCGACCAACCTTTAGGTTGCTAGACGTTCGTGTTATACGTCCACCCGACCAACCTTTAGGTTGCTAGACGTTCGTGTTATACGTCCACCCGACCAACCTTTAGGTTGCTAGACGTTCGTGTTATACGTCCACCCGACCAACCTTTAGGTTGCTAGACGTTCGTGTTATACGTCCACCCGACCAACCTTTAGGTTGCTAGACGTTCGTGTTATACGTCCACCCGACCAACCTTTAGGTTGCTAGACGTTCGTGTTATACGTCCACCCGACCAACCTTTAGGTTGCTAGACGTTCGTGTTATACGTCCACCAGACCAACCTTTAGGTTGCTAGACGTTCGTGTTACACGTCCACCCGACCAACCTTTAGGTTGCTAGACGTTCGTGTTACACGTCCACCCGACCAACCTTTAGGTTGCTAGACGTTCGTGTTACACGTCCACCCGACCAACCTTTAGGTTGCTAGACGTTCGTGTTACACGTCCACCCGACCAACCTTTAGGTTGCTAGACGTTCGTGTTACACGTCCACCCGACCAACCTTTAGGTTGCTAGACGTTCGTGTTATACGTCCACCCGACCAACCTTTAGGTTGCTAGACGTTCGTGTTATACGTCCACCCGACCAACCTTTAGGTTGCTAGACGTTCGTGTTACACGTCCACCCGACCAACCTTTAGGTTGCTAGACGTTCGTGTTATACGTCCACCCGACCAACCTTTAGGTTGCTAGACGTTCGTGTTACACGTCCACCCGACCAACCTTTAGGTTGCTAGATGTTCGTGTTATACGTCCACCCGACCAACCTTTAGGTTGCTAGACGTTCGTGTTACACGTCCACCCGACCAACCTTTAGGTTGCTAGACGTTCGTGTTACACGTCCACCCGACCAACCTTTAGGTTGCTAGACGTTCGTTTTATACGTCCACCCGACCAACCTTTAGGTTGCTAGACGTTCGTGTTATACGTCCACCCGACCAACCTTTAGGTTGCTAGACGTTCGTGTTATACGTCCACCCGACCAACCTTTAGGTTGCTAGACGTTCGTGTTATACGTCCACCCGACCAACCTTTAGGTTGCTAGACGTTCGTGTTATACGTCCACCCGACCAACCACCCTACTTTCATTTTTGCCTTATGTTTATTTCATCTTTATTTAACCAGGTAGGCCAGTTGAGAACAAGTTCTCATTTACAACTGCAACCTGGCCAAGATAAAGCAAAGCAGTGTGACACAAACAACAACACAGAGTTACACATGGAATAAACAAACGTACAGTCAATAACACAATAGAAAAGTCTATATACAGTATGTGCAAATGAGGTAAGATTAGGGAGGTAAGGGAATAAATAGGCCATAGTGGTGAAATAATTACAATTTAGCAATTTAACACTGGAGTGATAGATGACCATCTGTGTTATGTAACTGTACTAAACATAACATACCATACTAATTTGAGTGTCCCGGATTTACATTTACTATGTTACCAGGCTTGCAGATGGTGTGTAACACTGAACTTGTGTAAAACCGGACAAATACAGACAGCATGATGAATAGCTACATTGATGTGACTTTATGAAACAAACTTATCTTGTAAATATATTTTTGCAAATAATAAATGAGAATTCCTGAAAGTTGGTTGGTTTTAGTTTCCTCCTGCTGCTATATCTTGGACCAGATTTCTCTTGCAAAATAAATTTTATCTAAATATAAAATAAATAAATAAATAAACAGGTTTTGGGGCTAACTCAACCATCCCACCACCTGCGTACCCAGCTGGACGAGGGGGCTAAAGGGGGCTAAGGCCCCCTCATTTGAAGCAAAAACAATCTGCGCTGTGTCTGCACAATGGACAGGGCGCCCCACGGTGTGTGTAAGGGGGCTATGGGCGGTTAAGTATCACCCATTTTGGTTTGCATAAAAATCTGGAATGAGTTCCTACAACACAGAAGTAAGACTACAGGGCCATAGCTGCAGGAAGTAGTTTGGGGGTGGGGGTGCTGCATTATTTTATTTTCTTTGCATTGTGATTTTTTTTTTTGCTGTAAAAATATATTTTTCTGTTCTACAGATGGTACATTGGTCTACTAATGCAGCACTATTAAACCCCCTAAGGTCGATGTCCGCGCCCTGCATAAATCGAATTAGCATAATGACAAAATCCCAATTAAAATTTGTCAATTTAAGATAGAGATATGGTTTTTTGCATTGGATGCGTCTCAATCCACTGCATCCGCCTATATCGAACTTTTGCATCTGCGGTGAAAGGTGACAGAGCGAGAGAGGTGTTTGTCAGACCATGAGACATCCAGAATATCAGTCTTCTCACAACATCGTCTGTAGCGGCAGAACGGTTTAGCCTAGACACTATTATGGAAAGATTTGACTCTCACGAACACAATGGCGTTCTCCATTTTGCTCTACGACCCCCTCAAGAGTCTTGACACTCGTCTGAAGACGGTACAGCCGATCTGCCAACTTCTGTCTCTAGCGTCCGAACAGTGTGGGCTACTCACTAACGTACATGTCAGTTGTTTTGCTCTAGGACACCCACAGGCCTCACAAGGTCTGAAAAAATAAAAAATGAACTGTTTAAAAAATGTATGGAGGTACAGTATAATATAGACTGTTTAGTGCCAAAAATAAGGGGTTAAATATCAGATATAGGTCAGACACTTTTTTGGGGGGAGACCATCTGTTCTTCCATGTAGTGAATCTGTTATTCAATGCATTTGTATGGGTTAATAGCAGTAAGGCCAAATAAAATTGTTCATCAAATAATTTGTATATATATTTTTTTATATTTCAAGGGGTCTTCAAATTCTAAATCAAATAGCTAAATGATCCTTGGTATGATCTTCTTAAAATAATTCCATATAGCTTAGTAGAACCCCCCCCCCCCCCCTTCTTCGGGTTACAGGGCTTACACTGTTTAGTGCCAAACATAAGAAGTTAAATACATGTAAAAAAACATTAATAAGAGGATCTGCAGATCCTCCAAATAGGATCGGAGGGGCTCCTCCAAATAGGATCGGACCTCGATTATGGCATCTGCTGAGGGATTCCTTCAAGCTGCATCCCCAGTTGCTCTCTCGTCAAACAGCAGACGTTTGTGGCACTACTACTGGTGCTTCTGCACCATCGGATCCCTTTTCTTCCTGTAGCCCTGGTGCCTGAGCCAGCTGACTGCTGGGGCTGTCCCTCCCTGCTGCTGAGGTTATTCTTTGAAGAGCCTCATCAATCGCTCTGGCATCACTGAAGGCTAACTTCTTAAACCTGGGGTCAAGTGCAGCAGCTTCTGATAGCAGGTGATTATATTCCATTCTGTGGCACTTTCTGTCCATTGATGAACATAGGGTGTCCATCAACTCTGTCACATGTCCTGTGGTTACATTTCCTTCTCTCTGACGGCTGGCTGTGATTCGCTGCAGACCCTTACACAGGAGTATCATTTTGAAGGCTGTCACATAGCTGAAAAGAGAGAACAGTAACTTATTAGTTCAGGTTCATGTTTTGTCTACTGATACTACATTCTCACCTACTGCTCATATACATATATAATACTGGATTAAATAATGATGTAGTAAGAACTGCTTACCGTACCTCTCTCCACTGATCTCCACAGTGACCTGCTCAAAGGGTTCCAGGACTCTGCACACCTCCTCCAACACCTCCCATTCCTCTTGGGTCAGAGCATCAACAGGTGCATTGACAATGGCCAGGGTAAAGATGATGGCATCCTTTGACTCAAGAAACCGCATCAACATATACAATTTTGAATTCCACCTTGTAGTGCAGTCTTGTTTAGGCCTCAGCCCAGGTATCCCCATCTGGCATTGTGTAGAATTTAGTTTTTCAGCACCTACTGTGCTCCTGTGGAAGTATTCCACAGCTGCTTTCACTTTGTCCACAGTGGGCTTCATCACCTTCAGAGCAGCTCTTACAATTAGGTTGATTGTGTGGGCAAGACATGGATGATGGGTCCATTTAAAAATGTTCATGGCTTTGGTTATGTTAGCTGCATTGTCGCTAACACAACAGACCACTTTTCCATCTACTTGCCATTCCTGGCCACTGTCAACAGTTCCTCTGCCAAGTTCTCTGAGGTGTGTCTGTCGCTGAACTCAAAGCAGTCCAGAAGACAGCTAGACATCGAAAAATCTTCAATGAGGTGACATGTAACCGACATGTCAGAATTGGTTACCCTTGATGTCCAGCAGTCAGTGGTAAGGCAAACTGCAGTAGCTTTTTGGACTCTTTCCCGCACTGAAGCCTATGTGCTCTCGTACAGTCGTGGAATAAGTGATTTTGAAAGGGTTTTCCTGCTTGGAATTGTGTACATTGGATTTAAACTATTGCTATAATTTCTAAAACCTCTGTCCTCCACGATTGAAAATGGCTGGCAATCATTTTAGCCAACGCAATATCAATGTGGCCTTGTTTTGCTACAGACATAGACTTTGGCATAAACTGGTCCATAAAAGACTGCGTTGCTGTGGGTCGCGGAGTAGGTCTACTTGACTGAGTGGATACATCTCCACGTGTGGAGGTGATGGCTCCACCACTATGCTGTGTACCCGCCAGGCGAGCTAAAACAACATTCTCAGTGGAACAGAATGAGAAGTGGAGGAGCCACACCTATGCAGAGGAACAACATGTCAGCAGGCTCATCCAGGGCAAACATCGCCTATACCGTTCTGGCAAGCTACATCAGTTGCACTTAAAAAGTCGCTAACTTAGGTTGAAAGTATTAACACAGATAGCACAACATGTCCATGCGTATCATGGTATCCAATGACTTTGTTATACTGGTATAAGTGGTATTATTAGAATAGGCTGACAAACATTTCTGTCAAATGAATTCAAACCTATATATTGTTGTATGCAATAGATGGTTCAAAGGGGAAGTGAGCTGCAATGGTCCCCCAAAATTGTTGTTTTATTGACAAGTTAAAAAGTGCCTTTGCCTCCATGTCTTTTTCTAAAGTGAAAGTTGGTTAAATCTAGCTAGTAGTCTAAAGCCCATGCCTCAGTTTATTTTTCAGTCATGAACCTAGAATGAAGTATGACGCACACAGCACATTGCCTAGTACTTTTCCAGTGAAATATCCTGTCCTCTCAAGAGCTCTTCCGTGTCAATGTTGCGTAAACACCGAACAAGGGCGAAAACGACCTCCTTATTCAGGCAAGAAGAGAACAAAGGCGAGTCACTACACTTTTTACACATTTTAACCTGGTAAGCTATGTTACGATAGACTTGTTTGTAATATAGTTGTTTCATTGAAATTGTGATAGCCTTTAGGAAATGTGTGATGTTTATTTGTGCCAATTACTATTACCATAAACATTGGTTCATTGGTATCGGATCCTGAGTTGGCTAATAATAATAAATATAGGTCTGGTGAAGAAAAGTGTCTTTGGTGAGAAGAAAGTGTTTTAAACTTTGGCTCGAGAAAGCCATTAGATACATTAGATAAGTAGCACTGCTGCGTTTACATGCTATCGGAAGTTCCGACCTGGAAGTTTCACTTCAATGACCCTTCAAATCAGAATTACAAGTCGAGAAACTTTGAGAAATTGCAAAGTTGTGACCTGCCGAATTGTGACCATTGACCTTTTACATTTTCAAACAAAAGATGACAACATTTGCAAACAAAAGATGACAACATTTGCAAACAAAAGATGACAACAAATCCGTTTGGCAACTATAATATGAGTAGGGCGTAATGTAGCTAGTTTGATAATATTGTCAATGTTAAGCAAGCTAGCTAACTTAATTATAAGCAACGTTAGTTAGTTTATCAACCAAGCTAAAATCTTATTGGTTGAAGAGTTGTTACGAACAAAAAGCACATGAATGAAGCAAAGTCGTAGAATGCTCCGACGAGCACATGAACGCAGCATTGACCTACATGGAATTCCCGAACGCTCCATCGCCACACGCGAACTGAATGCTCTTATAGAAAGAAATGCCTATAAAAACGTATCTAACTGATGGGATAGAGAAGCTACATTCCTACTTCTAAAATAGAATGTCTATATTAGAAAAACAGGGCTGTGTCATTGCACAGCCATAAGCTTCTATAAGCAAGCTCCACTCTTCTGAGGTTGCTACCTTATTGAAGATGTGTTCCAGGATATACTATAACCAGTTGATATTTCATTTTCAATAAATGTTTCTTAAATTGGCACCTGTTGTTTTTTTATTTACTGAATACACCTACATGAGACAATTTAGGAATTAGGATTCCTTACCGGTAATGATTATGATACGTTAGGTATTATTGGCATATAGATAAATACGCGCATATATTTTTTTCTCCAGTGCAGACATAGTTCTAAAAATAGCATTATTTATTTTTTTATTTTTGTACTGTAGATCTTGAACACTCAAAAAAGGTAAAATGCCCATACCTAGGTTTATACGGAATGTTTAGGTGATACAACTATTTAATGTAAGCCTATTTAAACTTTACTTGGTGTGTTTCACTCAAATCAACTATTTATTTGAATGACATTTGAAATTATAATTTTGTTATGTTAATTGATGGGTTGATAGCCCAATCAACAACAAAAACGATATATATATATATATATTTTTTTTTTACATAGACAGTATTTATTTATATGTGTTTGTTTCCTGTTTAAGTGCTTTTTTTGCCCTACTTGTTCACCAGCATTTTTATTGTTTTCCCCACAGTCATCAGGTGAATCACCACATCAATGGGGTAAAGAGATTTTAATATATATTTTTTAAAGATATTAAATATATATATATATATATTATATATATATATATTTTCAGTACTAGTGTAACGACTGCAGTAGTGGGTGTGGAGTCAGGCGCAGGAAACAGGAGTAGTTGCTAACGGGCTTTTTAATGAATTGCACCGTAACAGAAAAGTACACCCACGAAAACACAACTGGGTGTGATCCAACAAACACAGTGATCCAATAACACGTACTACTGCAAAAGAAATGTCGACAACAGAAAGTAATCCCGCACACAGAACAGGTGGGGAAACGGGCTTAAATACTCCACTAAACACTAATCAACACAGGTGTAAACAATTAAGACAAAATCAACAGAAAAGGGAAAAAGGGATCGGTGGCAGCTAGTAGGCCGGTGACGACGACCGCCGAGCGCCACCCGAACAGGGAGAGGAGTCACCCTCGGCAGGAGTCGTGACAACTAGTCAAAATTTTGGACACACTCATTCAAGGGTTTTTCTTCATTTTTACTATTTTCTAGAATAATAGTAAAGACATCAAAACTATGAAATAACACATATGGAATCATGTTGTAACCAAAAAAGTGTTAAACAAATCCAAATGTATTTTATATTTTATATTATTCACTGTAGTCACCCTTTGCCTTGATGGCAGCTTTGCACACTCTTGGCATTCTCTCAACCAGCTTCATGAGGAATGCTTTTACAACAGTCTTGAAGGAGTTCACATATATGCTGAGCACTTGTTGGCTGCTTTTCCTTCACTCTGCAGTCCAACTCATCCCAAACCATCTCAACTGGGTTGAGGTCAGGTGATTGTGGAGGCCAGGTCATCTAATGCAGCACTCCATCACTCTCCTCCCTGGTCAAATAGCCTTACACAGCCTGGAGGTGTGTTTTGGGTCACTGACCTGTTGAAAAACAAATGATAGTTTGACTAAAAATGTGTCTTTCAACTTGCCAAATTGAGCCCTGTTTCAAATGATCACTCTTTCAGAATAACGGTCACTTCGCACTATTCTGTTCTATTTTCTGTTATTACATCATGTTTATACTATAAATAGGTGTCTTGAGGCTCGGGAAATAAGAGTGTCTATATTAGCAAAACAGGGCTGTGTCATTGCACAGCCATAAGCTTCTATAAGCAAGCTCCACTCTTCTGAGGTTGCTACCTTATTGAAGATGTGTTCCAGGATATACTATAACCAGTTGATATTTCATTTTCAATAAATGTTTCTTAAATTGGCACCTGTTGTTTTTTTATTTACTGAATACACCTACATGAGACAATTTAGGAATTAGGATTCCTTACCTGTAATGATTATGATACATTAGGTATTATTGGCATATAGATAAATGCGCGCATATATTTTTTTCTCCAGTGCAGACATTGTTCTAAAAATAACATTATTCTTTATTATTTTTGTACTGTAGATCTTGAACACTCAAAAAAGGTAAAATGCCCATACCTAGGTTTATACGGAATGTTTAGGTGATACAACTATTTAATGTAAGCCTATTTAAACTTTATTTGGTGTGTTTCACTCAAATCAACTATTTATTTAAATTACATTTAAAATGATAATTTAGTTATGTTGATAGATGGGATGGTAGCCCAATCACCAAAACCTGGCATATAATCTGCGTCTCGCCAAGACACGGAGGTTGGAACCAAAAATCTCAAATTTGGACTCATCAGACCAAAGGACAGATTTTCACCGGTCTAATGTCCATTGCTCGTGTTTCTTGGCCCAAGCAAGTCTCTTGTTATTATTGGTGTCATTTGGTAGTGGTTTCTTTGCAGCAATTCGACCACGAAGGCCTGATTCACGCAGTCTCCTCTGAACAGTTGATGTTGAGATGTGTCTGTTACTTGAACTCTGTGAAGCATTTATTTGGGCTGCAATTTCTGAGGCTGGTAACTCTAATGAACTTATACTCTGCAGCAGTGGTAACTCTGGGTCTTCCTTTCCTGTGGTGGTCCTCATGAGAGCCAGTTTCATCATAGCGCTTGATGGTTTTTGTGACTGCACTTGAAGAAACTTTCCAAGTTCTTGAAATCTGTAGTTTCTCTTTGCTTATTTAAGCTGTTCTTGCCATAATATGGTATTTTACCAAATAGGGCTATCTTCTGTATACCACCCCTACCTTGTCACAATGCAACTGATTGGCTCAAACACATTAAGAAGGAAATCAATTCCACAAATTAACTTTTAACAAGGCACACCTGTTAATTGAAATGCATTCCAGGTGACTACCTCATGAAGCTGTTTGAAAGAATGCCAAGAGTGTGCAAAGCTTTCATCAAGGCAAAGGGTGGCTACTTTTAAGAATCTCAAATATAAAATATATTTTGATTTGTTTATCAATTTTTAGTTTACTACATGATTCCATATGTGTTATTTCATAGTGTTGATGTCTTCACTATTATTCTACAATGTAGAAAATAGTAAAAATAAAGAAAACCCTTGAATGAGTAGGTGTGTCCAAACTTCTGACTGGTACTGTATGTATATATATACACACAGTGGCAAGAAAAAGTATGTGAACCCTTTGGAATTACCTGGATTTCTGCATAAATTGGTCAGCAAATTTGATCTGATCTTCATCTAAGGCACACCAATAGACAAACATAGAGTGCTTAAACTAATAACACACACATTATTGCATGTCTATATTGAATACATCATTTAAAAATTCACATGTAGGTTAGAAAAAGTATGTGAACCCCTAGGCTAATGACTTCTCCAAAGCTAATTGGAGTCAGGAGTCAGCTAACCTGCAGTCCAATCAATGAGATGAGATTGGAGATGTTGGTTAGAGCTGCCTTGCCCTATAAAAAACACTCACAAAATGTGAGTTAGCGATTCACAAGAAGCATTGCCTGATGTGAACCATGCCTCGAACAAAAGAGATCTCAGAAGACCTAAGATTAAGAATTGTTGACTTGCATAAAGCTGGAAAGGGTTACAAAAGTATCTCTAAAAGCATTGATGTTCATCAGTCTACGGTAAGACAAATTGTCTATAAATGGAGAAATTTCAGCACAATTGCTACTCTCCCTAGGAGTGGCCATCCCGCAAAGATGACTGCAAGAGCACAGCGCAGAACACTGAATGGGGTTAAGAAGAATCCTAGAGTGTCAGCTAAAGACTTACAGAAATCTCTGGAACATGCTAACATCTCTGTTGACGAGTCTACGATACGTAAAACACTAAACAAGAATGGTGTTCATGGGAGGACACCACAGAAGAAGCCACTGCTGTCCAAAAAAAATCATTGCTGCACGTCTGAAGTTTGCAAAAGTGCACCTGGATGTTCCACAGCGCTACTGGCAAAATATTCTGTGGACAGATGAAACTACAGTTGAGTTGTTTGGAAGGAACACAGCACACCAAGGAAAAAGGCACAGCACACCAACATCAAAACCTCATCCCAACTGTAAAGTATGGTGGAGGGAGCATCATGGTTTGGGGCTGCTTTGCTGCCTCAGGGCCTGGACAGCTTGCTATCATTGATGGAAAAATGAATTCCAAAGTTTATCAAGACATTTTGCAGGAGAATGTTAGGCTATCTGTCTGCCAATTGAAGCTCAACAGAAGTTGGGTGATGCAACAGGACAGCAACCCAAAACACAGAAGTAAATCAACAACAGAATGGCTTCAACAGAAGAAAATACGCCTTCTGGAGTGGCCCAGTCAGTGTTCTGACCTCAACCCGATTGAGATGCTGTGGCATGACCTCGAGAGCAGTTCACACCAGACATCCCAAGAATATTGCTGAACTGAAACAGTTTTATAAAGAGGAATGGTCCAAAATTCCTCCTGACCGTTGTGCAGGTCTGATCCACAACTAAATTCACCCTGCACTGTGAATGTTACACAGTGTGTTCAATAAAGACATGAACACGTATAATTGTTTGTGTGTTATTAGTTTAAGCAAACTGTGTTTGTCTATTGTTGTGACCTAGATGAAGATCAGATCAAAATGTATGACCAAGTTATGCAGAAATTCCAGGTATTTCCAAAGGGTTCACATACTTTTTCTTGCCACTGTATATATATATATGAGGCTCCAGGTTATTTAAATGAGGTTTAAATTACGCCCACACTTTGTTTATTGCCTTGCTGAATTTCATTTGTTTAAGAATTTACTCAGGGCATGTCTGGGTTCTTTACCTAGTTTGCAAATGTGTAGTTCTTCTTTTAATTGTTTTATCTAAATTCATAGATAATTGTACAGTTTAATAAAACAATACTTATACTGTTTTTATAATTTTATACAGGTTGTTACAGAAGGTGAAGACTGAGTTTCTTCTCTGTGAGAGGGGAAAAGAAGGTACCAGCCGACTTTCTTTTTTTGGTGTATTGTCATCCAATGGCCGTTGTATTCAGCCACTCCCCAATTTTAAAAGGAAATGTCTGATTCAGCTGACATATGAAGCATTTACTGTGAATGCGATCTCCGTGATGTTGGGTACATTGCCTTTAAAATCCGCATTGCCTTATACCCGTAATTGGATTGATTACCGGGTTTTAGACAACCCTAGACCCCAAATTCAACATGTTTGTTTTCAATAAACAATTTCAATAAATAATCAAATTCCATGATAGAGAAATGTAATATCATTTGAAGATAAAGTTGCTTGCTTAATGGTGATGAGTGGCCACTAGGGCCCCTCATTCACTATATGCGAAACACCGGTCTTGTTCGACATTGCAGGCGACTGGAAATTAAAATGCTAGCTAATCCCATACATTTCCATTAATTGTGCTAACTCTAGTTAGCATTCCCTCCAGAAACTCCTTTCAACTTCCTTCAAACTGCATGTAGAGACATAAAAATGGTAACCATGAGTTCATCTGACTCTGGGTAAGTAGAACAATTGCCAAAATCTCAAACTATTCCTTTAAGTGGATTTCAAAGTTATTGACCTTTCAGAATTCAGTGTTCCAGCCAACCTCAATTTCTGATATGATTGTATCTCAGATGTCCTACTGTACATGTGGGACCCATTAAAACAAGCATTACTAACTAGTCACGGTTCTAAATGGGAACACATCAAGTCTATGAAGTTTGTCTGATTTATACCATAACTTATTGACAATTGTTTATAACACATCTTTGCTGCTATCTTTTCAGAGTTTTCGTCAGAGCTTTTTCTTCCTCTGTCGTCTTAATGCATAATGGTCGAATTCCTATGTTGAGATATACTAGTGACTCAAACATGTCCATTTAGTCACCACATGTGCCTGTGGGAGACTTATGTGAACGTTTGAGTTGTAGCACATTTTTCAAACTAGGATTTCACCAGTGATGCGTGACGAATCTCTATGAAAGTTGGTGTGTCCTGGACGTCAGAGAGGACCAAAGAAGAAATGTTGGATGAAGATATCTCATTACATAGGTAGGCTATCAAGTGTCCAATTGGTGTAACAGAAGAAATATTCCATCAAGGTGTGTGTGGATCTGCAGGTGAATGCATGTGAGCAGTGTTACAGAAGAAAACATGGATGAAGGTGATGGGTGAAGATATTTGGAGTTTATTTGGCTGTATGGGTCAATGAGTGTCTGTGATACCCTATTCCCTTTTCACCACCACCGTTGAAGATTCATTCCGGACTTGGATGATACATTTCCAAAATGAACCTTTCATTAATAATTGACTGTTAGAGTAATTACCTTCCCTATTGGACATTCAAACAAAACAGTATCTGTACATTTTGTGCCTCCAGACAAGGCTATATTTTCCCTATGCTAACCAACGCAAAGACAGCTTTCTTTCACCTTCAAAACATGTCACAACTCAGAACGTCAATCACTGACCCAATTTCTGAAACCCTCATTCACGCCTGGACTATTGCAACACCATTCTCTACAGACTCCCTGACAAAACACTGGACCTACTTCCATACATTCAAACTCAGCTGCCAGAGACCTCACACAGATCAGACATTGGGATATCACCCCAAACTTCGTCAAACTTCACTGGCTCCCATTTCAATACAGGATCATCTTCAAACTACTCCTGCTCTCCTACAAATAGACTGGCACCCACATACCTCTCTGACCTCCTGCACCCCTACACTCCCACCGGTTAACTGCGCTCCTCTGACACTGGCCTCCTCACCATCCCTTGCAACAGACTCCGCTCCATGTGAGAACGTGCTTTTAGCAGTGCATTCCCCCAACTCTGGAACTCCCTCCCTCTCCATGTCAGAATCTCAAAATCCATACACATATGGAAGTCCTCACTAAGACACCTCTTCACACAGGACGGCTTGTGTCTAAGCTTTTATCCCTTGTTTACTCCCCTGGTCAGTCTGTCATCATGTTTAGGGCTCTCCCTGCTTAGTCTGTCATCATGTTTAGTGTTCTCCCTGCTTAGTCTGTCATCATGTTTAGTGCTCTCCCTGGTTAGTCTGTCATCATGTTTAGGGCTCTCCCTGGTTAGTCTGTCATCATGTTTAGTGCTCTCCCTGGTTAGTCTGTCATCATGTTTAGTGTTCTCCCTGGTTAGTCTGTCATCATGTTTAGTGCTCTCCCTGGTTAGTCTGTCTTCATGTTTAGTGCTCTCCCTGGTTAGTCTGTCATCATGTTTAGTGTTCTACCTGGTTAGTCTGTCATCATGTTTAGTGCTCTCCCTGGTTAGTCTGTCATCATGTTTAGTGCTCTCCCTGGTCAGTCTGTCATCATGATTAGTGCTCTCCCTGGTTAGTCTGTCATCATGTTTAGTGTTCTCCCTGGTTAGTCTGTCATCATGTTTAGTGTTCTCCCTGGTTAGTCTGTCATCATGTTTAGTGTTCTCCCCTGGTTAGTCTGTCATCATGTTTAGTGTTCTCCCTGGTTAGTCTGTCATCATGTTTAGTGCTCTCCCTGGTTAGTCTGTCATCATGTTTAGTGCTCTCCCTGGTTAGTCTGTCATCATGTTTAGGGCTCTCCCTGGTTAGTCTGTCATCATGTTTAATGTTCTCCCTGGTTAGTCTGTCATCATGTTTAGTGTTCTCCCTGGTCAGTCTGTCATCATGTTTAGTGTTCTCCCTGGTTAGTCTGTCATCATGTTTAGTGCTCTCCCTGGTTATTCTGTCATCATGTTTAGGGCTCTCCCTGGTTAGTCTGTCATCATGTTTAGTGTTCTCCCTGGTTAGTCTGTCATCATGTTTAGTGTTCTCCCTGGTTAGTCTGTCATCATGTTTAGTGCTCTCCCTGGTTAGTCTGTCATCATGTTTAGTGCTCTCCCTGGTTAGTCTGTCATCATGTTTAGTGCTCTCCCTGGTTAGTCTGTCATCATGTTTAGTGTTCTCCCTGTGTAGTCTGTCATCATGTTTAGTGTTCTCCCTGGTTAGTCTGTCATCATGTTTAGTGTTCTCCCTGGTTAGTCTGTCATCATGTTTAGTGTTCTCCCTGGTTAGCCTGTCATCATGTTTAGTGCTCTCCCTGGTTAGTCTGTCATCATGTTTAGTGCTCTCCCTGGTTAGTCTGTCATCATGTTTAGTGTTCTCCCTGTGTAGTCTGTCATCATGTTTAGTGTTCTCCCTGTGTAGTCTGTCATCATGTTTAGTGTTCTCCCTGGTTAGTCTGTCATCATGTTTAGTGTTCTCCCTGGTTAGTCTGTCATCATGTTTAGTGTTCTCCCTGGTTAGCCTGTCATCATGTTTAGTGCTCTCCCTGGTTAGTCTGTCATCATGTTTAGTGCTCTCCCTGGTTAGTCTGTCATCATGTTTAGTGCTCTCCATGGTTAGTCTGTCATCATGTTTAGTGTTCTCCCTGCGTAGTCTGTCATCATGTTTAGGGCTCCCTGTTTTGTGTACTTTTATATTCTTGCTGATTGTATTGCTTTTTATTTTGCTGATTATCTTGCTGACTATCTAAACTCATGATTTTGTATTTTGAAAAGCGCTTAAAATAAAATGTAAATCAACCCAATGTTAGGGCTGGCAGTCAAATAATAAATAACATGACTATTAGGCACTCAGAATTTCTATCGATTTATTAATTATCTGATTGAACTTGATAAAAGTTTCATTACTTCCATAGACTTTTGACCTGGATTTTGAACAATCATGGCTGTGGCGAGAATAAGGTCTATTGACCTTAGTGAAACCCTGGCTGCATCTCAAGTTACCACTGCTGTCATGTCAAGAGTACGATTTTAAGGGGATATTTGGAAGATTAACACTGTAAGACTGTAGTACTGACCCACACCTACAAAAGTACTTAAAGCCAATTTCACAAACTTTTGGAGCAAGAAGCTTATCAGTATTGGACACACCAATTGACTTGGATCACAGGAAGATGTAATCACAGCTGGAAACATGTACTGTGACAGCAACACGCTTGCCTCAGCTTCAACCACATTTCAACTCATCCTCTCAGCAGAAACCTTAGCAGCTAATGGGATTTAGCTGCGTGATTCGAGTCACAGCACCAGAATCCAATACAATACTATCATCCACAATTCAAGCCATTTGCACGAACTTCTACAACAAAAAGCTAGCCTATCAGTTGGGGTCAACAGTTGGATCTTGGATCACAGGAAGAAGTCAGTGCAAGACAACTAGCTGAGCCTATACCCACCGCAGTGGCTATACCTTCAAAGATAGAAAATGCAACAGCTCAAGCCAAAAGCACAATGTGAAAGCATCCAGGAACCACGGTTAAATGTCTGCAATGTGAGCACCAGCCTTCTCATACATCATTGTGTGTTAAAGGAAAGAGCTAATAACACATTAAGATTCAAACCAGTTATTTCTATGTTTGCAGGTTGTACGTAGGATGTTCTGCACTCTTGACAATTACAATGTTAAATATGTTTTCTAATTATTGTCAATTGTTGCCACAGATGCTGTAGAATTCCTCAGCCAAATCAAAGAGATTGTGTCGAAACATCGCAACAACAAGATACCTCTTGCAAAGCCGAAAAGTTACGAGTTGAGAATCGGGGGTCTGGAGGACACTGTCCATGCTGGAGATGGTGAACAGTTAGAAGTTTGGAAAGACTGCTACCTTCCAGAGAGAATGGAGATGGTGGTAATTGGTGCCCTGGATGACTTCCGATGTTCAGCAGCAGGATGGCAGCTGGTTCTCCTAGTATGTGAAGATGGCAATGTCTACGCCTACGAGTTTGAAGTTCTGCACCTGGTTGCCAGAAGCTTGGAGGATCTCTTTGAAACTGGAGCTGAGTTTCCAGGACTGGAGAAATTCAGATTTGGAGAATGCTTTGAGGAATTGGTAAGACCCTGCAAAATTATGAATTTAGCAAACATACTATGATCTATGATATCGTATTGTTATCATCAGCTACAGTAGGTCTTGCATATATTGGTCTACATGTCATTGCTCTTGAATCATTCCAAAATTGAAACGTGTCCTTAGACTGAATAAGCTGCTGAATTTACAATGTAGGCTAGTTATTCTACGGTTTTCTTTTTCCAGTCTGAGGAAGAGATGAAGAAAGAGATGCAATGCGATGAAATAAAGAAAATCGATGACGAGCATATTCACTTCAGAAGAAGATTGGAGATTGAGATGCTGGAGGATCTCAAAGCAATCAGTCAATCTGAGGTAATAATGATTCAGACTGAGGGCATGAGAGACATAACAAAACATGACAAAAGTGTGTATATTGAAATCAGGGAAAGCTTAAGACTAAAATAATGCTATGCTTGCTCCTGTGTACGGACCCTAACATGCTGACTAGACCGGGCGTGCGCCATCGTGCGCATGTTGATTTTGTCCATCCACACCAGACGCAATCAAGGACTGGACTTCAGCATGAACATGTTTTATGTTTTTCTACTTTGAGTATAAAGGCCCAGAAAGGGGCGAAGTTGAAATAGTGCTTGTACAAATTGTGGGTGATTTAAAAAAAAACAAAAAAAAATACTAAGCCACTAATTGTTTAATTGATTACTATTTCATGACAACCTGTTGTTTTTTCACAACTATATCCTGCTGAAAATACACTTAAAAGAAGACACAGCAAGTTCCAAGTTTAACTTAATTATTCCGTACACAAATTTGGTTTGGATGACAAACACTGCATAAGGGCTAATAAAAAGCAAATAGACACTGTAAAAACAATAATTGAAATAATTCATATGCATGTGATCACATGATTACTCTCCAGACAGACATTCTTGTCATAGAAAAATATTACCACTAATAGCAGACATAGAAAGCATTGATTCTGAAATAATATTACTTTTTTGTTTGGTCTTTGTTATATTTATATATATTTTTTTACTGTAATAAGCTATCAACTTTGTCCATTATCAAATACCCTGCCATGTGTTTGTGTCACAGTGTAAGCACATTTCTGATGTGACATGAAGCTGCAGCTGCAACCTGGTCTCAGAGCATTTTGTAATATTCTTTACATGAATCCAAGACACTCCATTTAGTATGATATGTTACTTTTATATAGTATATATTAATTTGTGGAAGTCTTATTATATGTTAAGAATTTGCAAAACATACAATATGTGATGAATTTGAAAAACATATAATATGTTATGATTTCTAGCTAGGTGGCTAAAGTTAGGTAGGGCTGGGGGTTAGGGTTAAGTTTAGGGTTAGGGGAAGGGTTAGCTAAAAGGGTTAAGGTTAGGGGAAGGGTTAGCTAACATGCTAAGTAGTTGCAAAGTAGCTTAAAAAGCAGTAAGTAGTTGAAAAGTTGCTATTAGCTAAAATTGTCTGTGATGAGTTTCGAATTTGCAACCTTTGGGTTGATAGACGTTCACGTTATACACCCACCCATCCACCCCGACCAACCACCCTACTTTTGTTTTTGCTTTATGTAACCATCTTTCTTATGTAACCATACCAAACATAACATATCATATTCATTTGAGTGTCCCGGATTTAATTTACTATGTTACGTCTAGTCTATGATACCAGGCTGCTATAAAGGGTGTGACACGTACTGAATTTGTGTAACACCAGACAAATACAGACAGCATGATGAATGTCTACATTGATGTTACTTTATGACACAAACTTATCTTGTAAATATTTTGAATCCATTAATAAGTGAGAATTCCTGAAAGTTGGTTTCAGTTTCCTCCTGCTGCTATATCTTGGACCAGATCTCTCTTGCACAATACATTTTATCTCAATGAGAGTAAAATAAAATAACAATTAAAAACAGGTTTCGGGGCTAACTCAACCATCCCACCATCTGCGTACAGGACCCCCCCCCCAGTTCATCTTCTGGCCGGCAGTGGGAGAAGATGGAACAAGATGAATTTTGATAAAATATTTGATCTCAATACAATTCTGTTCCCAAAACTAGAATATGTTATTAACAGAGTGGATTAAGTTTTGTAAACTTTACACATTGCAAACGTTTTTAAAATTGCGTTGTTTAGAAGGAGTGCAAAGGTGAATTGATTTATTGCACACATGCACTTCACAGAGGAGGCGTTCTCTAACGGAAATATGCAGATGCATGCTAGAACGCGCCAACAGGATCTCACTGATCTCAAATCCTTGCTTGTTCTGCCCACTATGAGGCTACAGGGGCTGCTGAAGTCGGTGACAGACCCAGCTTTAAGTTTACAGACACCATGGTGCACAGAATCCTCAGTCTTCTCGATCCTCCAAACAAATTGGATTGCGTCATGCCATTATCAATATTTTGTTATAGGCCTACTACTTGGTACCTCTGTTTTGTTCTGTTCCCATTCACAGTTGTCAGTATTCTAAGCCAAACTGCTATTTGTTTTGTGTTTTTTTGCATGCATGAATCATTAGGCTACTACTTTCAGCATTTAGTTTGCATTGTTTTGGTAAGACAGCTGTATATATGGCTGCATTCACATAGGGCAATTCACCTATTACAAACAGCCTATCTATCTATCTGGCCTGTTTTCATTATTCATTACCAAAATGATCTATAACTGTAGGGCACTGTCCATTGTGATAAACAACGCAGCAGAGATAGGCTACAGATTTCAAAAGCACTCACTGGTCTCAGTCTCTGCATTTGAACGTTATGTTTATTGTGGTATAGCGTGATCATATAAGCAGAATTCAATATTATTCCTTATGCAAGAACCTCCCCCCCCAAAGAATTTCCCACCTCACCGATTTCAATTGGCCCCTTAGTCACTTTATCTAAGAACCGGGTCTGACAACTAGTAACACCTACTTGCAGTGGTGACCCGTTCAGGGCGGGTGAGGCAGAGCCCCACCTGTTTTGAGCCCCACGTTTTTAGCTAAAACAAAAAAATGTGTTGCCTGTTTTGCATGTTATTTTGTTATTAACTTCTTGGGGCTATGTGGGACGCTAGCGTGCCACCCGTGGCGCACCCTATCAACAGCAGGTGCATTTCAAGAGCGGCAAATTTGAAACCAAATAAATGTCAAAATTCAGATTTTTCAAACATACAACTATCTTACACCCTTTGAAAGATAAACATCTCCTTAATCTAACCACGTTGTCCGATTTCAAAAAGGTTTTAAGGCGAAAGCATAAAGTTAGATTATGTTAGGAGAGTACATTGACAATAGCTGTGTGTAATGTTTTGTCAATTGAAAGACAGGCGTCACCAAAACCATAAAATCAGCTAAAATTATGCACTAATCTTTGACAATCTGCATCAGATGACACTCCTAGGACATTATGTTAGACAATGCATGCATTTTTAGTTCTATCAAGTTCATATTTATATCCAAAAACAGCGTTTTACTATGGCGTTGATGTACAGGAAATCGTTTCCCTCCAATAACCGGCAGTCAAGTCAGCACAACAAATTAAATAATTAATATTAGAAAACATTGGTAAAATATTATATTGTCATTCAAAGAATTATAGATTTACATCTCTTGACTTTCCAGATTTAAAAATAACCTTACTGGGAAATCACACTTTGCAATAATCTGAGCACTGCGCCCAGAAAAATACGCTTTGCGATACAGACTAACCGCCATGTTGGAGAGATCTAAAATCGAAAATACTATGTAAATAATCCATTACCTTTGATTCTCTTCATCAGATGTCACTTCCAGGAATCCCAGGTCCATAACGAATGTAGTTTTGTTCAGAAAAGCTCATCATTTATGTCCAAAAAGCTCCGTATTGTTAGCACATGATCTAAGCCCGCCGGACTTCACTTCATGAACGAGGGGAAAAATATATTTACGTTCGTTCAAACATGTCAAACGTTGTATAGCATAAATCATTAGTGCCTTTTTTAACCAGAACATGAATAAAATTCAAGGCGGACGATTGCGTTCTCTTTTAAAACGTATTGGAACGAGAGTACCCAACATGAACTCGCACGCCAGAGTCTAATCGGCCATCACCGTTCCATGGCTCTTGTTCGGTCAGATCTCACAGTAGAAGACTCAAAACACTTTGTAAAGGCTGGTGACATCTAGTGGATCATCTATGTGTCACATATTAGTTTGTAAACAATGTAAAAAAAATCAAAATAATAATTGAGTTAATAAAGCCGGATACAAACATGGTCTCTTTTTTGCTTTCTTGAGTAAAGCAGCTCCAAAATGCAGGTGTATTAGCCTGGCTCAGTGCTTTCTGTGGTGGTGGGGAAGCCAGTGGAAAATACAGAGCGTAGGGGTTGGTAATGTTCTCTAGTTGTGCCGTGATTGGCTCAGTTTTATGTCACTCATGGGGACACTAAGTCACCGCAAAATCTACAGGGGGAGTTAAAAACTTCAAGCCCCTTGGGTGCTACCATAGATTTACATTAGAAGTGCCTATCCAAGAAGGCTCAAGGTAATTGGCCACATAAAATGATGTTAATTCAGGTTATATCTAGCTTTGATTGTACTGATCATGTCAACATCATACTTTCAAAATCTTAGCTAGCAAGCTAGACAAGCAGTCATCTTCATGAATCAAGTCGACAATCTACTGGCAAATCCTTTTCCATCCTTGTCATATGAAGAGAGATTATAGATAAAACATATCGGTGCTCATCTGCCATTGGACAAACATTACACAACAAGTTGGAAATGGCAAATTCAACAATGAGTGATTTGGAAGGAATCAGTGGCTAACTGCAATCGTTGCAAAGCGACTTAGTGTCCCCATGAGTGGATGTGTGGTCCAAGTCTGGGTTTAAGGGTCTCTTTTGCAAGCTTAAAAGGATAGACATTCACATGCAATACCATGGGCCAGAAAAGGTTGAATACATTGGCCATGCTGTCAATCCATCATGACTTCTGAGTTTAAAACAGCTGGAAACTCGGAACTGGGAAATCTCAGACTTGGAACGGTGGTCCGATCAAGTCGGGAAATCAGGCCTCTTTCTAGAGCTCCGACCTGAATATCACTGACGTTATGATTCAACCTTGTTTTTTTCTGAGTTCCCAGTTGTCTTGAAAGCACCATAAATCCATAGAATGTTAGATTTTGATGACAAAATTTGCGCACAAGCAACACCTTCCTGTTCAAGTGAGCATAGCACAACAAGGTGAGCCCCAAAATGTATTGTATACTGCTGCATAAATTATGCAATATGCCAGGGAGATAGTATTACTTTCTTAGCGACAGTATACATAAGTGTATGTTGTGAAGTAAGATGTTA
This sequence comes from Salmo trutta, assembly GCF_901001165.1. Taxonomy (NCBI): domain Eukaryota; kingdom Metazoa; phylum Chordata; class Actinopteri; order Salmoniformes; family Salmonidae; genus Salmo; species Salmo trutta. Next base: position 35,007,983 of record NC_042988.1, on the reverse strand, counting down.
CTAGCCCATTTGCCTCACTAATAACTTGGCCCATTTCCCCCTCATAACTTCAAATCAAATCAAAGTTTATTTGTCACGTGCGCCGAATACAACAGGTGTACATTTACATTTACATTTAAGTCATTTAGCAGACGCTCTTATCCAGAGCGACTTACAAATTGGTGCATTCACCTATAATATTCAGTAGAACAACCACTTTACAATAGTGCATCTAAATCTTTTAAGGGGGGGGGGGGGTTAGAAGGATTACTTTATCCTATCCCAGGTATTCCTTAAAGAGGTGGGGTTTCAGGTGTCTCCGGAAGGTGGTGATTGACTCCGCTGTCCTGGCATCGTGAGGGAGCTTGTTCCACCATTGGGGTGCCAGAGCAGCGAACAGTTTTGACTGGGCTGAGCGGGAACTGTGCTTCCTCAGAGGTAGGGAGGCGAGCAGGCCAGAGGTGGATGAACGCAGTGCCCTTGTTTGGGTGTAGGGCCTGATCAGAGCCTGAAGGTACGGAGGTGCCGTTCCCCTTACAGTGAAATGCTTACTTACAGGCTCTAACCAATAGTGCGGGAAAAAAGGTGTGTGTGTGTGTAAGTAAAGAAATAAAACAAGAGTAAAAAGACATTTGAAAATAAGAGTAGCAAGGCTATATACAGACACCGGTTAGTCAGGCTTATTGAGGTAGTATGTACATGTAAGTATGGTTAAAGTGACTATGCATATATGTACTGTTCTGACTTGGTGGTGCACATGTAGCCTTTTTATATTTTTACTTCACTACATTCCTACAGAAAATAATACATTTTTTACTCCATACATTTCCCCTGACACCCAAAAGTACTCGTTACATTTTGAATGCTTAGCAGGACAGGAAAATGGTCCAATTAACACACTTATCAAGAAAACATCCAGGTCATCCATGCTGCCCCTGACCTGGCGGACTCACTAAACACGTGCTTCGTTTGTAAATTATGTCTGAGTGTTGGAGTGTGCCACTGGCTATCCGTACATTAAAATAACAAGATAATGGTGCCATCTGGTTTAATTTAAGGATTTTGAAATTAATTATGTTTTCTTTTACTTTTGAGTATATTAAGTATTAAGTATATTTTAGCAATTACATTTACTTTTGATACTTAAGTATATGTAAAACCAAATACTTTTAGACTTTTACTGAAGGAGTATTGTACTGGGTAGCTTTCACTTTTACTTGAGTCATTTTCTATTAAGGTATGTATACTTTTACTCAAGTATGACAATTGGGTACTTTTTCCACCATTGTTACTACACTTGCTTATTATTTTCCAAATCCACAATGGCTATTTTCCTACTTCCTATTTGGTCTCAAAAAGAGATTACAGTACTTAACAGGATATTGATACATTCATATGATGAGGAAAATAATGATGAATTCCCTCTAGGTCAAAGTACATTTACATAACAAACAGCCATTTATCACTCACCCCTGCATTTTTTATTATTTTACCACTTAGGTTTTACAATTCCAGTTGTAATTTTGTAGCATTGTATTGTAAAAGGTAACCTTATAAACAAAATCGGACTATTAGTCAGGTTGTTTATTGTGCTGACAGTTTTTTAGAGATGAGGCCGTTATTACAGGGTTTAACAGGACATGAGGCTGCTCTGGGTTTTCGTTTCTGCAACAGACTGAAGAGAACATGAGACCGTTGCCAATCATTATCGTTGTGCTGCAGAGTGCTGACCACAGCAGACTAAAACATAAACGGTTTGTAACCACCCTATTGTTGAGGCATGTCAGAAAATCAAGGTATAACACAAACAATTATTCTGTCAAGACTAACTATATTACATTAACTGATGGCCTATATATCTGAAATATTTTCTTATAACCATATCAACTCTACTTTATGTTAATAATGTCTCTTTTTTGTTCCACATTGCTCAATAACTATTAGGTCATTTTAAAAATATTTTTTGTATTTATTTTTTACATGTAACCTTTATTTAACTAGGCAAGTCAGTTAAGAACAAATTCTTATTTATAATGACGGCCTACCCCAGCCAAATCCGGACAACGCCGGGCCAATTGTGTGCTGCCCTATGGGACTCCCAACCACGGCCGGATGTGATACAACCTGGATTCGAACCAGGGACTGTAGTGACATCTCTTGCACTGAGATGCAGATGCAATGGCTTGAGACAAAAAAAACTTAGATATGACATGGACACTTTTTGGGGCCACACCAGTCTGGTAACATTGCTCATATGTAAGTATGAGGAAGTTGTTGTGCCATCTTGTGCTATCTTGTGCTTTAAGTTTGGACTCACTTACAGAATCAAGGACAGGCAGTTCACATGAAACCAAATACTGTATGAAAAATACTGTAAAAAAAAGACTATGAAAACATGAATACAGTCATAGTCGAATACGCTGTAAATGGGTGATTTAAAACTTCCCCTGAGTTTCTGTCTGACGTGTCTTGGTAATTTTCTGAACTTCTCTGGGAAAGGTAGTCAGATAACAAAATACCCTGGTGCCCCAACTGATACATAATATACCGATTACTGACTAAACAGCATTCTCTCTTACAAAAAATTAAGGGTATATTAGTCCCTGATGTGCGCTGTCATTACTGATGCATACAGGCATCATGTGCTTTTGTTATTGCTTTATGATTATTTTGCTTTGAGAAACATTTGCACTTGTAACGATGACCACTTAAACTCTGTGGTGGAAAAAGTACCCAATTGTCATACTTAAAAAAAGTAAAGATACTTTAGTAGAAAATGACTTGAGTAAAAGTGAAAGTCGCCCAGTAAAACACCACTTGAGTAAAAGTCTAAAAGTATTTGGTTTTAAATCAAAAGTATCAAAAGTAAATGTAATTGCTAAAATATAGTTAAGTATCAAAAGGAAAAGCATGAATCATTTCAAATTTGTTATATTAAGCAAACCAGACAGCACAATTTTCTTGTTTTTTAAATGTATTTACAGATAGCCAGGTGCTCGCTCCAACAATCAGACATAATTTACAAATTATTGTTGGGTCTAAGTGTTTTTCTTTATTTTTACAATTTTCTACATTGTAGAATAATAATGAAGACATAAAAACAATGAAATAACACAATCATGTAGTAACCAAAAAAGTGTTAAACAAATCAAAATATACACCCTTTGCCTTGATGACAGCTTTGCACACTCTTGGCATTCTCTCAACCAGCTTCATGAAGTAGTCACCTGGAATGCATTTCAATTAACAGGTGTGCCATCTTAAAAGTTAATTTGTGGAATTTCTTAATGCGTTTGAGCAAATCAGTTGTGTTGTGACAAGGTAAGGGGTGTATACAGAAGATAGCCCTATTTGGTAAAAGACCAAGTCCATATTATGGCAAGAACAGCTCAAATAAGCAAAGAGAAACAAAAGTCCATCATTACTTTAACTTCATTGGGATAGGGGGCAGTATTTTCACGTCCGGATGAAAAGCGTGCCCAAAGTAAACTGCCTGTTTCTCAGGCCCAGAAGCTAGGATATGCATAGAAAACACTCGAAAGTTTCTAAAACTGTTAAAATTATGTCTGTGAGTATAACAGAACTGATATGGCAGGCAAAACCCTGAGGACAAGCTATCCCCCCCCAAAAAATGTTTTCAGCTTACCACTATTTTCAATGGCTAGAACTTTAATTATAAGCCCAAGTCCTCCCAGATTGCAGTTCCTAGGGCTTACACTAGATGTCAACAGTCTTTAGAAAAAGTTTCAGGCTGGTTTTTAGAAAAAGACCCGGAAATTGTAGTTTTTCTAGGTGGCTCCCATTTTGGCTTTAGTGTTTCCAAGCGTGTGGAGGAAAGCGCGTTCTTTGTTGTTTATCTCCGGTAAAGACAATAACGATTCTCCGTCTTAAATTGTATCATTTATTTGCGTATTAGGATACCTAAGGAATGATTATAAACATTGTTTGACTTGTTTGGAAAAGTTTATTAGTAACGTTTGGGATTCATTTTGTATGCATTTTGACGGATGGAAACTGAGTGGATTATTGACTGAAGCACGCCAGCTAAACTGAGTTATGGATATAAAGAAGAACATTATTGAATAAAAAGGACCATTTGTGATGTAACTAGGACCTATTGGAGTGCCAACAGAAGAAGATCAAAAGGTAAGGCATTTTTTATATTACTATTTCTGACTTTCGTGTCGCACCTCCCTGGTTGAATTATGTTTGTCATGCATTTGTATGATGGAGTGCTGTCCTCAGATAGTCGCATGGTTTGCTTTAGCCGTAAAGCCTTTTTGAAATCTGACACCTTGGCTGGATTAACAAGAAGTTAAGCTTTATTTTGACATATTGCATGTGTATTTTCAAGAATGTTAAATATTTACAATTCTGTAGTTTGAATTTGGCGCCCTGCACTTTCACTGGATGTTGGTCAGGTGGGACGGTATCGTCCCACCTAGCCTAGAGAGCATTGAGCATTGGACATTAGGCCGATGGAAATTCGTCCTTTGGTCGGGAGTCTAAAATTGGAGAATTTTGGTTCCAACCGCCGTGTCTTTGTGAGACGCGGTGTGGGTGAACGGATGATCTCCGCACATGTATTTCCCACCATAAAGCATTGATGAGGAGGTGTTATGGTGTGGGGGTGCTTTGCTGGTGATATTGTCAGTGATTTATTTAGAATTCAGGGCACACTTAACCAGCATGGCTACCACAGCATTCTGCAGCGATACTTCATCACGTTTGGTTTGGGCATAGTGGGACTATCATTCGTTTTTCAACAGGACAATGACCCAACACACCTCCAGGCTGTGAAAGGGCTATTTGACCATGAAGGAGAGTGATGGGGTGCTGCATCAGATGACCTGGCCTCCACAATCCCTCGACCTCAACCAAATTGAGATGATTTGGGATGAGTCGGACTGCAGAGTGAAGGAAAAGCAGCCAACAAGTGCTCAGCCTATGTGGGAACTCCTTCAAGACTGTTGGAAAAGCATTCCAGGTGAAGCTGGTTGAGAGAATGCCAAGAGTGTGCAAAGCTATCATCAAGGCAAAGGGTGGCTATTTGAAGAATCTCAAATCTAAAATATATTTGATTTGTTTAACACTTTTTTGGTTACTACATGATTCCATATGTGTTATTTCATAGTTTGATGTCTTCACTGTTATTTTACAATGTAGATAAGTAGGTGTTCTAAAACTTTTGACCGGTAGTGTAATTCCAGTTGATATTGATAGGGATGTTTTGTTTGCACAATGCGCTGTCTGTGTGTTGGTATAGTGTCTATAAAAGTGGATCCTCATGATTGTATTTTCCTTCCTTTTTAGACCCCATAGGCCTAATAAAATACTTCAAATGGTAGGCCTCAACATCTTGTTGATTTTATCTTAACTAACATCGATCTGAATTTCTGTTGGTGTCCATTTTGAAAGTGCTGAACGAATAGGCCTACCTTGCCGCAGCTCGTTATCTTGCACTTATACTTAGAGCTACATTATGAATTTACTGAATATAAATGTAATAATGTTTGTGTATGGTTCAAAAGTCAAAACGTATTTTGGCGCTCATTATTATTTTAGGAGAATGCGGTTCTTATCAACGTACACAAATCCACAAGGAGGCAGTAGTAACCACATTTGTTTAAGCAAGTCAGCCATATCAGCTATGGTTTTAAATCTTAGGGCTAGGCGTTGCGGTGAAACTGGAGGGCGTGCAATTCAAATAAAATCATCACAGAAATTATGGATATTAAACATTTAGGAACATATAGGTGTCTTATATTGGCTGAAAGCTTAAATTCTTGTTAATCTAACTGCACTGTCCGATTTACAGTAGCTATTACAGCGAAAACATGTCATTTAATTGTTTGAGGACGGCGCCCCACATCAAAATATTTTTCCACCGGCACAGGTTTCATAAATTCACAAATAGCAATGAAATATTCACTTATGTTTTGAAAATCTTCCTCTGATTTGTCATTCAAAGGGTCCCAGCTATAACATGTAGTGTCGTTTTGTTAGATAAAAATCCTTCTTTATATCCCAAAAAGCCTGTTTAGTTGGAGCCATCGATTTGAGTAATCCACTCGTTCAACATGCAGAGAAAGGAATACAAAAATCTATCCCTAAACTTTGTTTCAACAAGTCAAAATACATTTCCATTTACTCCTCAGATACCTTAAAATGTAATCAAACTATAATATTTCTTACAGAAAGAATTATGTTCAATAGGAAACCGATTTTAACAGGTGCTTCCTGTCTTCATGGCGCGTGCAAACTTGAATTTCCAAGACTGTGTTCCTGTACTAAAACTGATATTTCTTATTCGTTTTTGAAGTTACAAGCCTGAAACCTTGAACTTAGACTGCTGACACCCTGTGGAAGCCAATTGCATCCAGGGAGCTAATTTTCAATATGACCTTATACTTGCCATTTTAAGAGAATGGTCTCTCTCTCTCAAAAGAAATTCTGGTTGGTTTTCTTTGGATTTTCTCCTACCATGTTCATTGTGTTATATTCTCCTACGAGATTTTAACATTTCTACAAACTTCAAAGTGTTTTCTTTCCAATGGTACCAATTAGCAGCATATCCTGGCTTCAGGGCCTGAGCAACAGGCAGTTTACTTTGGGCACGTCATTCAGGCGGAAATTGAGAAAAAAAGGAGCCTAGCCCTAAGTTTTAAAAGGCAGTACACGAGGCTGAATGAACTGTTTCGCTGCCAGACAAGGCTCCGCTGATAGCCAGGTGTAGCGGTGGTAAGGATTCACTCCATGGTGCTGAAAAGAAAGTTCTGCTGTTGGGTCAGCTTTATGTAGGCGCTAACAGTTTGTTGGCACCGTTTGACACTGTTATAGTGCAATGAATGTATTGTTTAGTGTTGTGTAGTGGCTTTGCTAGCATGCATCAAAAAAAAATTGGGAGTTTGGCCCATCAAGATTTACATGCTAAAATCGCTACTGAGGACAGTGATAACAATTTTTATTTGATTTGATTATTTTATGTAATCTTTATTTACCTAGGCAAGTCAGTTGGCAACACCCTCATGTTCTCTCCAGTCTGTTGCAGAAACAAAACCTCAGAGCAGCAAGCCTCACATCCAATAGTTAAACACTAGCAGTAAAACAGTGGTAAAATAATAAAAACACAGGGAGGAGTATTAAAAGGCTGTGTTTGTGTTTGTTATGTAAGTGCCTAGAGGTCCATATGAGGGAATTCATCTTGATCTGCCTTATCATATGAATGTATTAATATCCTGCAATGTACTGTGCACCATACCTTTAGATGTGTTAATGTCAGCGTAGTTGGATGTGTTTGCAATTTAACCTGTTATCTTTCTCCCAGATTATAAAACAATTAATACTGTGCAGATTAAATTCACCAACATTGGTTGAATTATTTGTTTATCATGAGTAGTTCAGTTATCATACATTAGTATCAGTAGTGGTTAGTTCTACAGTACCATGAGGACATCTAGTAGGTATTGTGGTGTAGACATATTTAATATCCTTCAGGCCTGAGGTTTTATGTTGTTGCAGAGCATGAGAGGGAGAGAGACCTCAAGGTCATCTACCACTACAGTGTGGCCCACTGTGTGGACTGTGGGAGATTGTCGTCGTCACACAGAATAAAAAAAGAGGATGAGCTCCATCACCATCATCTTAGGCTGGGCATCACAAACAGACAGAGAACTATTGACAATCATTAAAGTTGATAATGATCATGGTGAAGCAACCAATTATGGGAACACCAATGTTATAACACCTTCAACATTCAATTATAACCTGTGACCTCCTTTTAGGGCGGGACAATTTCCTTGAATAATTCTGAAGTCAGATAGTAAGTCACAACTAGCCATTGTACCCCCATCTATGGACTAGAGCTGCACTTCAATATACAAGACCAGAGGGTATACTACGACACCAGCTAAACGCTAGCTAAAGTGGAGTTAGTCTGGCCTGGAGCAGGTTAGAGCTGAAGGATTCGTTGCCATAGAAATGTACCTGGCTAAAAGGTGAGCCAAGTTGAATTCAGAATTGACCAAAGTCAGCTGCTAAGTCCTCTATCCCACTTCGAGGTATAGCCCTCAGGCTGAAAAACTACAATACAAACTTTTGTTGTATAAGTCAAAGTGAACTACACTAATCAGACAGCACACCATCATACAAATGCACGACAAACATAATTCAACCAGGGAGGTCGACACAAGTCAGAAATAGTAATATAAAAATGCCTTACCTTTGATCTTCTTCTGTTGGCACTCCAATAGGTCCTAGTTACATCACAAATGGTCCTTTTGTTCGATAATGTTCTTCTTTATATACATAAAAACTCAGTTTAGCTAGCGCGCTTCAATCAATAATCCACTCAGTTTCCCTCCATCAAAATGAATCCCAAACGTTACTAATAAACTTTAGACTGGCATATAGACTTAAAGAAGCCACAGAAATTGACAAACAGTTTGAGGTTGAAGTTTCTTCCTTTTATTTTCAAAGCATGTACAAAATCAGTACACACATCTTGAGCAAATCATTAGTACTCAAACAAAGCCTGAGCTCTGATTGGATAACAAAGGACATGACGATCAACAAGTAATCTGAATGACTGTGTGGGAACCTTAAAATGAAAACTGGAAAAACGTAATGAGACAAACAAAAAAACTAGACTGTTCACTTCAGACAAATTCTTTTGAGGTACAAGCTCAATTGTATTTCCTTGACTCCTTTCATCCTCTCTTCTCGCCACCTCAAAGCACAATGGAGGAGAAGGAACATTCCGATTTTGTCCTCCAATGCATTTTCAGGAAGAGAAGAGCGGACAGGATGCAAGTAATCATGGAAAATACATTCACCATGGGTTGTTGGGGCGGGCGGGCGAGGGGGGTAGCGTTGTTCCTCTACCGTGAGGAGTTGGAACTGGAGCGGGAACGATGACGTCTGCGCCCCGGGGACCTGGAGCGTCGGCGCACGGGGGACCGCCTCCTTGGTGACCGAGACCTGCAGGTAAACAAAGCATCACTTGTGTGTCAGTAAAGTACCTTTATATTGCGACATTTAAAGAAACTATCAAAAGGTCAACATATTACACCACAAGGAGCTAGAGAGGCGCTAGGAGTAGAGAATTAAACAATACAGTAATGTTCTCAGGACAGTAGGTCAAATTGGAGGATTCAAATTACTGTTGAAATTGGTGATTGAACCAAGTATTTGTTACCAGTATTGTATTATCAATCCAGGACGTCCAGGTCACCATAACATGGGCTAGAGCTATCAGAGCAGGGCTATCAGACCACCAGACCCACCAGGGCTTGGGCCATCAGACCAGGGCCAACACTAACCTTCTCCTCATGCGAGGTGGGGTGCGGCGCCACATGGGGGGAGGTGGGGGCATTCTGCGTGGGGGTGACTGTCTGCGAGGGGGAGGGCGTATCCTTGGAGCCAGCACGGCAGAGGTGGTGATCTCCTGACCATCAATCTGACCTGGGAACAGAGGAAAGACAGAAATACGCACAAACCTCAACGTCATACTAGAAACATATCTGTTAAAATGTTTCTAAACTCCAAAACATTGAGATTTCAGACTGACACAAAGCAGTACAAGGGGTTAGCCAATAGTCCAACAAAGGCTCTGCACTGTCTTCCAGAGATGATACATTGGGGACATAGCGTTCGCATGAAAGAACGCCATCATTGTATGTTTTTAGCTGCTCCACTGGAAGCTGGTATCACGGACGAAGCACAAACCACTAAGCGTTTGTCCTTCGTGAGTCACACATCGACTGGGAGAAAATGAAAAAGCCTCTCACAGCTAATCTCCAGTCACGTGCTGTTCGTGCAACCAGTGTAACAGCCAGGTTTAATTGGCTACAATGGGAATGTATTACTTGTAGCTCAAAAAAGTATGTACCAGGTCTGTTATTGTTACAGTCTACAAGGTTGTGTTCAGTAGGCACAAAACGACTGGAAACCAAGAGGAACTATCTAAACTTGTCTAATAAGAATTGCTCATTTTCATTTGCAAAACATTCTACTACACTGTGGCCTAATGAACATGCCCCAGATGTCCTCGTACCACCATCCATGTGTTTCAGGGCCTTCTGGGCCTCCTCTGGAGTCTCGAACTCCACATAGGCGTAGCCCCGGGACAGGTTTGGGTGGAGCCTCTCCACTGGCATGTCAATCATCTTGATCTTGCCGTAGGTGGCAAAGATCTCCTGGATGTGGTCCTGTTCAACAGAAGATAAAAATGACTTCAACATTTATCTCCGATGGCATGGTCTCGACATACAATTCATTCAAAGAGAATAAGTACATATTTACTTTAAGGCGCAATATGTAGAAATCACTCCGTTATACATAGCTGCTAAAATACTAAAATGTTCAACTAATTTCAGTTTGTGTGACAAAACAAGAAATGTAGGCTATAGTGTAGAGAATCACTGTACCATCTAAACCGTTGTGAAATATATTTTCAATATCCCCAAATATCAGTATATACAGTTTTAGAACACCTACTCATTCATGGCTTCTTTATTTTTACCATCTTCTACATTGAAGAATAATAGTGAAGACATCAAAACTATTAAATAACATATGGAATCATGTAGTAAGTAAAAAATTAAATAAAAAATATATATTTGAGATTCTTCAAATAGCCACCCTTGCCTTGATGACAGCTTTGCACACCCTTGGCATTCTCTCAAACAGCTTCATGAAGTAGTCACTTGGAAAGCACTTCAATTAACAGGTGTGCCTTGTTAATTTGTGGAATTTCTTTCCTTCTTGATGTGTTTGAGCCAATCAGTTGTGTTGTGACAAGGTAGGGGGATATACAGAAGACAGCCCTATTTGGTAAAAGACCAAGTCCATATTATGGCAAGAACAGCTCAATAAAGTAAAGATAAACAATAGTTCATCATTACTTTAAGACATGAAGGTCAGTCAATACAGAACATTTCAAGAACTTTGAAAGTTTCTTCAAGTGCAGTCGTAAAAACCATCAAGCTCTATGATGAAACTGGCTCATGAGAACCGCCACAGGAAAGGAAATCCCAGAGTTACCTCTGTTGCAGAGGATAAGTTCATTACAGTTAACTGCACTTCAGGTTGCAGCCCAAATAAATGCTTCACAGAGTTCAAGTAACAGACATCTCAACATCAACTGTTCAGAGGAGACTGTGTGAATCAGGCCTTCATGGTCGAATTGCTGCAAAGAAACCACTACTAAAGGACACCAATAAGAAGAAGATACTTGCTTGGGCCAAGAAACACGAGCAATGGACATTAAACCGATGGAAATTTGTCCTTTGGTCGAGTCCAAATTTCAGAATTTTGGTTCCAACCGCCGTCTCCTTGTGAGACGCGGTGTGGGTGAACGGATGATCTCTGCATGTGTATTTCCCACCGTGAAGCATGGAGGATGGTGGTGTGGTGGTGTGATGGAGCTTTGCTGGTGACATTGTCAGTGATTTATTTAGAATTCAAGGCACACTTAACCAGCATGGCTACCACAGCATTCTGCAGCGATATGCCATCCCATCTGGTTTGGACTTAGTGGGACTATCATTTGTTTTTCAACAGGACAATGACCCAACACACCTCCAGGCTGTGTAAGGGCTATTTTACCAAGGAGGAGAGTGATGGAGTGCTGCATCAGATGACCTGGCCTCCACAATCACACAACCTCAAAAAAATGGAGATGGTTTGGGATGAGTCCAACCACAGAGTGAAGGAAAAGCAGCCAACAAGTGCTCAGCATATGTGGGAACTCCTTGAGAGAATGCCAAGAGCATGCAAAGCTGTCATCAAGGTAAAGGGTGGCTATTTGAAGAATCTCGAATATAAAATATATTTTGATTTGTTTAACACTTTTTTGGTTACTACATGATTCCATGTGTTATTTCATAGTTTGGATGTCTTCACTATTATTCTACAATGTAGAAAACAGTACAAATAAAGAAATCCACATGCATGAGTAGGTGTTCTAAACTTTTTGACCGGTAGTGTGTGTGTGCATATATCTTTATTTATCCACTGTACAACAATAATATGTATTTTTACAGCCACAGTACCTAACCCCCTAATGTTCCTGGCTAATTTTGTAAAAGAACATGCTGTAAGCCTAACATACGATTGGTGCTTCAGAATTCGCTCTAGGCCAGGTACTCTGTTAACTTCAGAACTGCCTTCTCCCGGAGAGAGAGAGATCTATCTATAAAGATCTATCTATTTGATATTTTATTTTGAAAACTCCTTATGAATGATAAAGGTGTTATGAATTTTTTCATGAATGATTGACTGCAACACTCGTAAAGGTGTTATGAAGGTTGTTATTAATGATTGACTGCAACACTCAGAAAGGTGTTATGAATTCCTTGTGTTTTATACCACTTTCAAGTAAAGTGTGACTTCAAAAATATCTATACATTTTACATACAAAATTCCCGTTGTTGAATTTGGGTTTATTTACACTTGCACACTAACTGTAGTAAGCCCAGAAAAACAGCTAGGATGAGTCGTGTCGTGTAGTCCCTCACCTTGGTCACATTTCTGGTCAGTCTTCCTAAGTGAACTTTGGTGGGCTTGGGGCTCGGGCTCCTTCTCCTTCGCTCCTTGTCATCTCCCTTCTTCTGTGTTTTGGACCTGCAGCACAATGGACAGTCATTACAAAACCATGAGAGTTTACTAAGTGAAAAGACACTGTTTAAAGCGGGACAAACCTGTAGTTTTTCCCACAACTGAACCATTTTGATCATGATAAAACGGCATTCTCAACCAGACCTAGGGTTCAAATAGTATTTGACATATTTCAACTACTTTCAGTGTGTGCCACTGGTTCCATTGTCCTAGACTAAGATAAAATATTTGGACGATTTCAAATACTATGTGAACCCAGGGAATGTCCCGATGAGCAGACACTGTTTAGGACCACAATCACAATGTATCAGCTAGTACTCACGCTGAGCGGGAGCGGCGACGGTTGTCGTGGCGGCGGCGGCCTGGGTCGGGCGACCCAGAGGAACTAGATGAGCTGGAGGAGCTGGACCGGGAAGACCCAGAGCGGCTGGTGCCAGAGGAACTAGAGCCGCTGGAGGAACCAGAGCTGGAGCCAGAGCTGCTGCTGGAGCTGGGTAGTAAGATATACATACACAAACAGATGGAAACTGAGCAGAACAGGGAGGTACCATCTGAAATTCGTGGCCCACTTTGGAACATAGGGCATTCCAGCTTGGCTTAGCAGTGTGAAAAGCCCTAGCTAGTGTGTCCTAAAGCACTGTTTGAGGTAGTTAAAGACTGTACAGAGTCAAAGAGCAAGGGGAGGCATCTGACCTGCTGCTGCTCCCAGTGGATGCACTGCGTCGTTTGTGGCCCTTCTCCCTGCCTCTCTCCTTGTCCCCCCCTTCCTTAGTGGCAGTCTTCTCTTTTCCCCTGTCCTTTGACTTTTCCTCCTCCTTACGCTTTGTGGGTGACGGTGCCCTAAGTAAGTGAAAAAAATATGTCAATTAAGTTAGTTAGATTCAATTAAAAAGATAATGAATACATGATAAATGCTGCTAACGTGCATTATAAAATAAGCCAGGGGCAGTTGCAGTATAACAGTCTTATTCACTCATCACCAATAAACTATCTAGCTTGCTCTCCAATGTTGGTTAAATACAATTGTGATTTAGCTAACGTTAGCGTTAGCTAAATAATCAGAATTTAGGGCTAAGAGAACTAGTTAATATGGACATAAACTAGCTCGTGCAGTGTGCGAGAAAGTGTAGACACAGTACTAGTAAGATCGCCACCGAACAGCATTATTATTAAGTTCTTCATCTTCAAACGCTATCTAACTGTTTATATGTTGCGTTTATGCGGCCGCCATTGCCTTCCTCCATTCATAGAACAAGCAAGGCCAGAAACGATCGTTAATTAGCAACGTTGTGCCCTGCTCTGTTTATGTAGCTCAAGCATTAAAATGCATCTAATGTAATGCCAAAATGGTCAACATTGAGAAGATCATAATATGGAATAGAAATACTTATATAAACCCAGAATACGTACATTTCGTTCGAGTCGGAAGCAGGCTCAACCACTCTTTCCTCTGTGCTAAATCTGACCCGTAATGATGACGTTGTCGCCTAAATGACGTTTTCCACTTTTTCTCTTGTCAACATTCATATGAAAATCTTTAGCTAGCTATCAACCCTCGACCACTGGTTCTACCAGTAAGGTTAGCTAATAGTTACTTGTTAAAAATGTTTGTTTTCCCCTAACGATTTAGCTTGCACACTAAAGGAAACGATATGGGTCATTTTCAAATGAGCTGAAAACGTGCAGTATCGTATTGAAGTGAGTTAAGACCGCGATCAAATATTCTTAGCTAGAACTAGCTCACGTTAGTTAGCTATGTAGATAAAATCCTTTCCTTTCTTCAACGTTAGGTTAGGACCGTTAGGCTGTGTGTTCACATTGTGGGACAGGTTTGATGCTATCTAGCTAAAATATTTACTAACTAGACAGTACACAGTGTCCCAACGTTGATGCTAGACTGCTGGGACCGGTGGAGTAATAAAAGTAGACTACGCTACGGCTTCCAAGCTTAGTTCAGGTGGAAGTCTGTGGCAGAGGCTAGGATACACTGCCAGCCGTGTTCTATTGGCTTATGTATTCTGTTTATTTAGCTTATTAAATCTAGCTAATAATTTATGTCTATTGACAAAAGTAATCAGTCAATTTTGCCTGGAGTCCTGTCCTTCACAAGTTAAATTGCTTTTAATGTCAGGCTAGCTATCAATGTGAGGTTTCAGGTGAAGAAGATTATGTGATAGAATTGGTGCCATCTGTGTGATTTCTGATCAGTTTAAAACTACACTAGCCTAATGTATTTATGTGTTTGAAAGTCTAATTCCAAATGCTCTATTTACTACAGTTAGTAGTGAATTCTCTTGTCTCTCAACAGATAGAAGTAGCCTAAGTCCCAATTGGAGAAGGGCTCTTGTGGAGTGGAGCAGCCTGGAGTGAGTGACCAACCATGGGCCGTCTGGACGATGCTGCCAAGCGCAAGGTGGTGGAGCTGCGGCAGGCGGGCCTGAGCTTCCGCAAGATCAAGGCGGTGCTGGAGCTGGAGAACATCCGGGTGTCTGCCCAGGCCATCTACCTGTACCTCAAGGAGTTCCAGAGGAAGAAGGTCCAGAGGGGTGGTGAAAGTGCTGCAGCCCCAGAGCCACAGACCACACCTGGGGTTGGGGCAGGGAGGGGAGATGGTGGAAGCCGGGAGGGCTGGAACGACCAGCAAATACGGAATCTACTGCGGGAGGCGTCACGCCACGCAGGCTATGTTGCGGCGTCAGAGTTCGCCAAGCAGTGTCCTGGCTCCACTCCTCCTGAGGTCAGGGGTCAGGGGCCGCCTGGGACAGGAAGTGAAGGCGCCAGCAGAGGACAGAGCAACAGGACAGAGAAACAGGAGGAAGGGAACAAGGAGGATAAGGACATCCAGATTGTCAGTGTCACATCATTGGCTCAGAACTCTCAACAGAGGGGTCTTCCACCTGCAGGAGCAGCGGCTGTGACTGTGACGGGGGCCTACATGCGTAAGAGAGCCACACCCTCACCAGCTACTAACCCCATACTGGCAGCACGCAAAAGGCTTCTGGATAAGGCTTTGTCTCATAGAGCAAAGGTAGGCACGTCTCATAGTCGTGTGATTCATTAAGACCAAAAAGGGTGCAGAGACATCAAGTTTGAGTAGATATGTACAGAAAGGGTTGGTAACTGGCGGCCGGTGGGCCAAATTGAGCCCGCAAGCAATTGTATTTGGCCTACAGTTTTTTTTTATATTAAAAAAATAAAAATGTCAAAAATATGTTAAGAAAATTTGCTCCCAAATATTCTGACCAATAAATAGAGATGTGATAGTGTCTCAATGTAATGGAGCTATGTCATTCTAGTATTGTCCAATACAATATCGGTTTGGGATTACTTCTGGTCATTTTGCAGTGTACAAATGGATATAATTAGGCCTATGTTCCTGTACAGAGTACAGCACATTGAGTTCATCAATGAGCCTCGGCATTTATGTGCACTGCACAATTAGCCTGGGGGTCCCTGGGAAGCCCTTATACTACAAAGCAGGATCAATGAGTTAGCCAGCTGACTTTGAAAAACCAGTACTGATTTTCTGGTTCATTAAGAAATCAAAATGTAGATGTGTTTTTGGTTGTCAGTTAGATCATGCCCATTTCAAGCTTATCTTTCAAAAAAATGTAACGTTATTTCAAAATATTTAGGCAAGTTGCAGGCTAAGTCATTAATCCTGCTTTGTAGTATACCGCTCAGGCTTCTCACGTTCTGTTTGAAAGCCTGGGGAAGATCTCGTAAGGGAAGACAATAAATAAAAGGCTGTAGTATGATGCTTGTGTAAATCTTTCAGAACAGTGTAATTTACATAAAAATCCAGAACCTGTTTTGCTAACATTCCACTCCTTGTACTCTTTTTCTTATTTTGCATGTCAAGGAGTAGAATTGTAGCAGACAGACTGGTACCCAGGCTCTAATTTAGTTTCAGTAAAAAAATTGAATTTCTTGTTGAACATGTTCAGGTAGTATCCCCACACAGTACACTGTTTCAAAATGTTTCCACTTTCTGAACAACCCTGGTATGAAACAAATTATCATATGAGAGGTGTTATTACTGTGGTGATCATGTCACTTCTAGGTTTTGATTGGATCTCCCCCCCCCCAGATAAGAGACTCTTCTTATCAGTCCTACCAGCAGGTAGCAGCTCTGTTAAGAGAACAGTCTAGTGCTCCTGGTTCTGATGTCCAGAGACCTGTGGCAGCAGATCAACCACAGTCCTATGACCCAGTCGCTCAGAGGCTTACTCAAGCGGTGAGTACAAGGCGAAGGAAACTCACCATAATATACACAATTATTTTAAATAGTGTCGATTCAATGTCACCAACCGGCTCGAAGTTCGTAACAAAAATGGAGACAAGGAGATAAGGAATACAAAATATATTTATTAACTGAACTAAATACAAGTGAGTGGTGCGTGCATAAATGTGATGAGGGGTATTGAAGGTGCCAAAGCAAATAAAAACGTCCACAACCAAAATCTAACAGTGTGTCTGCATGAAGAGAGTCTCAATGAATAGGGAGGAGGTATATTTATCCCGGGACACAACCAAGCCCAGGTCTGTCCCATTTTGCTGACTACCCTTCCACCGACATCCTATTAAGGAAAACAAGCAAAGAGAGCAACGACATTATCTGTCCCTCCGATGTGGCGCACATCGAGATGGAATGCTTGTAAAAATAAACACCATCTCATTATCCTCTGGTTAGGACACATGGCCCACAATAGGTACTACTCCCGACCCGACATACACCTCAGTGTTGTAGTGCCCATATGAGTGCTAGCGCTTCTTTTTCCATGACAGTAGTTCAACTGATAAATGGTTAAAATTTTTGGAAAATAAAAAATAAACTAACAGGCCTCTCAACACCAGACATCTGCACCTGCCCCCACATGACTAGCATCCACCTGCAAGGTAAATGACAAATCCACACTAGGAGCAGCCAGCACCGGAGTTGAGGTAAGAAACCTCTTTGCATCTTCAAAAGCCTGTTGACAATGAGAAGCTCAGACGTAAACAGCCTTAGCTTTCAGAAAATCTGTCAAGGGAGTGACCACAGTAGAGAAGTTCCTACAAAAACTACGGTAATAACCAATCATTCCCAAGAAACACATCAGTTCCTTTTTAGTAGTTGGTGGTGGAAAAGCATCAGTAGCTACCACCTTAGCCCGAACAGGACGCACTTCACCCTGCCCAACCACCTTGCCAAGGTATGTAAAGGTCACCTGAGCAAATTCACATTTAGCCAGATTGATCGTGAGGCGACCCGCAGCTAGGCGGTGGAACAAGGCTTGAATACAGGAAAGATGTTCCTCCCAAGTACCTGCATATCACTACAATGTCCAGGGCACCCGGCCAGACCGGAGATAACCCTGTTCATAAGGTCGCTGAAAAGTGGCAGGTGCATTACGCAGGCCGAAACGCATAACCGAATACGAGTACAGACCAGAGGGTGTAATAAAGGCAGAGATTTCACATGTCCTACTCGTCAGTGGCAGGTTAACAGATCAAATTTGCACAAACTTAGCTGCGCCGACCTAATCAGCGCAGTCCTCCATCCGAGGAAGAGGAGATTAATCTGGTTTAGTGACTTTACCTTATGGTAGTCGGTACAAAATCTGCTTGTCCCATCCAGCACAAACTTCAAGAATACCACTCCAGATTGGCCTTCAATATCAACACAAGAATTTGACATTTTTCACTAATTGCAACATTGTAGTGTTCAGCCATCTTCAACAGCTGTTCTTTAGTACATTATTCTAACAGTTCCTCTGATGGAAAGCGAATGAACGTGTCTACGTAAGACACCATAGTCACAAGTAAATACAAAAAAATTATCACGCTCTTCCCCTCTGCTGAGCACACCAGACCGGACCACAAGAGAAATTACAATCGCACTGGGCACCACAGAAGAGATGATATACGGCGCTTCCCCAAAACCTACAATAACTCAACCCTAGTCTTCGTGCGGATTTGAGGTAGGTAATTACACACTGTAGCCCGCCGGCACGGGGAAAAAAAAAGACACCCAGCACGCTGGCAGATTCCACCAAGCCATGGATGTGCCCCCGAGACAACTGCTCAGTCCACAGACACCACAACAAAAAACAAACTAACCACACCCAACATATTCCACAGTGAAACACATCAAGTGTCCCTAACGGGGGAAAAAGAAAGGCTATAGTTCCGGGTAGCAATTGTGCTCACCTCAGACCGATGTCCCAACAGCAAGTAGGGCAAGAGTCTCCAGCCTGGGTAGGGGCTTGGAAACTAACCAATGTACTCTCTCCAATGCAGCGCACAGCAAACTATCCACCGCAGTAGCAAGTTTAACAAACAAAAAGGCAACCACCACTGGGCACCAAACATTACACAGCAAAAGCTGTAACAAAAGATGCAAACAAAACACCTACGGAGTTCTCAAACATTAACACCACGTTTTCTCCCAAACACAACACATACTAGTAAGTCAAACGACACTAGTATTAGTCCTTCATAATGCAGCAAAGTGCTATATGCCAAAATGTCTAGGAACCAACCTTCAGATCCCAGACGAGCCCCCACTTGTCACAAACCAGCTCGAAGTTTGTAACAGAAAGGGAGACAACATGGAGATAAGGAATAACAAAATATTTATTAACTGACGTAAACTAAAAACAAATGTGTGAGTGATTGCACGCATAAATGTGATAATGATGGGTGTTGACCGGTGCCACAACCAAAATCTAACAGTGTGTCTGCATGGAGAGAGTCTTCTCAATGAATGGGAAAGAGGTGTATTTATCCCGGGACACACCCGAGCCCAGGTGTGTCCCATTTCACTGACGACCCTCCTGGCTCCGCCCACCGACATCCTATTAAGGAAAACAAGAGCAAAGAGAAAGAATTCGGCAGACAGAGTGGGAGAGTCGTCACAATCAACTATTTATCTTTAAGTTGTCTATTGAAATGAACAGCATTACAAAAGTTTAACAGTGGTACATCTTTCAATCAAACAAAAGGTTGAGCAAACACTCGTTTTGATCAGTTTGCCTCAGGCAATGCAGTTCCTCCCAACACGTGGCATGCGCTGAGTGTTTGGTCATCCTTTTGTTGGATTTCTGTTCATTTCTTGGAAAGAGTACGACAGTTAAAGTGTTTTGTTACTGTATATGAGTAGGGAAGGTCAGGAACAGTAGTAACACATTTTGAAGTTGTTTTAAACATCTTTATTTAACACTGTTTGATTTAAAGATTTCAGAATTTCACATGAACAACTTACATTTTGTCTGCTAACTAAAGGTAGGCTACAGTTCCATGTATACTTTTCACAATTCTGGCTTAGACCCAAGGTCCGAAAGTTACCCCAATAGCAGGGACAGTTGTAGCACTGTCTTTAATGGTAAAACATTAGGGGTAATTCAACAATGGTATGATTTAAAAACAGTTTTGGATGTAAATACACAGAATTGACAAAGAAAACGAGTTAGGCTTGTCATATTGACCAGAAACTGAATAGCTGAAAAACTATATTTAGTATTAGCGTTCAAAAAGAAAAATGTGACTTTTACATTTTTTTCAAAGGTTTTATCATAGTTGCATTGCCAAAGTTGATGTAAAGAAGTGAAATTTGATATAAATATGTTAATGTGTCTAAATGCTATATAATTTTAGGTAAAGGGGTAAGTTGTAACAATGAGTTACAACAACAAACATAGTCTCAAAACAAATCTGTCAATGAAACCAAAGATAATTGATGGATAAATTTGTTTTTAAATTAAACTTCATAGTCATGTAAAGGCTAACCAATCATTGGCACATGGAACAGCTTTCTAAGTAGGTTTTAATTTGATATATTTAGCCTGTTACAACTGACCCATGTTACAATGGACTTGTACTCTGCAGAGGAATTTGGATGGCCAGCAAGGAGCCAGTGTTCCCAGACAGATGTTCCAGCAGAGAGTCGGTGGCCAAGCTGTCCGCTCCCCACACCCTGCTCCTCCCCGTGTGGGCATCCGGCTCCCTAACCCCCCACCACCACCACCCACCTCCCAGGGTAGTAGCCCTGTCATCCGCCTCCAAAGCCCTGGGAGCCAGGGCATGAACCAGGGCCTTCTCAGGAGAGACCGGAACCCCAGCCCTCAGCAGGCAGCTCACCAGGAGACCGGAGGGAGATGCGGGGGAGGGGGGGGTGGTGGTGGGGGTCTCCAGGAGCAGGTCCAGACCCTGGGCTCTGAGATCCACAGCCTGAGCCTGGCGGTGCGCATGCTGGTGGAGCAGCAGTACCGGCTGGAGAGGGAGCAGGTCCAGCAGACCCAGGTCCAGAGGCAGATTCTCAGCACCCTGCAGACCCTGGCCTCCAGACTGGAGGCACCCTGTACCAGCCTCCACCAGCGACAGCATCCCAAAACTCCCCCACCCCCGGTCTTACCTGCCTCAGGCTCTGCCTCCTACAGCCAGGACACATTCCCCTTCAGCCAAGGAGGGTATGCTCAGTGCAGCCAGGCCCAGCCCAGCTACAACGGGATGGACAGCTCCAGTCTGGAGACCATAGAGACCTTCAAACTGTCCGGACAGAGCCCCCATGGCATCAACGGCTTCCAGACGGGCAGCAGCAGTAGTACCACCGATAGCCTCCCGCTCACACACACCCCTACATACACGCTGGCGCACACACAGCCTCACTCGTCAGCCTACACACAGCAGCCACAGCAGCCACACACTCAAACACACATGCCCTCATGCACACAGTCTTACGCCACCACATACACGCAGTCACACACACAGTCCTATAGAGGAACAGACAGTACAGACTATCCCAGCACCAGCACAGAGGGAGCTCTCCAGGACTGCATGGCCCCCACCCAGGCCTCTGATTACCTGGACTCAGACATCACAGTCTCCCCACAGGAAACCCAGCTCAACATCATTAAAGTGGAGGCACTCTAACATGCTGACCAGACCGTGCGTGCACTATCGCGCGCATGTTGATTTTGTCCACCCACACCAGACGCAATCAGGACACGCAGGTTGAAATATCAAAACGAACTCTGAACCAACTATATTCATTTGGGGATAGGTCGAAAAGCATTAAACATTTATGTCAATTTAGTTAGCTAGCTTGCTATTGCTAGCTAATTTGTCCTGGGATATAAACGCGATCGGTGTGGTCAGCATGTAAGGCTTTAGTTCACTCATATCCAGACTTATAGGGACAGTTTTCTGGACACAGATTACGCCTAGTCCGAGACTTAAAAGCACGTTCAATGTATAATGGAAATTCTGGAAAAGGTGCTTTACTCCAGAACTACGCTTAAATTGGTGTCTGGGAAACCAACCCTATAGCGTTCTGTTCCATAGTTTAAATCCAAAGTTGCTTCTGCTCTGTTCAGATTTGTACATTTAATTATCCACTACCTCTCCTTTAGCCAAATGTTTCAGTACATGTTATGTCTTGGGTTTTTAAGGGATTTCTTATGTTTTTGAATGCATGTGTCATTATTTTAGAACCGTGATATCCCCATAGAAATGAATACCACTTCATTGTCCATTCTGAAAGGAACATTTGTCCTCGAGACTATCTACCATTTTTACATGAAACACTTATCAAATCACAAAGAGCAATATAGAAGCATGTCTTATCATTTTAATAATGCATTTTGATTCTGTTACCATCAGTCTTTACAGAGCATAAAACTCTTCACCAATGCAAGGTCTCTGCTGCCTTCTGCTAGATCAGCCTTAAAGTGCAGAATGTCCTGTCTGTGTACAGAACTAAATGTACTTGAATAAAGTGCTACATAATATCCAACAAATTAGGAAGTTATTTTGGTTGTAATATTTATGGCAGTGTTACAGTGGAACTGATAGCCTTTTAACTACTAGTGTACAGACATGCCACAGTCCTAGCTAGGCTTCTAAAATGTTGTAGTCTGGCTTCGGTTTTTAAGCTTGACAATGATTAACCAAAAAACTAAATCTTCAACAAAACACAACACGAAAGAGTAACATGTAGGCCTATTACAGCAACATTTGAGCAGTAACCTAGGTTGGCTACTCAACTACAGTATACAGTATTTAGAGTGCTGCAGTCAACTGCACCGGTGATCCATGCAGTGCAAAAAAAGGAATAACATGTTTTACGTTTAAATGTTACAACAATCCAAAGCTAAATTGTTATTTGGAGTTAATACTTTTTGATATTGGTTGCAGCATATTGTGCACATCTCTGCAATCATAGTACAACGGCTGGAATAATACTATTTATCTCTGGTTTTAATATATTAAAATGCGACAGCATCCTATGTACATAAGTGGACATTATAAAGGGCCATATTTCTCCTAAGAAAACAATGGCCAGTTTGGGTCGCAGTTGCATGTACAAAACGTAAAACAAATAGGTTATGTGATTTCATTGGAGGAGTCGGTGAGTGACCGACTTCCCCCCCTCATATTGTTTTTCGTTGGCTACAGCTAGAGATGCTGCAGCTGTCATTTGGTTAGCTAGCTATGCTGAACTTCAACGACTGTTATCCACAGTTAGCATATCTCTTAGTTGTCAATCAAATGTATTTGGCATCGATCAAAAGGGTGGGCAGGCCAGTTCCAGTTCCCATTCCGTTGTCAAAATGTGGGTAGGGACATGCTTGCATTGACAGGCAAGCTGCAGAAGGACGAGCAGGCTACTATTCCCCAACTTTTATCAGGGCAATTTTGATGACCAACTAGCTGAAAAAGTTTGAGAACGTTTATCTAATGTTCCCTCATTAGATTTTAGCTCATCTCGCTGTGGCTAGCATTAGTTGTTGATCTTGTTGATGTGCATAGGTAATTGAGGGTGAGCGAAAATACAGTTTCATGGCTGTTTGATCAAAATGATTGTTTAGTTCCCTAATGTAAGAGGACTCCTGTTCTATTTACATTTTTGCAGAAATCCATTCAGTTGCATTAGGTGGCTTTTGGCGAATGTGTTCAAATGATCTAAAGTCGTGCTGTTGCTACTGCCTGTAAACACATAGTTAAGTTCAAAGTGAATGATTGCAGGCCCTTGCAGTGTTGCCAACTCCTCAGTAAGGAAAGTAGCTATTGGCTGTCCTAGAAGTCGCTAAATGACGTCATCGCCTAATTTGCATAATTTGCCATGTGCATGTAATTGTGATGGATGCTGTAGGAAAGAGGAATAGCCTCGTGGGAGAGACAAAAAGGGAGTAAAAAACACTAAATATGTTCAGAACTACAAATGAGCTTTCTTCTATCGATTCTTTTTTTTTATGTCACAATTCCAACCCTCCTCCTTTATCTGGGCTTGGGACCAGCAAAAGTGACCCAAAAAAGACACTGGCAGAGTTACTTATTTTTTTTGTTTTTTGGTTTCTTAATTTGGTTTGGTTTTTAACCTTATGGTCCACTTAGCCTACAACAAGTCACAGTAAAACATGAACATTTTTAACCATAACATTTTATACATTTTTTTGTATAAAATCTAAATGGACCAAAAAGAGACAATAAAATAAACTGCCAATGGCAATGTGAGAAAATTATGGTAACTAATCTGGCCCAAATTCAGGTTAATTGTTTTTTTTTAATGTAAACCAGGGCGGGATAAGCCAGCGGGGGCTTCCCGCATGCGCGATTCATTTGCAGTCTGGACGCAGAGGGAGGAGCATCTCCTGCTCTGACTGCAGCTGGGAGGGACTGCTGTGCGAGGACTGGGCTGCCTGTGAGTGCTTTGGGATAGGCTGCTCGTTGAGAAGAGTAAGAACGAATTGTGCTTTCACGTCAGGGTCTCCAAAAGTCTCCAATAACACCAGAAAAAGTCGCTAGTCGCTTTTTTGAAAATTTGTCGCTAGAGGGTTCTGAATACTCGCTAAATATAGCGACAAAGTCCTAAGTTGTCAACACTGGCCTTGTGGCAAGTGGCTTATTTGCATATAGGCCTACTGTAGCTCTGATTGGCTATGGCGCACCGGTCTGTGTAGAATCCTGTCCTGGACAGGACAGATGTTTTTATTCGGTTTTATTTAATGCAGTGTCTATTCATTGTCCAAACGCACGGCCGCTTTCCGACTCTATTGCTATATAATTTTCACAAATGCCTTACTATACGTCATTTCAAAACATTGTATACATTTATGATAACGTAAAAATGACCATATCTAAGTACTCGCTTGTCAGATTATTAAAAAAAGGTGTTACAAATATTTCATGTTTCTAAATGCTGTCAATTCCACTTTGAGCCTTTAACAGTTTTGATGAAATCTTCTAGTTGAATGTTCTACATAGTGATTGCTTCCAACTGAGCGCAGACAGCAATTCAACATCTATTGCACGTTGGTTCAATGTAATTTATTTTGGTGAATGACCGTGACTCCAGGATTTTTGGATTTAACAAAAATTTGCAGAATTACTGCCGATGTCAAGCAGAATCATGAAGTGTATTATTGATTAGCAATACATATGGAGCCGTCTGACATTACTAACCAAATAGTCAAAGGCTAATCAGAAGTCTACGTCTTTTATCTTTGAGGTGTATCCAAGCTTAGCAGAGTCAATCTAACGTTAGCGGTTATCAATAACTGACACGGTTAGTGTTATGTTTCTTTAAACAAGACAAAGCTTAAAGGTGCTATATTGGATTTATGTGCCCAATTTTACCCAAATGTATTATATGTAAATAGTAATTAGTAGCTCACACTAACCACTAGCTAACGTCAATGGACAAGGAGAAAATTAAATTAGCCACCAGCCAGCTAGAGAACAGTTTGTAAACAACTTTACTTCAAGCAAGACCTTTTGGCTGCGTTTACACAGGCAGCCCAATTCTGGGCTTTTGCCAAATTGTTGGCAAAAGAGCTGATCTGATTGGTCAAAAGACCAAATAGTGGAAAAAGATCAGAATTGGGCTGCCTGTGTATATGCAGTCTTTGTTTCAAGTGTCCTTTCATAACATATACCTTAGCCAAACACATTTAAACTCAGTTTTTCACAATTCTTGACATTTAATCCTAGTAAAAATTCCCTGTCTTAGCTCAGTTAGTATCACCACTTTGTTTTAAGAACGTGAAATGTCAGAATAATAGTAGAGAGAATTATTTATTTCAGCTTTTATTTCTTTCATCACATTCCCAGTGGGTCAGAAGTTTACATACACTCAATGAGTATTTGGTAGCGTTGCCTTTAAATTGTTTACCTTGGGTCAAATGTTTCAGGTAGCCTTCTACAAACTTCCCACAATAAGTTGGGTGAATTTTGGCCCATTCCTCCTGACAGAGCTGGTGTAACGGAGTCAGGGTTGTAGGCCTCCTTGCTCACACACACTTTTTCAGTTCTGCCCACAAATTTTCTATAGGATTAAGGTTATGGCTTTTTGATAGCCACTCCAATATCTTGACTTTGTTGTCCTTAAGCCATTTTGCCACAACTTCGGAAGTATGCTTGGGGTCATTGTCCATTTGGAAGACCCATTTGCGACCAAGCTTTAACTTCCTGACTGATGTCTTGGGATGTTGCTTCAATATATCTACATAATTTTCCTCCTCATGATGCCATCTATTTTGTGAAGTGCAGCAGAACCTCCTGCAGCAAAGCACCCCACAACATGATTCTGCCACCCCCGTGCTTCACGGTTGGGATGGTGTTCTTCAGCTTGCAAGCGTCCCCCTTTTTCCTCCAAACATAGCGATGCTCATTATGGCCAAACAGTTCTATTTTTGTTTCATCAGACCAGAGGACATTCCTCCAAAAAGTACAGTCTTTGTCCCCATGTGCAGTTGCAAACCGTAGTCTGGCTTTTTTATGGCGGTTTTGGAGCAGTGGCTTCTTCCTTGCTGAGCGGCATTTCAGGTTATTTCGATATAGGACTCGTTTTACTGTGGATATAGATACTTTTGTACCTGTTTCCTCCAGCATCTTCACAAGGTCCTTTGCTGTTTTTCTGGGATTGGTTTGCACTTTTCGCACGCGTCTTCTTCCTGAGCGGTATGACGGCTGCGTGGTCCCATGGTGTTTATACTTGCGTACTATTGTTTGTACAGATGAACGTGGTACCTTCAGGCGTTTGGAAATTGCTGACTTGTGGAAGAACCAGATCTTGGCTGATTTCTTTTGATTTTCCCATAATGTCAAGCAAAGAGGCACTGAGTTTGAAGGTAGGCCTTGAAATACTTCCGCAGGTACACCTCCAATTGACTCAAATTATGTAAATTAGCCTATCAGAAGCTTCTAAAGCCATGACATCATTTTCTGGAACGTTCCAAGCTGTTTAAAGGCACAGACACCTTAGTGTATGTAAACTGGAATTGTGATACAGTGAGTTTTAAGTGAAATAATCTGTCTGTAAACAATTGTTGGAAAAATGACTAGTGTCATACACAAAGTAGATGTCTTAACCGACTTGCCAAACTATAGTTTGTTAACAAAACATTTGTGGAGGGGTTGAAAAACGAGTTTTAATGACTCCAACCTAAAGGTGTATGTAAACTTCCGACTTCAACTGTATGTAAGCCAGTCGTTGTGTTGGGCACTCTCTTTTCCCAATACCACATCACTGTCTGATCTTACAGCACTGCTTGTGGAGATCCATGGCTCTTATGGGAGATCTTCTCCTCCAGGATCCCAGAACAGTGACATTGCTGGGGGCTGTGCTGTTTCTTCTGGTTTTGTACCTCTTCTTCTCTGGTTCCAGCTCTGGGGAACAGGGGAAGGAGCCTCCAGGACCCAGGCCACTGCCACTGCTTGGTAACATGCTCCAGCTGGACCTCAAGAAACCCTACTGCACTCACTCTCTGCGAGGTATGATGAAGTTCGTTGCTTTCCGAGAAAACTATGTTGAGGTTGTTGATTTCATCTGTGAGATGTTATCTGTTTTATCTCACTTATATAGTTTTCTTGCCATTTCACCAGGTTTGAAAAGTTCAGTAAGCAAACTGATAGAACGGATTCCGCACATGCTTTTAGCTGGTGAATGTTGTTTAATGTTCTATTCTGTTGTGTATTTCAATAGATATGTCCTGTCCAAGTAGCCTGGTCCCAGATCTGTTTTTTGCTGGGTCCAGGCTATGGCCAAAATACTTTGTGACAGTGACCAAAGCGTTGCAAGGAAAGAGATGAGGCCACTTTAGAATATTGAGATGCACCCTAGGAATATTCATTCAGGGATCTTGTTAACAAAACAGACCTGGGTTCAAATACCAGACCGTGCGTGCACTATCGCGCGCATGTTGATTTTGTCCACCCACACCAGACGCAATCAGGACACGCAGGTTGAAATATCAAAACGAACTCTGAACCAACTATATTCATTTGGGGATAGGTCGAAAAGCATTAAACATTTATGTCAATTTAGTTAGCTAGCTTGCTATTGCTAGCTAATTTGTCCTGGGATATAAACGCGATCGGTGTGGTCAGCATGTAAGGCTTTAGTTCACTCATATCCAGACTTATAGGGACAGTTTTCTGGACACAGATTACGCCTAGTCCGAGACTTAAAAGCACGTTCAATGTATAATGGAAATTCTGGAAAAGGTGCTTTAGTCCAGAACTACGCTTAAATTGGTGTCTGGGAAACCAACCCTATAGCGTTCTGAATCAGGCAGAGGACTTTGTGGACAGGGACATCACTCCTGTGCTCAGTGAACTAAACCAAGGACATGGTAATGATATTTGACTTATTCTGGCTTTGTCACATTCTTAAAGAGATTGACCAAAACTGGGGAATTACCTTTAAGCTGCAGTAGGTACGTTTTTGGGCGACCTGACCAAATTCACATAGAAATGTGAGTAATCAATATGTTATTGTCATTGAAAGCAAGGCCATCAAAGGTTCTTATACTAATCCTCTGCAAATAATATAAATGTCTATGATTCATTAGCATTTACAGATGGTCATGCCCAGAAAGGATATGTCGTGTCTTTGGGGTACCATTAAACTGAAGACATGTTTATCAATTAACTCCCTGTAATTATTATCACGCGATTAACTGATTAATCGTTTAATTGTAATTAACGAGGAGATCGGGGCACCAAGGAAAATATTCAGATTACAAAGTTATAATTTTCCTAATATAACTTTCCTATATTATAATATTATATTATAGTATAGGCCGATTATCTTCTGGTTTAAATGGTGTATTTTACCTCGCGTCCAGTCTCATTCCAAACGTCGTAAATTGTTGTATCTGCACGAACCCAGTCTTTACTAAAATCATCCATACATCAATTGTCTTAAAATCATTTATTTACTACACTAAGTAATTAACAGAAAACATACAAACAGTAATTATCATCACAAAGGATTGGTAGAGTAATGTGCCCTAATGGTCTAAACAGGCCTGGCTGGTGTCTTGTAGAACAATGGGTCATAAAAAGTCAGCTGAGGATGCACACCTACAGAGTTCATTAATATTAACAATTGACAATTGAACGCTCACTCATTCGGGAACAATTGCAATCAATATATATTTACGCTCAGTGTGTCGTCGGGATCCTTGTTGAAGAGTTCTGTTCTGTTGGAGAGTTTTGTCCGCGTTCTCTCTCTCTCTCGGTTAGAATGGATCTTTCAGAGCGACATTCATTAATGTCGTCATAGAATGGATGTTTCGTTGGTCTTCGCGTTCAATTATATAATTTACTTAGCTGCAGACTAATAATTAATATCAAAGACTTGTTCTTATTCTGTCGGTATCAATAGTCTAAAAGTTAACCACGTGGTATGGTTCACTTTCAGTAGAGTACTTGGAAGGTCAAACCTACTGGCCAACTTGCCATGGAGTGGAGGCCTGGTCTGGAGAAATGTAAATCAGGGTGGGTTTTATAGGTGACCCTAGAACAGGCTTGTCAAATGACGCCTGGTCCTGTCTGTGTCCCTGGGGGGCGTGCCGATGACTGAGTTAGAATTGGATTTCTGTACCAAGCTTATCACATTAACATCAGTACATAGCATCTCAATGTATTACAAATAGCTTTATCCTTATTAATACATTTTATACAACCATTATGATGCAAGTCTCATCGCTGAGGCTATTATATAAACAGTTTTATGGTAATATGGCTATATTGTCTCTTCTGAGTATCACAAAATTGTACCAAGCGGACCAGTTCGTAGCTGGATTCTTCACCAATCTTCCATACCTTCTCCAGAACACAAATGTCGTTCGGTTCTCCAATTCTATGAGTTGGAAGAATTTCCTTTGTCTCTCTATGAAACATGTGGTAGGAGATTCTCCTCTTAGCGTTTTTACAACCCTTTCACACAGGGCCTGGGTGGTTGGGGAAGG
Organism: Salmo trutta; assembly: GCF_901001165.1. Lineage (NCBI taxonomy): Eukaryota > Metazoa > Chordata > Actinopteri > Salmoniformes > Salmonidae > Salmo > Salmo trutta. Next base: position 34,978,149 of record NC_042988.1, on the reverse strand, counting down.
TAGGTTGGGGGATGGTACAAAGGGGAGGGGGTCAACTGTCCTCCCTGTACCCAAAGAGGCCAACGTCATGACAGATGCATAGATAATTTGGCAGATTATTCATTTTCTTGGTATATGATAATTATTATGAATGAGTCAATTATGAAATGGCATATGTCTTTTCTATTTCACTTTGAAATATCATGGAAACAAACTACCTTCTTTACAGGGATTCTGTTTTCCAATGGAGACTCATGGAAAGAGAGGCTCTTTGCCCTGACAAACCTTAGACTTTGAGATGGGCAAGAAACTGAGCAAGGAGAAAATCTTAGAGGAAATTCACTACCTGACTGAAGTGTATGAAAAACCTGAGGGTAAGAGCAATACCAGTATCTCTACACTGTAGTAGTAGAATTAGCATAATGTATTTAAGTGATGTGTAGCCCTAATTGCCTGGTTATTTTTAACCATATTATTAGTAAATAGATAAATTAGTTAGGCTTGTTTAGTGATCGTGTCGGTTCTGGAAAGCTTATTTTGTAATTGATTAGATGTTTTGTCTATCACAGGTAAGGCATTTGACACCGCCCAGCCTATGATTTATGCCGTCTTCAACATAATCTCAGCCATTGTCTATGGCAGAAGGTTTGAATACACTTACCAGAATTTGCATCTGATGCATATTTAATAACGTGTTGAATTAATATTGCTCAGTATAACTATAGAATCGAATTAATCGATAAGGTTCGAGGGGGTGTGGTATATGTCCAATTTACCACAGCTAAGGGCTGTTCTTAGGCGCAGTGCCTGGATACAGCCCTTAGCTGTGGTATATTGCCCATATGCCACAAACCCAGAGGTGCCTTGTTGGTACTATAAACTGTTAACCAACATAATTAGAACAGTAAACTAGTAATTTTGCATCATACCGGCCAATCAGCATCCAGGATCCAAAAAAGAAAAGAAAACCAGCCCTGTCGCAGACCCCGATGTCTTACTCCCAGACAAACGAAATAACTTATTTTCTCGCTTTGAGGACAATACAGTGCCACCGACACGGCCCGCTACCAAAACCTGCGGGCTCTCCTTCACTGCAGCCAACGTGAGTAAAACATTTAAACGTGTTAACCCTCACAAGGCTGCCGGCCCAGATGGCATCCCTAGCCGCGTCCTCAGAGCATGCGCAGACCAGCTGGCTGGAGTGTGTACGGACATATTCAACCCTTATCCCAGTCTACTGTTCCCACATGCTTCAAGAGGGCGACCACTGTTCCTGTTCCCAAGAAAGCTAAGGTAACTGAGCTAAATGACTATCACCCCGTAGCACTCAATTCCGTCATCACAAAGTGCTTTGAGAGACTAGTCAAGGACCATATCACCTCCACCCTACCTGACACCCTAGACCCACTCCAATTTGCTTACCACACCAATAGGTCCACAGACGATGCAATCACACTGCACACTGCCCTAACCCATCTGGACAAGAGGAATACCTATGTAAGAATGCTGTTCATCGACTACAGCTCAGTATTTAACACCATAGTACCCTCCAAACTCGTCAATAAGCTCGAGACCCTGGGTCTCGACCCCGCCCTGTGCAACTGGGTCCTGGACTTCCTGACGGGCCGCCCCCAGGTGGTGAGGGTAGGAAACAACATCTCCACCCCGCTGATCCTCAACACTGGGGCCCCACAGGGGTGTGTTCTCAGCCCTCTCCTGTACTCCCTGTTCACCCATGACTGAGTGACCATGCACGCCTCCAACTCAATCATCAAGTTTGCAGACAGTGGTAGGCTTGATTACCAACAACGCCGAGACGGCCTACAGGGAGGAGGTGAGGGCCGGGGTCAGGAAAATAACCTCATACGCCATGTCAACAAACTAAGGAGAAGATCATGGACTTCAGGAAACAGCAGAGGGAGCAGCCCCCTATCCACATTGACAGGACAGTAGTGGAGAATGTGGAAAGTTTTAAGTTCCTCGGCGTACACATCATGGACAAACTGAAATGGTCCACCCACACAGACAGCGTGGTGAAGAAGGCGCAGTAGCGCCTCTTCAACCTCAGGAGCCTGAAGAAATTCCGCTCGTCACCAAAAACACTCAAACTTTTACAGATGCACAATCGAGATGCACATTGAGGTCTGCACAACGCATCACTGGGGGCAAACTACCTGCCCTCCAGGACACCTACACCACCCGATGTCACAGGAAGGCCAAAAAGATCATCAAGGACAACAACCACCCGAGCCACTGCCTGTTCACCCCGCTATCATCCAGAAGGTGAGGTCAGTACAGGTGCATCAAAGCTGGGACCGAGAGACTGAAAAACAGCTTCTATCTCAAGGCCATCAGACTGTTAAACAGCCATTACTAACACTGAGTGGCTGCTGCCAACATTCTGACTCATCTCTAGCCACTTTAATAATGTAAAAATTGGATGTAATACATGTATCACTAGCGTTAAACAATGGCACTTTATATAACGCTTACATACTCTATACCATCTACTGCATCTTGCCTATGCCGTTCAGCCATTGCTCATCCATATATTTTTATGTACATATTCTTATTCATTCCTTTACACTTGTGTGTGTATAAGGTAGTTGTTGTGGAATTGTTAGATTACTTGTTAGATTTTACTGCATGGTCGGAACTAGAAGCACAAGCATTTTGCTACACTCGCATTAACATCTGCTAACCATGTGTATGTGACAAATAAAATTGGATTTGATTTGAACCCAGTTTATAATTCTAATTATACCACCATGTGGTGCACTTGGATCCTGCAGCAGAACACAATTCATTTGACTTGTCCAACACTACCATACCAATGTGCACAGATGTCAATTCAACGTGTATTCAACATTGGTTCAACGTAATTTCATTGAAATTAAGTAGAAACAACGTAGATTCATCCAGTGTGTGCCCAGTATACATATGACTGAATGCCAGATGAGGGAGGATAGAATTACAGTTCTCCTTATCAGCAGAATTTCATGTAAACTCACAGACTCAAACACCAAAACACTTCCTCTAGCTGCTTTAATAGAACATGTTGATTATCTGTGAATAACTTATAACAGCTCCTTAAGTAACTGTAGTACATAATTCATGTGTCATCTGAGGTCTGTTTCTTTTAGGAATCTGGCGATATGGCAATATGGATTCTTTGTACCATGACAACAACCTGGTATTTAGTGTTACTGTCAGTGGAATTTTCTATCCCAATGATAATAATTAACAATCAATAAGCTTTGACTATTCCCCAAGGTTTGTAAGACACTGGGTTAAGAATAATTAGGCAAGGACTCAGCTTTCTGCAAAAGGTCTGTACAGTTTATTCAGAGAACGTTCTGAAGTACATTACACAAAGATGTTCATTTTATGCTCACTCCCCGCTTACACACATACCTACACACAAATAATAGATATCCTACGCACATACATACAATTCACCTACTGTTCGTGTGTATCCCTCCCCGGACTTCTCACCACTGTTAATCACTATCCAGTGCTGTCTGTTCCTTTCCCCCGAGATTAGAGAAACCTTGAGGGTCACTCCCTTTCTTCTCTAAGTTACTCAAAGTTCCTCAGCTGCCGGGTCAATCGCAGTCTACTTGTTGTTATCTTAAGCCCACTAAAACACACACACACACACACACATTTTGTCCCAGGCCTCTACTAGACGTTATGGGCCTGTCAATTAGTACTTTAATTATTCATTATACATGCTACATAACTACTAATTACTAATTGGTTATGTGATTCTTTATTTTATTCATTTACCTTTATTATATAATTCCCTTATCAGTTTCTAACCTGTTTGGTGCTGGTACCGACACCACCGGGACAACCCTGCGCTGGGGTCTGCTGCTGATGGCCAAGTACCCCCATATACAGGGTAAGGATTGATATAAACAAACACAGTTCTTGCCATACAGTCGTGGCCAAAAGTTTTGAGAATGACACAAATATTAATTTCCACAAAGTTTGCTGCTTCAGTGTCTTTAGATATTTTTGTCAGATGTCACTATGGAATACTGAAGTATAATTACAAGCATTTCATAAGTGTCACAGGCTTTTATTGACAATTACATGAAGTTGATGCAAAGAGCCAATATTTGCAGTGTTGACCCTTCTTTTTCAAGATCTCTGCAATCCGCCCTGGCATGCTGTCAATTAACTTCTGGGCCATATCCTGACTGATGGCAGCCCATTCTTGCATAATCAATGCTTGGAGTTTGTCAGAATATGTGGGTTTTTGTTTGTCCACCCGCCTCTTGAGGATTGACCACAAGTTCTCAATGGGATTAAGGTCTGGGGAGTTTCCTGGCCATGGACCCAAAATATTGATGTTTTGTTCCCCGAGCCACTTAGTTATCACTTTTGCCTTATGGCAAGGTGCTCCATCATGCTGGAAAAGGCATTGTTCGTCACCAAACTGTTCCTGGATGGTTGAGAGAAGTTGCTCTTGGAGGATGTGTTGGTACTATTCATTATTCATGGCTGTGTTCTTAGGCAAAATTGTGAGTGAGCCCACTCCCTTGGCTGAGAAGCAACCCCACACATGAATTGTCTCAGGATGCTTTACTGTTGGCATGACACAGGACTGATGGTAGCGCTCACCTTGTTTTCTCCGGACAAGCTTTTTCCGGATGCCCCAAACAATCGGAAAGGGGATTCATCAGAGAAAATGACTTTACCCCAGTCCTCAGCAGTCCAATCCCTGTACCTTTTTCAGAATATCAGTCTGTCCCCGATGTTTTTCCTGGAGAGTGTTACATTCCCCAGTTTCTGTTGTGGTTTGTGTATTTTCATGTATGTATTTCAGGAAATGGATTCCTGAAATTCTCTACAAGCAGCTGATTGGTCAGCCCCATTGATGATAGGATAGCTGACCCCGCCCCCTCGTCAGGACGCAGCTGTCTCCAATTACCAACTCCTTCTGAAGCTTTATAAGCCAGTGTTCTGTTCCTCAGAAGGGAGATGATTGCTGAGAGAGGAGGCTGATGGCTATTATGTTGGTTGTTGCTGGGGAGCTGATTGGTAAAGTCTGTGTTGTTTGGTTAAGTATTGTGTAGGAGCTGATTTGTTGTGTCAATAGGACGAAGTGTTTTGATTATTGAAATTGTTTGAGTTATTCTGTTGCATTTGTTCCCAGGGGGGAAGGGGAAGGCACCTAGGGAGTGCTTAGGCAAGAGGCCCGTGGGCATACATAACCCGTAGTAGTTTACTGTCTATGCACACTAGGAAAGATCTGGGCGGACCATCCCCTGTATTTTGGTTAGTGCATTTACATTTACATTTTTAGTCATTTAGCAGACGCTCTTATCCAGAGCGACTTACAGTAGTGAATGCATACATTTCATACATATCATACATTTTTTCTGTGCTGGCCCAGGTGCACCAGGTGGTGTTAGTTAGGTAAGTAGTGGGTAGGAAGGTAAGGTGGGGGGGCTTTGATATTTAATTTCTTTGCTTTGGTTCCGTCCAGCCCCTTCCCCAAAATTACCGATATGATATGTGACATTGTTTTATCTGGCTAAATATTTTCAAAATGTTTATTTTAGCAGGTTTATAACTTCCAGTTAGTTTCAATAGGCATGTATTGTCAAATCAACATAATAATATATGTTGTGTACGTAGTGTTTCAACCAGTTAGCAATAGTTTTTGTCAACACAGGAGCCCTCTAAAATGTTTTTATTTTGATGTGGCCCTACTTACCACATTCGCTCTGGGTTTATGAATGTTTTCAGAGAATGTTCCTCCGTTAATGTTCCATTTCAGTTTTTTTAAATGCCAAGTGTTGTCAAATAATACAGGTAAATGATGACCGCTGTGCATTCACTCAGATAATAGAGGCATTTGGCTTGAAAATCCTATGTCATAAATGCGTAAAGGGATAGTTTTTTTGTGTTTCTACCCCTATCTTAATAGTTTTCTTGTCACAGACCAAACAACTCACCAAAATAGCTCACACATACTTCAATCCAACTTATATTGCAACGATATCACTCCAGAAGATATGTATCAACATAGAATTATACTTTATTTATTAAAGAACTGGTTCCAACAACCTTTAGTTCAAGTTTTTATATTTACATTTCATGCATTGTTTACTTCACAGGGCTTTTTGTAGCACCTGCATTTTTTTTTTAAGTCACACTGATCTCCACAGTCTATTTGGTTAATTTATTTTGAATAACTTCTAGATGCTTTGAGAGCTTAGTTAAAGGGGCAATCTGCAGTTCAGCTGTAGAACCTTTTGTGGATCTGGGGACTCATGTCAAATATTTTCAGTCTCCTGAGAGGGAAAAGGTGTTGTCGTGCTCTCTTCACTAAAATTTGCGTCCAGTTCGAGGTGAGTAATTGTTGTTCTGATATACTGAAGCTCTTTTCGGTCATAAGAGACGGTAGCAGGAACATTAAGTACAAAATTATCAACAATGGGAAAAAACAAACATTGTCTCTAATGAAAGTATCTGGGACAGGCACTCTCAAAAATCCCATCTGCCGCTTGTAAAAAAAAAATATATATATATATATATATATATATATATATATATATATATATATATATATATATATATATATATATATATATATATATATATATATATATATATATATATATATATATATAGTCTGTGTCGCCACACTTAATTCTGTCACTTATCACCCCCCCTCCCGCCCCCATAGGGAGGGCCAAAAATTGCCCGTAGGCGCATGAAGATGGTGACAAGTGTGAGGGATAATGAGCAGCCTGATGACTTAGAGGCCAGAGAGGGAGCACACTTGACACGGCATCTTGTCTAGGCTACTGTAGACGGAAATGAGATGTAGGCCCATCATAGGTTTCCTGCCTTTATCTAAGCAAACCATGGCAAAATTGAATTGCAACCATAAACCCAGATTTTAGTCTGGAGCCTATGCCTACTGAATTGACAAGTCAATCTCGCAAATGGGCCATTTAACAGTTTGTAGTCTTAACATTTGGCACATAGTAACAGCACAATTGCCAGAAAATAGCCTAACATTCTTTTTTTAATGTTAATCCAAGTGTTTCTTGCTTAGAGATTTCAAGATCCTCTGGCCAACTTTCATCACTCAAACTCTCCTCTCAGATTTATCCATAGTTATGGCCAAAGGGGATTCATTTCCAATTCTAAACCTGGTTCGAGCCTTGACTGCTGATTTGGCTGAAAGCTGTGGTATATCAGACCATGTACCACGGGTATGACAATATTACTTTTTACTGTTCTAATTACGTTGGTAACCAGTTTATAATAGCAATAAGGCACCCAGGGGGTTTGTGGTATATGGCCAATATACAGGGGGGGGGAAAGTATTTGATCCCCTGCTGATTTTGTACGTTTGCCCACTTACAAAGAAATGATCCGTCTATAATTTTAATAGTAGGTTTATTTGAACAGTGAGAGACAGAATAACAACAAAAAAATTCAGAAAAACGCACGTCAAAAATGTAATTAAGGTTTCGAGGCTGACGTTTGGCAACTCGAACCTTCAGCTCCCTCCAGAGATTTTCTATGGGATTAAGGTCTGGAGACTGGCTAGGCCGCTCCAGGACCTTAATGTGCTTCTTCTTGAGCCACTCCTTTGTTGCCTTGGCCGTGCGTTTTGGGTCATTGTCATGCTGGAATACCCATCCACGACCCATTTTCAATGCCCTGGCTGAGGGAAGGAGGTTTTCACCCAAAGATTTGACGGTACATGGCCCCGTCCATCGTCCCTTTGATGCGGTGAAGTTGTCCTGTCCACTTAGCAGAAAAACACCCCCAAAGCATAATGTTTCCACCTCCATGTTTGATGGTGTTCTTGGGGTCATAGGCAGCATTCCTCCTCCTCCAAACACTGCGAGTTGAGTTGATGTCAAAGAGCTCCATTTTGGTCTCATCTGACCACAACACTTTCACCAGTTGTCCTCTGAGTCAATCAGATGTTCATTGGCAAACTTCAGACGGGCATGTATATGTGCTTTCTTGAGCAGGGGACCTTGCGGGCGCTGCAGGATTTCAGTCCTTCGCGGCGTAGTGTGTTACCAATTGTTTTCTTGGTGACTACGGTCCCAGCTGACTTGAGATCATTGACAAGATCCTCCTGTGTAGTTCTGGGCTGATTCCTCACCGTTCTCATGATCATTGCAACTCCACGAGGTGAGATCTTACATGTCGAGGGATATTGACAGTTCTATTGTATTTCTTCCATTTGTGAAAAATCACATCAAATGTTGTCACCTTCTCACCATGCTGCTTGGCGATGGTCTTGTAGCCCATTCCAGCATTGTGTAGGTCTACAATCTTGTCCCTGACATCCTTGGAGAGCTCTTTGGTCTTGGCCATGGTGGAGAGTTTGGAATCTGATTTGATTGCTTATGTTGACAGGTGTCTTTTTTACAGGTAACAAGCTGCGGTTAGGAGCACTCCCTTTAAGAGTGTGTTCCTAATCTCAGCTCGTTACCTGTATAAAAGACACCTGGGAGCCAGAAATCTTTCTGATTGAGAGGGGGTGAAATACTTATTTCCCTCATTAAAATGCAAATCAATTTATAACATTTTTGACATGCGTTTTTCGGGATATTTTTGTTGTTAGTCTATCTCTCACTGTTCAAATAAACCTACCATTACAATTATAGACTGATCCTTTCTTTGTCAGTGGGCAAACGTACAAAATCAGCAGGGGATCAAATACTTTCCCCCCCCACTGTAACCAGCATGGCTACCACAGCTTTCTGCAGCGATACACCATCCCATCTGGTTTGCGCTTAGTCCCACTATCATTTGTTTTTCAACAGGACAATGACCCAAAACACACCTCCAGGCTGTGTACGAACTATTTGACCAAGAAGGAGTGATTGAGTGCTGCATCAGATGAGCTGGCCTCCACAGTCACCCGACCTCTACCCAGCTGAGATGGTTTGGGATGAGTTGGACCGCAGAGTGAAGGAAAAGTAGCCAACAAGTGCTCAGCATATGTGGGAGCTCCTTCAAGACTGTTGGAAAAGCATTCCAGTTGAAGCTGGTTGAGAGAATGCCAAGCGTGTGCTAAGTCATCATCAAGGCAAAGGGTGGCTACTTTGAAGAATCTAAAATCGAAAATATATTTTGATTTGTTTGACACTTTTTTGGTTCCTACATGATTCCATATGTGCTATTTTATAGTATTGATGTCTTCACTGTTATTCTACAAAGTAAAAATAAGGAAACCCCTTGCATGAGTAGGTGTGTCCAAACTTTTGACTGGTCCTGTACATTGATTGTTTTTTATCTTATGCTACATAATGATATGTAACATTTTCCTAATCTAATCTGTAAGTGGTTGGATTTATTGCAACCTTTACAGAGAAGGCTGACTTGCATTCGGAATGTAAATTGTGGGTGATGGAAAATTGCTGGAAATGATTTCTCTTAAATGGATACCAGTAGAGATTGGATTTCACAACCAAGCCACCAATTTCACAACCAATACGACACATTAAGAAATACGTAAATTAGATTTTACAACACAAATGGGACCCTATAAACCCCAAAATAGGGTTCTTTGACTAAATAAAGTTTAATTAACTCTTGTGATTATACTGTGAACAACAAAGTAACAGAGATATTTTCAATTAATAGTGTACAGAGTGAAATGCAATAATGCAGAGTTAAATATCAACAATAAATTGAGTATATACAACTCTGAAAGAAATGACCTGAGTAGGTTTTACTCTCTTTAGACTGGGACCAAATGTTATCTGTGGCAGAGTTACATTTTCTTCAATAAGAGTTCAATTTACTGTGATTTTTATTGTGCAGCTGTCCGGTTCACCAGTATCTATGGGTAGACTTTATCTGTATGCTTTATCCCTCCACCTATCCAAGAAATATGGCTCCATCTATGGTTCACTTTGGACCCAAGAAAGTGGTTGTTTTGGCAGGACACAAGACGGTCAAGCAGGAGTTTGGGGACCGGGGAATGCCGCATGTGTTCTAACATTTCACCGATGACTTATCCAACATTACCATGTCCAAACTTGTAATCCGGTTAACTGTTGCATTCTACACAATGGTCTGTCAAGCAGGCATAGTTAGTGCTGTAACTCCAGCCCCAAATATTTGACAAAGATATAACATGATTAATTCCTGACACCTGCACAATGTGACTTTTCTTCAGGTATTCTGTTTGCCAATGGAGACTCATGGAAAGAGATGAGATGCTTTGCCGTGGCGAACCTTAGACTTTGGCATGGGAAAGACAGGAAGTGAAGAGGAAATTCGCTACCTTATTCAATTGTTTCAAAAAAACAAGAGGGTAAAAATTTGAAGTTCCGATTTTTGAAAACCCCAAATAAGATAACAAATATATACATTTTCTTAGTTTTGCTAATTCTCTTTCTGTTGGGCTTTGTGACAGGTAAAGCATTTGACACAACCCAGCCAATGAATTATGCTGTCTCTAATGTAATCTCCAATATTGTGTACGTTGGGCTCTTTTCCAGGTACGCCGACAGCGGCGGACGAACATCTGGGCTGAAGGTATGTTGACCTCAACTTCTTGTTCTGGGAAGAGCGGGGCTGATACCCCATGGAGCATTCGAAGAGGGATAGTCCAGTAGCCGAGCAGGGGAGAGTGTTCCTGGCATATTCCACCCAGACCAGTTGCTGACTCCAGGTGGTGGGGTTACTGGCAACAAGACACTGGAGTGCCGTCTCCATTGGCTCTCTCCGACTGGCCGTTGGATTGGGGATGAAACCCAGAGGACAGGCTGGCTGACGACCCGATAAGGGTGCAGAACTCCTTCCAAAATCATGACGAAAACTGAGGACCCCGGTCTGAGACAATGTCAACCAGGAGTCCATGGATTCGGAAGACACGCTGCACCATAAGCTGGCCATCTCCTTGGCTGAAGGTAACTTAGGAAGAGGGATGAAATGGGAGGCCTCTGAGAATCTGTCAACCACGTCAGGATGGTGGTGTTGCCATCTGACGGAGGAAGCCCAGTGACAAAATCCAGGGAAATACAGGACCAGGGGAAATGAGGGACAGGGAGTGGCTGTAGGAGGCCAGACGGAGCTTGACGCAGAGTCTTGCTTTGAGCGCACACCATGCATGCGGCGACGAAGGCAGAGACATCAGGAACCATGGTGTGCCACCAGAAGCGTTGACGGAGGAAAGCCAGGGTACGAAGAGTACCCTGGCTTAGTTTTACACGTATTCAATAATCATTTAAGGGCAATAAAGGTTTTCTGCAAAATAATGAAAATATACTGTAGTTCAGATAGAGCATGATCAGCAGGGCGGGCAATAGAGTACACGACTGTATCGTCTGAATTCGGGTGCAGGTAAAACTTTATATTTATACTGTTCTGACAAAACAATACTGTCAATGTATACAATATAATTGTTTATTAGACATTCTGACATATAACACAATATCTAGGTACAATTTTTTTTATTTGCAACATTTGAACAACAATTTTGACCCCCATCGGGTTATGATGTATATGACATGACGATACATTGGCTGTTTTAGTATTCCTTTTTTATTTACATGTTTATAATCAAAAATTATATTTTTAGAGGGGAGGGAAATATTCTTTATGTTAAACTGTAGAGAACAAGAACCTTTGGTGACTCAGAGTCACTGATGTTTTATATACAGTACAACACATATCCAGAAGGCTCGTTCTGACAATAAACAAGAAGCTTTAAAGTTTCAAACGAGGATGTCAAGACAGGTACGTACTATAGTATTACACTGTTATGTACTACTAATGTACTAGTATATAAGATGTTAAGGAATATCTATAGGGGGAACATATACACGATATAACACATTCCCCACAGCATCTAAGGATGCATACACTTACACTGGCATTTGTATTTTGTTATGTGAAAGTAGCATAAGTATGTGTAAAGAGTTTCCAATTTTGTTTAAAAGTTTAGAATATGTCTCTTGTGAATATTGAGATGTGTTACATATATTATGTATTTCAATTTCTTACACATTTTTAATAATACTTGTGAGTTGTAGAGATGTTCTTCAGAGGTTATAATACAAATACATATTTTGATTTAGTTCAGAATTTAGTTGGTTTTTTACATGTAATCTAGGATCTTAACAACCTAATACATATACAACTTTTTTCATTCACCCCATTGCTATATAAACTGAACTTTAGATTTTATTTGTTATAATAATGATTTACAAATGAAAAAAAATAGTCAATAGTTAATTGCATATTATGTAATTGTTGATTCGATTATTTTTCATTATTCAGCCTATTTTCTCTTGAAACATATGGTCTATCCACTAGAAACTCATAGACAATATGGATACATACAGTATATAAAGATGAACAAATAAAAATTAAAAAAAATATATATATACAAAAAAAATGTTACGCTATTTTTTGTTGTTGCAACTGTCCCATATACCGTTACAACTAACCCTGCTTTTGGGGTTAATTGTAACATCAGGACTTTTTGGGACTTAGGGTCTTTAAGCCAGAATTGTCTAAAGTCAACATGTAACTCTAGTCTACTTTTAGTTAGCAGAAAAATGTACGTTTTTTATGTGAAGTTCTGAAATCTCTACATCAGTGTTAAATAACTCAAATGTGTTACTGTTTAACTGTGGTACCTTTTCCAAGAAATGAACAGAAATCAAACAAAATGTTGAACAAACACTCAGATTTGAACAGAACACTATTCAAGTCTGTGGTAAGGTCTCCAAGGATCTTATTTCTACTACGGAGGGTTTACCAGTACCCTGCTTCACCTGTTCCTTCTCCCAATGACTATACTTTTTCATGATGTTGGTTTAGTTTCATGTTGTTTGTTGATAACCAAAAAGTGACTTTTTCTCAATAAAGTGTCAAATGTGAGACTCCCCAAAATGTGTGCATTTCTGAAAAAATAGTGGAAATGTAAATATGTATCTAACAATTGCTAAATGACATTCAAAAGATAGTGGGTAACAGTCAAACATCAATGGTCTGTAAATAATTATTTGTACACATTCACAGAGATCAGGACATTCTAGTTAATGATAAAACTAAAATTGCACCAAACAATCCAGAATGTTTAGCCCCTCCCCTGAGGCTGTCCCTTGCTATATACATTTTGAGCCCCCATTGGTAGGCAGATCAATGAGCAGTCACTCTTATTCACCAGGTGTAGGTGTAAGAGCTGTTTGAAGATGTCTCTTTTAGAAGGTCTTCTCCAGACATCGAGTACGGTGACACTGCTGGGGGCTCTGCTGTTTCTGCTGGCACTTTACCACCTCTCCTCTGGTTCCAACTCTGAGGAACAGGGGAAGGCGCCTCCAGGACCCAGGCCTCTGCCCCTGCTTGGTAACATGCTTCTGCTGGATCTCAAGAGGCCCTACCGCACCCTCTGTGAGGTGAGAGGAAGTCCTGAGATTAAACTATGTTATGGTTGTTGATATGATATGTGACATTGTTTTATCTGGCTAAATATTTTCAAAATGTTTATTTTAGCAGGTTTAAAACTTCCAGTTAGTTTCAATAGGCATGTATTGTCAAAGCAACATATGTTGAGTACGTAGTGTTTCAACCAGTTAGCAAAAGTTTTTGTCAACACAGGAGCCCTCTAAAATGTTTTTATTTTGATGTGGCCCTACTTACCACACTCGCTCTGGGTTTATGAATGTTTTCAGAGAATGTTCCTCCGTTAATGTTCCATTTCAGTTTTTTTAAATGCCAAGTGTTGTCAAATAATACAGGTGAAATGATGACCACCGTGCATTCACTCACATAATAGAGGCATTTGGCTTGAAAATCCTATGTCATAAATGCTTAAAGGGATTCTTTTTTTGTGTGTTTCTACCCCTATCTTAATAGTTTTCTTGTCACAGACCAAGCAACTCACCAAAATAGCTCACACACTTCAATCCAACTTTTATTGCAACGATATCACTCCAGAAGATATGTGTCAACAGAATTATACTTTATTTATTAAAGAACTGGTTCCAACAACCTTTAGTTCAAGTTTTTATATTTACATTTCATGCATTGTTTACTTCACAGGGCTTTTCGTAGCACCTGCATTTTTTTAAGTCACACTGATCTCCACAGTCTCTGTTTGGTTAATTTATTTTGAATAACTTCTAGATGCTTTGAGAGCTTAGTTAAAGGGACAATCTGCAGTTCAAACAAAATTTGTCATCTCTCCCATGTCCTATTCTACTGACAATAAATATGGAGAATGATACACTTGCCTCTGTTGGACATCAAGTAGCCTATTCATGTATATGCCATTGTAGGCTACCATTTTGAAACAATATATATGTGGAAATGACGATATCACTGGAGTCATTACAAATCAATGTGTGCCCCTTGTGTAGCCTAGCTAGTCCTGGAAAACCAATTTATAGAAAAATTGCACGTAGGCGCGTGACGATGGTGACAAGTGTGAGGGATAATGAGCAGCCTGATGACCTAGAGGCCAGAGAGGGAGCACACTTGACACTGCATCTTGTCTAGGCTACTGTAGACGGAAATGAGATGTAGGCCCATCATAGGTTTCCTGCCTTTATCTAAGCAAACCATGGCAAAATTGAATTACAACCATAAACCCAGATTTTAGTCTGGAGCCTATGCCTACTGAATTGACAAGTCAATCTCGCAAATGGGCCATTTAACAGTTTGTAGTCTTAACATTTGGCACATAGTAACAGCACAATTGCCAGAAAATAGCCTAACATTCTTTTTTAAATGTTAATCCAAGTGTTTCTTGCTTAGAGATTTCAAGATCCTCTGGCCAACTTTCATCACTCAAACTCTCCTGTCAGATGTATCCATAGTTATGGCCAAAGGGGATTCATTTCCAATTCTAAACCTGGTTCGAGCCTTGACTGCTGATTTGGCTGAAAGCTGTGGTATAGCAGACCATGTACCACGGGTATGACAATATTACTTTTTACTGTTCTAATTACGTTGGTAACCAGTTTATAAAAGCAATAAGGCACCCCAGGGGTTTGTGGTATATGGCCAATATACAGTGGGGGAAAAAAAGTATTTGATCCCCTGCTGATTTTGTACGTTTGCCCACTTACAAAGAAATGATCAGTCTATAATTTTAATAGTAGGTTTATTTGAACAGTGAGAGACAGAATAACAACAACAAAAATCCAGAAAAACGCATGTCTAAAATGTTATAAAATGATTTGCATTTTAATGAGGGAAATAAGTATTTGACCCCTCTGCAAAACATGACTTAGTACTTGGTGGCAAAACCCTTGTTGGCAATCACAGAGGTCAGACGTTTCTTGTAGTTGGCCACCAGGTTTGCACACATCTCAGGAGGGATTTTGTCCCACTCCTCTTTGCAGATCTTCTCAAAGTCATTAAGGTTTTGAGGCTGACGTTTGGCAACTCGAACCTTCAGCTCCCTCCAGAGATTTTCTATGGGATTAAGGTCTGGAGACTGGCTAGGCCACTCCAGGACCTTAATGTGCTTCTTCTTGAGTCACTCCTTTGTTGCCTTGGCTGTGTGTTTTGGGTCATTGTCATGCTGGAATACCCATCCACGACCCATTTTCAATGCCATGGCTGAGGGAAGGAGGTTCTCACCCAAGATTTGACGGTACATGGCCCCGTCCATCGTCCCTTTGATGCGGTGAAGTTGTCCTGTCCCCTTAGCAGAAAAACACCCAAAGCATAATGTTTCCATCTCCATGTTTGACGGTGGAGATGGTGTTCTTGGGGTCATAGGCAGCATTCCTCCTCCTCCAAACACGGCGAGTTGAGTTGATGTCAAAGAGCTCCATTTTGGTCTGATCTGACCACAACACTTTCACCAGTTGTCCTCTGAGTCATTCAGATGTTCATTGGCAAACTTCAGACGGGCATGTATATGTATTCTTGAGCAGGGGGACCTTGCGGGCGCTGCAGGATTTCAGTCCTTCGCGGCGTAGTGTGTTACCAATTGTTTTCTTGGTGACTATGGTCCCAGCTGCCTTGAGATCATTGACAAGATCCTCCTGTGTAGTTATGGGCTGATTTCTCACCGTTCTCATGATCATTGCAACTCCACGAGGTGAGATCTTGCATGGAGCCGCAGGCCGAGGGATATTGACAGTTCTTTTGTGTTTCTTCCATTTGCGAATAATCGCACCAAATGTTGTCACCTTCTCACCAAGCTGCTTGGCGATGGTCTTGTAGCCCATTCCAGCTCTTTGGTCTTGGCCATGGTGGAGAGTTTGGAATCTGATTGATTGATTGCTTCTGTGGACAGGTGTCTTCTTTTACAGGTAACAAGCTGCGGTTAGGAGCACTCCCTTTAAGAGTGTGCTCCTAATCTCAGCTCGTTACCTGTTTAAAAGACACCTGGGAGCCAGAAATCTTTCTGATTGAGTGGGGGTCAAATACTTATTTCCCTCATTAAAATGCAAATCAATTTATAACATTTCTGACGTGTTTTTCTGGATATTTTTCTTGTTATTTTGTCTCTCAATGTTGAAATAAACCTACCATTAAAATTATAGACTGATCCTTTCTTTGTCAGTGGGCAAACGTACAAAATCAGCAGGGGATCAAATACTTTTTCCCCCCACTGTACCGCGGCTAACGGCTGTATCCAGGCACTCCGCATGCATAAGAGCAGGGAGACAAATCCAGCTATGGCCTACTTGTCAGGCCTCACACACTGGGCAGACAGGGGTCCTGGGATGGACAGCTCGCACAACTTCCCCACATGCGGCGTTGGATCAAGGGTGACATCGTTGAGGAGGAGATCCAGGAGCCAATCTATGTAGCCTGTAATGTTTTTCTTTGTGATAAACTTTTTATTGAGTTTATTTATTTCTCAGAGGGTTACAGATAAAAAATAAATGCATATAAAGATGGCCACGACCCAATATTAAGCACATTGCTAATCTTTACAACAGGAGTATAGACTACCTGGATGGCATGAAAATGAATCATGGGAAAAGCGCTCTCCATCAGCTCTAAGTGCATAGATGAAATTTATTTTCTCCGCTGCCGCTTGTTTCGAGACAGGTGTATGATAATGGTCCATTCTAAATCATAACAAATTTATAACATACATATTATTTAGTATATCTAAAGACAATATTAAATCAAGAATAGTCTGATAGGCGACAATATTAGCCTATCACTTGTGAGTTATGTATTATCACTTGTGAATGATGCCCAACATAAGAAACAGCCTTTTTGTGCGACTTTTTCGAATCATAGTTGCACACTTCATGTAGCCGAGCCCATAGGCCTATATGTTTTGATATGTTTGGTATCACAACTAAAGTTGCCAAATAACTTCTTAAATTTTAAGCACATTAATCCACTTTACAACGGGTGTAGAGCCTAACTGGCATACATAAGCAGCGCGTAAGTTTGAAGTTTGGGGAAGATCATTCTCTCCAAAAAAATGCAAATATATAATAAAAGCATTACATGCATAATCGCATTTGCGGTCACTTTTGATAATGGTGTTTTCCCGCTAATGGAACATTCCCGCTTATAGCCTGCTGCCATGAGCGCATTTTGTTTTATAATTTTATTTATTTTATTTACCTTTTATTTAACCAGGTAGGTCAGTTGAGAACAGGTTCTCATTTACAACTGCGACCCGGCCAAGATGAAGCAAAGCAGTGCGACAAAAACAACAACACAGTTACACATCGGATAAACAAAAGTACAGTCAATGATACAATAGAAAAATCTATATACAGTGTGTCCAAATGGAGTAAGGAGGTAAGGCAATAAATAGGCAATAGTAGCGAAGCAATTACAATTTAGCAAATTAACACTGAAGTGATAGATGTGCAGATGATGATGTGCAAGTAGAAATACTGGTGTGCAAAAGAGCAAAAAAGTAAATTAAAACAATGTGGGGATGAGGTAGGTAGTTGGGTGGGCTATTTACAGATGGGCTATGTACAGCTGCAGCGATTGGTAAGCTGCTCAGATAGCTGATGCTTAAGTTAGGGAAGGATATTTAAGTCCCCAACTTCAGCGATTTTTGCAATTCGTTCCAGTCATTGGCAGCAGAGAACTGGAAGGAAAGACGGTGAAAGTGGGTGTTGGCTTTGGGGATCAC
Organism: Salmo trutta; assembly: GCF_901001165.1. Taxonomy (NCBI): domain Eukaryota; kingdom Metazoa; phylum Chordata; class Actinopteri; order Salmoniformes; family Salmonidae; genus Salmo; species Salmo trutta. Next base: position 34,960,082 of record NC_042988.1, on the reverse strand, counting down.
CAGTGAGATATACCTGCTGGAGCACGTGCTACGGGTGGGTGTTGTTATGGTGACCAGTGAGCTGAGATAAGGTGGAGCTTTACCTAGCAAAGACTTATAGATGACCTGGAGCCAGTGGGTCTGGCGACGCAGTGGTGGGTGGTATATGGGGCTTTGGTGACAAAACGGATGGCACTGTGATAGGCTGCATCCAGTTTGCTGAGTAGAGTGTTGGAGGTTATTTTGTAAATGACATCGCCGAAGTCGAGGACCGGTAGAATAGTCCGTTTTACGAGGGTATGTTTGGCAGCGTGAGTGAAGGAGGCACAGCATTGCTGTGATTATAATGTGAAGAAATAGCCTAATGGTTTAACATTTTAAGCTAAACGTTCTGATCTGTTGCGTCAGCCACATTGCGTAAAAAAAATGTTTGTTAGTGGTTGTATTAATTTGGGATCTATTGCATCCCACAACTGTCCGGAATATTTATTTCTCGCATAGAATAGGTTGACTTTTATACTATGGGGTAGAGTAGATTGACATAGGCTAGTGCTTTTGCCGTTCGTTAGGCCTACTTATCTTGTTGACTGACGAAAAGTAAATGTTGACAGTTCTTCCAGCATCTTCAATATGCACCTTGGAATTGGATAAGGACCCGCGCAGTTGCGTCCCCGATGTCTGTCTTCACTTGTAACCTGTGAGAAAGACCCGATCACGTGACGGAGAGCATGCAAGCACTCGGAAGGGCACAACAAAGGCATGGATTTTTTTAGGGTGCATTATGGCCACAAAGGGGATGCTGCTGTGAAATTCAAGGCATTATCAAGTGCTTGTCAAATTGTGAATCAGAGCCTAATGAAGTGTGTACAAAGCAGAGCTCATGCCTTTCAAGCACCTTTTTTCAAATCATCAGTCTCATCATGCAGCCTTAGTGTATTAAAAATCTAAACATATAGCCCAACGTTTTGTAGAACAACTAAAGAACATCTAAATTAAGCATATAGGAGTACCTATTTCTTTGTTAACCGCTCAACACAGAATATCCATGTGTGCACTACCTCAAATCGTTTGGAGAAAATGTTTTATATTCAGCTTTGTTCAGCTGTATTCGTCATACTATAACATATTATAAAATAATGCCATGGAATTCTAAGCAAATCTTGTCTGCTAAATTAACTAGTGCAGCCCACAGCCATATGGCATAGCCATATCAGGACCTAACATAGGACAACTCAGAGTATGCTATTCTGTTCTTCTGAAATAGACTACATTTTCTTCATATCACGCTTCTTTAGACCTGTCTAAAATAAATAATGGATTTATTGTGAAGGTGTAGGCTATATTACATGGATTTATTAGACTTCTTAAAATGTAGATGTTCCAAAGGTCTGCATCAGTGGCTTATGGGCTGTGTGGAATCCAGGAGATGCTAAATGTGTTTATGTTAATTAACCACCATTACCATGAGACCTACATTTACTTGTGTGACAATCACCGGCTATAGCCTACTCTATTTGATTGATACCACATACGCACCTGATCTCGCAGGTATGGCTACTGAATTGGAAGCAGCAACAATAACAGCTACACTTGCTACGTTTTGCATAGTCCTATAGGTTACAGTCTACCTCTTTAGGAGAACAATTTGCAGGCAGAGACAAATGGGTAATCGATACTTATTGAAAATGAAAAGGCGCAACGCTCGCTCCCCATAGTAACCCAACCTATGGTCACCATAGTAACCTAACCAATGGTAACCATAGTAACCTAACCTATGTGCACATTGTACCTTTCCAATGACATTTTTTTAAATGTTGTGTCCCCCTCACTACTTAAACCCAAGTTGCACTCCTTACTATACTCCCTTTGTGGACAACATTCCTTCATGTCAGCTGTATGTTGGCAGTTCTCAGTCTCAATGCAGGGGGCTTAGTCTATATCGTTTTTGTTCTTCCATCCCTATCAGGTGTGTTATAGAAAATATACCATTCACAAGTCAAAACAGTTACAGCAACCGGGTAAACTACATTATGGACAGCACTTGAAAGATCCACTGTCAATGATGGTACAGCATCTGTCTTCAGGAGTAGCATCCTGACAAGACCCATTGAATGTTCTCCTCAATTGATAAAGCAACTTCGCTCGAAATGTGCACTGCACTCCCGTGACATGATCATAACTTTCAGTGCAGCCAATGTGGTTGGATGTCCTCATTTGGAAATCAGTGTAGTTAAAATTAACACTGACATGTGGAATTCTGGTAAGTAGCTTGCTAGCTAAAAGCCACAACGCAGATGAAAAGGGCTTAGTTACCAGTTTAGTTCTGCCAAGTTCCACTTAAGCTATGTTATGGTTTGTAAACAAAACCGTATGATGCGTACATGTGATGGTTTTAAGGTGTTACATATTTAAGTTACTTAAGATTATAAGACTCTACCATTGGTGTATAATGTCTTTGGCTTTATGTGACATGGCATAAAGCCAGAAGTAATACCTGCCTCATTAATCCAAGTGTTTGACATGAGGGAAGGGACCAGTAACTTTATGATCAACTTTGTCAATGTACCAGCTACAGTAATTTTTTCATACTTGTGTCGTGTCTTTGGGTACCATTAAACTGAAGACATGTTTATCAATTAACTCCCTGTAATTATTATCACGCGACTAAACTGATTAATCGTTTAATTGTAATTAACTAGGAGATCGGGGCACCAAGGAAAATATTCAGATTACAAAGTTATAATTTTCCTTATATAACTTTCCTATATTATAACCTTATATATTATAGTATAGGCCGATTACCTTCTGGTTTAAATGGTGTATTTTACCTCGCGTCCAGTCTCATTCCAAACGTCGTAAATTGTTGTATCTGCACGAACCCAGTCTTTACTAAAATCATCCATACATCAATTGTCTTAAAATCATTTATTTACTACACTAAGTAATTAACAGAAAACATACAAACAGTAATTATCGTCACAAAGGATTGGTAGAGTAATGTGCCCTAGTGTCTAAACAGGCAGGGCGTCCTGTTTTGTTCAACAATGGATCATAAAAGTTCAGCTGAGGAGGTACACAGAGTTAATTAATATTAACAATTGATATGCTAATCCTTTGCACATGAACGCTCACTCATTCGGGAACAATTGCAATCAATATATATTTACGCTCAGTGTGTCGTCGGGATCCTTGTTGAAGAGTTCTGTTCTGTTGGAGAGTTTTGTCCGCGTTCTCTCTCTCTCTCTCTCTCTCTCTCGGTTAGAATGGATCTTTCAGAGCGACATTCATTAATGTCGTCATAGAATGGATGTTTCGTTGGTCTTCGCGTTCGATGATATAATTTACTTAGCTGCAGACTAATAATTAATATCAAAGACTTGTTCTTATTCTGTTGGTCTCGATAGTCTAAAAGTTAACCACGTGGTGTAGTTCACTTTCAGTAGAGTACTTGGATGGTAAAACCTATTGGCCAACTCACTAATGGAGTGGAGGCCTGGTCTGAAGAAAGTAGGTCAGGGTATAGTTTTATAGGTGACCCTAGAACAGGCTTGTCAAATGACGCCTGGTCCTGTCTGTGTCCCTGGGGGGCGTGCCGATGACTGAGTTAAGCTTGGTACAGAAATCCAATTCTATCACATTAACATCAGTACATAGCATCTCAATGTATTACAAATAGCTTTATCCTTATTAATACATTTTATACAACCATTATGATGTAAGTCTCATCGCTGAGGCTATTATATAAACAGTTTTATGGTAATATGGCTATATTGTCTCTTCTGAGTATCACAAAATTGTACAAAGCGGACCAGTTCGTAGCTGGATTCTTCACCAATCTTCCATACCTTCTCCAGAACACAAATGTCGCTCGGTTCTCCAATTCTATGAGTTGGAAGAATTTCCTTTGTCTCTCTATGAAACATGTGGTAGGAGATTCTCCTCTTAGAGTTTTTACAACCCTTTCACACAGGGCCTGGGTGGTTGGGGAAGGTAGGTTGGGGGATGGTACAAAGGGGAGGGGGTCAACTGTCCTCCCTGTACCCAAAGAGGCCAACGTCATGACACTTGGCTCAACCTACTATGAACTAGTTACATCCAATTATCATCCAATTTGACGATCAACATGATTTTCACTGTCCGGGACCATTAATAAACCATGCATTTAGTCGTATTTTATGTTCCACAGCTGTCTAAGAAATATGGGTCTGTTTTCACGGTTCACTTTGGACCCACAAAAGTGGTCATCCTGGCAGGATACAACACGGTCAACCAGGCAATGGTCAACCATGCAGAGGAGTTTGGGGACAGGGGCATGCTTCCTGTGTTCTATGACTTCACCAATGGACATGGTAATGTAGAATATGTGAAAGTTGTAATCTAATTAACTGCTGCATTCTAGACAATATTCTGCCAAGCAAGCATATTTGGTACTGTAACAATAGCCCCAAATATTTGCCAAATTTGTTATTTTCTCCTTACATGATTAATTCCTGACACCTGCACAATATTACTTTTCAATACTGGTAGGTATTCTGTTTGGCAATGGCGAATCATGGAAAGAGATGAGGCGCTTTGCCCTGACAAACCTTAGAGACTTTGGGATGGGCAAGAAAGGGATTGAAGAGAAAATCTTAGAGGAAATTCACTACCTGATTGAAGTGTTTGAAAATCACAAGGGTAAGAATTTGTAGTTCTGATTTGAAAACCAAAAAACAGGTTACAGAATTTTTTTTCCTTAGGTTTGCTAATTCAATTTCTGATGTCCTTTGCAACAGGTAAAGCATTCGACACAACCCAGCCATTGAATTTTGCTGTCTCCAACATAATCTCCAACATTATGTACGGCAGCAGGTTTGAATACTCTGACCCCAAGTTCAAAGCCACTGTAAAACGAGCCAATGACAACCTCCGAATTTGTGGCTCCGTTTCAATACAGGTACATTATGTTTAATTTGTTTCTCACTCAGAGAATAATGGCAAACTGGTCACACTTGACTAAATCAGGAACATTTAAATAATTATTCAAATTTGTACTAGGCTACTGGAATAAGAGAGAGTAATTCATGCTTTACTTTTTGTTTATGGGGAGATAGTTGTACAACATGTTCCCCTGGCTGGGCCCTTGGCTGAAAAGCAGGAAGCTTTTGTTGAAGAACATTGAGAACAACATGAAGGAGATGGGGGAGCTGGTGAGGGGCCTGAAGGAGACTCTCAACCCTCAGATGTGTAGAGGCTTTGTGGACTCGTTCCTTGTCCGAAAGCAGACCCTGGAGGTATGAAATCTCACTACAGTTTAAACATCTCAATTAAAAACAACAAGATGAAAAATGTAAAATATACTGTGTTGGTAAAATGTATATAGGTTCAGAACTTTTGTGAAACAGCACAGTTAGAATATATGGCAAATAGAAATTAAACTTAATGGTCTTCAGAGGTAGATGGGTGGGGTTGAGGGTAGATGAAGGATGGGATTAAAAACAAACTATATATGACTATTTTAAAATACATTGTGTCCATAAAATGTGTACATTATGTACTGTATAAGTTGGAAGTAGAAGCCTAAGTGGTGTTGTCCATTAGTTTACTCCAATTAGGGGAGGGGTGGTAGGGTTAAGGGAAATAATAAAGGAAAATGTATTTCTAAAAGCTCTCTCGTTCACTTGCTCTCTCTCGCTCTCTCTCTCTCTCATATACACTATCGGTCAAAAGTTTTAGAACACCTACTCATTCAAGGGTTTTCTTCATTTTTACTATGTTCTACATTGTAAAAATAATAGTGAAGACATCAAAACTATGAAATAACACATATGGAATCATGTAGTAACCAAAAGTGTTAAACAAATCAAAATACATTTTATATTTGAGATTCTTCAAACAGCCACCCTTTGCCTTGATGACAGCTTTGCAGACTCTTGGCATTTTCTCAACCAGCTTCTGTCACACCCTGATCTTTCACCTGTCTTTGTGCTTGTCTCCACTCCCCCTCCAGGTGTCGCCCATCTTCCCTAATATCCCCTGTGTATTTATACCTGTGTTCTCTGTTTTTCTATTGCCGGTTTGTTTTATTCATTCATACCTACCAGAGTTTTCCCCCTTGCTCCTGTCCTGTCCATAGTGCCTGTTTTCTAGGTTTCCCGGTTTTGACCTTTCTGCCTGCCCTGACCCTGTCTGCCATCCTGTACCGTTGCCCCGCTACTCTGGATTACCAACCTCTGCCTGACCTGACTCTGATCCTGCCTGTCGTCCTGTACCTTTTCCTGCTCGTGTTCGAATGAATAAACTTTTGTTACTTCGACATTGTTTGCACCTGGGTCTTACCTTCAAACCTGATAGTACGAACTGGCCATGACTGACCCAATAGCCCCGGGCCAGCTGCGCAACGCCATCTCCTCCCAAGGAGCCACCATCGATAGGCAGTATGAATTGCTTCGTGGCCTTATGGAGGGGGTCCAAATGCTGTCTGAACGCCATGACAGGGCGTTGGACATGATCCTGGGGAAATTCCACGGGTTGTATGGGAGGCAGTCTACTACGGCGGTAACCCCACAGCCCCTCAGTAACTCAGCTGAGAGTAGCGCCATCTCATCGGTCACTCCACCTTCTCGGGAGCCCCCCTTACCTCCTCCGGAACGCTTTTAATGGAGAGCCGAGCACCTGTCGGGGGTCTCTAGCTCAGTGTGCCCTCATTTTCGAGCTTCAGCCCTCCTCCTTCCCCTCAGACCGCTCCAAGATAGCCTACCTCATCACGCTGTTGTCCGGGAGGCCTCCACCTGGGCTACTGCTGTATGGGAACAACAGCCGGCCATATGTCTGGAGGGGTTCGTGGGAGAAGAAAATAAGGTTTTTGATTCCCCGTTTTCCGGGAGAGAGGCTGCCCGGAAGTTAATTCAGCTTCGACATGACTCCCGTAGTGTGGCAGATTATGCGGTGGATTTTCGCACATTGGCAGCGGAGAGTGCTTGGAACCAGGAAGCGCTGTTCGATATGTTTCTGCACGGCGTCTCGGAGGAGGTCAAGGACGAGCTTGCTGCCCTCATCGCTTTGACCGTCCGAGTCGATGGGCAATTACGGGAATGACGAGGGAGAGAGATTTTGAGCCTCCGAGTCATCCTGGAAGTCCCCGACAGTCACGTTGCCGAGAGAACCTGAGGCTAACCGACCTACCCCGGGAGTTGCCGAAGACGGCCGATTTAACCGCCTCCCGAGCCTAGGCAACTAGGCAGAGCTGGGCTTACCTTGCTCGCAACCCTTTTCATGCCATTCTGCTGTGTGGAGACCAGTCCAAATCTTTCCGGGTCCTCAATGACTCTGGGGCCGATGAGAGCTTTCTGGACGCTATCCCGGCTTCCGAGCTGAACATCCCCACTCAGCCCCTCTCCATTCCTATGGATGTTAGAGCGCTGGACGGACACTCTAAAGGCCAGGTCACGCATAATACCATTCCCATCCACCTACAGGTGACAGGGAATCACAGCGACAAGATGCAATTTCTGCTCATCAAGTCTTCTCAGATTCCAATAGTTTTGGGATTCTCCTGGCTCCAACGACACAATCCCCTCATCAACTGGTCTTCTGGTGCCATCATGGGCTTGAGTCCGTTTTGCCACGCACATTGTCTAAAGTCATTGCAGCCTGCCCTGGGACGTTTTACTGGGGGCTCGGAAGGTGCCCCGGACCTCTCCACCATTCCCGCGGAGTACCAGGACCTCCGGGAGGTGTTCAGCAAGGCCCGGGCCACTTCGCTTCTGCTGCACCGACCCTATGACTGTGGGATTGACCTTCTCCCGAGCACCACGCCGCCCCGGGGACGGCTGTACTCTCTGTCGGGACCAGAGACCAAGGCTATGGAGACTTACATTGGGGACTCCCTAGCAACAGTATTTATCCAAACCCGCTTCCTCTCCCACCGGCGCAGGGTACTTCTTCATGGAGAAAAGGGAAAAGACCCTGCGCCCATGCATTGACTACCGGAGACTCAATGACATTACTGTGAAGAACAGTTACCTGCTACCACTCATTTCCTCAGCCTTCGAGCCCCTCCAGAAGGGCGCTGTTTTTTCTAAGCTGGATCTACGGAATGCCTACCACCTGGTGCGGGTACGAGTGGGGGACGAGTGGAAGACTGCCTTCAACACGGCCAGCGGCCACTATGAGAGTTCCAGGCGCTGGTAAATGATGAACCGGTTTGTCTTCGTCTACAGTGATGACATCCTCGTCTTCTTCCGCTCCCCCCAAGAACACGTGCTCCATGTCAGAGAGGTTATTCAACGTTTTCTGGAGAATCAGCTGTTTGTGAAGGCAGAAAAGTGCGAGTTCCAACGCTCCACCATCCCCTTTCTGGGTTACATCATCGTTGCTGGGAGTGTCCAGATGGATCCCGGGAAGGTGAGAGCGATGGTGGGTTGGCCTCAGCTTACGTCCAGGGTGCAGCTGCAATGTTTCTGTCACGTCCTGACCAGTAAAAAGGGTCATTTGTCATTGTAGTTGGTCAGGGCGTGGCAGGGGGTGTTGTTTTTGTGTGTTTTGGGGTTTGTTTGTTTCCAGGGGATATGTTCTAGTTTTCATTTTCTATGTTCGTTTTTCTTTGTGTGGCCGAGTATGGTTTCCAATCAGAGGCAGGTGTCGTTAGTTGTCTCTGATTGGAAGCCATACTTAGGCAGCCTATTTTTTCCTGTGGGTTGTGGGTGGTTGTTTTCTGTATAGCCTGTGTGCCTTACGGGACTGTTGATTGTCGGTTTGTTATTTTTGTTTAAGTGTTCACTTTATTACATCATTAAAAGAAGATGAGCACTCAACACGCTGCACCTTGGTCTGTCCCTTTCAACGCAATTGACAGTTTCCTGTTTCCAGCTGCAATGGGTCTTACCTTCAAACGTGATCGCTTCACCTGGAATGCTTTTCCAACAGTCTTGGAGTTCCCACATATGCTGAGCACTTTTTAGCTGCTTTTCCTTAACTCTGCGGTCCGACTCATCCCAAACCATCTCAATTTGGTTGAGGCTGGGTGACTGTGGAGGCCAGGTCATCTGATGCAGGACTCCATCACTCTCCTTCTTGGTAAAATAGTTCTTACACAGCCTGGAGGTGTGCTGGGTCATTGTCCTGTTGAAAAACAAATGATAGTCCCACTAAGCCAAAACCAGATGGGATGGCGTATTGCTGCAGAATGCTGTGGTAGCCATGCTGGTTAAGTGTGCCTTGAATTCAAAATAAATCAGTGTCACCAACAAAGTACACCCACACCATAACATCTTCTCCTCCATGCTTTACAGTGGGAAATACACATGCGGAGATCATCCGTTCACCCACACCGCGTCTCACAAAGACACGGCGGTTGGAACCAAAAATCAACAATTTGGACTCCAGACCAAAGGACAAAGTTCCACCTTTCTTGCTTGTATTTCCTGGCCCAAACAAGTCTCTTCTTATTGATGTCCTTTTAGTAGTGGTTTCTTTGCAGCAATTTGACCATGAAGGCTTCATTCACACAGTCTCCTCTGAACAGTTCATGTTGAGATGTCTGTTACTAGAACTCTGTGAAGCATTTATTTGGGCTGCAATTTCTGAGGCTAGTAACTCTAATGAACTTATCCTCTGTAGTAGAGGTAACTCTGGGTCTTCCATTCCTGTGGCGGTCCATATGAGAGCCAGTTTCATCATAGCGCTTGATGTTTTTGCGACTGCACTGAAATTTTCCGTATTGACTGACCTTCATGTCTTAAAGTAATGATGGACTGTAGTTTCTTTGCTTTTTTGAGCTGTTCTTGCCATAATATGGACTTGGTCTTTTACCAAATAGGGCTATCTTCTGTATACCCCCCCTACCTTGTCACAACACAACTGTTCAAACGCATTAAGGAAATAAATTCCACAAATTAACTTTTAAGAAGGCACACCTGTTAATTGAAATTAATTCCAGGTGACTACCTCCATGAAGCTGGTTGAGAAAATGCCAAGAGAATGCAAAACTGTCATCCAGGCAAAGGGTGGATATTTGAAGAATCTCAAATATAGAATATATTTTGATTAGTTTAACACTTTTTTTGGTTACTACAGTCGTGGCCAAAAGTTGAGAATGACACAAATATACATTTTCACAAAGTCTGCAGCCTCAGTTTGTATGATGGCAATTTGCATATACTCCAGAAACATGTGCCATCATCATTGCTTTGCACAAAAAGGGCTTCACAGGCAAGGATATTGCTGCCAGTACGATTGCACCTGAATCAACCATTCATCAAGAACTTCAAGGAGAGCGGTTAAATTGTTGTGAAGAAGGCTTCAGGGTGCCCAAGAAAGTCCATCAAGTGCCAGGACCGTCTCTTAAAGTTGATTCAGCTGTGGGATTGGGGCACCACCAGTACAGAGCTTGCTCAGGAATGGCAGCAGGCAGGTGTGAGTGCATCTTCACGCACAATGAGGCAAAGTCTTTTGGAGGATGGCCTGGTGACAAGAAGGGTAGCAAAGAAGCCACTTCTCTCCAGGAAAAACATCAGGGACAGACTGATTTTCTGCAAAAGGTACAGGGATTGGACTGCTGAGGACTGAGGTAAAGTCATTTTCTCTGATGAATCTCCTTTCCGATTGTTTGGGGCATTCGGAAAAAAGCTTGTCTGGAGAGGATAAGGTGAGCGCTACCATCAGTCCTGTGTCATGCCAACAGTAAAGCATCTTGAGAACATTCATGTGTGGGGTTGATTCTCAGCAAAGGGAGTGAGCTCACTCACAATTTTGCCTAAGAACACAGCCATGAATAAAGAATGGTACCAACACATCCTCCGAGAGCAACTTCTCCCAACCATCCAGGAACAGTTTGGTGATGAACAATACCTTTTCCAGCATGATGGAGCACCTTGCAACAGTGATAACTAAGTGGCTTGGGGAACAAAACATCGATATTTTGGGTCCATGGCCAGGAAACTCCCCAGACCTTAATCCCATTGAGAACTTGTGGTCAATCCTCAAGAGGCGGGTGGACAAACAAAACCCCACAAATTCTGACAAACTCCAAATATTGATTATGCAAGAATTGGCTGCCATCAGTCAGGATGTGGCCCAGAAATTAATTGGGAGGATTGCAGAGGATTGCAGGGAGGATTGCAGAGGTCTTGAAAAAGAAGGGTCAACACTGCAAATATTGACTCTGCATCAACTTCATGTAATTGTCAATAAAAGTCTTTGACACTTATGAAATTGTAGGGTGTGCGTTCTGGAGACAGAGAAGTCAGGCGCAGGAGAGCAAAAACTGATTTACAACGGCGCAGTTTAATAAATAAAACCACTGTTAACAGAACAATAAATCAATGGGTAAACAAAACCCGTTACACACCAGCATAATGTGCACAAGCACTACAATAAACAATTCCGGACAAGGACATGGGGGGAACAGAGGGTTAAATACACAACATGTAATGATGAAATTGAAATCAGGTGTGTGTGTGAAGACAAGACAAAACAAATGGAAAATGAAAAGTGGATCAATGATGGCTAGAAGACCGGCCACGCCGACCGCCGAACACTGCCCGAACAAGGAGAGGAACCGACTTCGGTAAAAGTCGTGACAGTACCCCCCCTTGACGTGCGGCTCCAGCAGTGTGCTGACACCGGCCTCGGGGGCGACCCGGAGGGCGAAGTGCAGGGCGATCCGGACGAAGGCGGTGAAATTCCTGCAGCATTGAAGGGTCCTCGACCGGAACCCAGCACCTTTCCTCTGAACCGTACCCCTTCCACTCCACGAGATACTGAAGGCTCCTCGCCCGACGCAACGAATCCAGTATGGAACGAACGGAGTACGCCGGGGCCCCCTCAATGTCCAGAGGGGCAGAGGAACCTCCCGCACCTCAGACTCTTGGAGTGGACCAGCCACCACCGGCCTGAGGAGAGACACATGGAACGAGGGGTTAATACGGTAATCGGGGGAGAGCTGTAACCTATAACAAACCTCGTTCACTCTCCTCAGGACTTTAAATGGCCCCACAAACCATGGACCCAGCTTCCGGCAGGACAGGCGGAGGGGCAGGTTTCGGGTCGAGAGCCAGACCCGGTGCGAACACCGGGGCCTCACTGCGGTGATGGTCTGCGTTCTCTTTTTGGCGCAGCATGGCCCGCTGAAGGTGAACACGGGCAGCTTTCCATGTGTCCTCCGCACGCCTGAACCAGTCGTCCACCGCAGGAGCCTCGGTCTGACTCTGATGCCAAAGAGCCAGAACCGGCTGGTATCCCAGTATGCACTGGAAGGGAGAGAGGTTAGTGGAGGAGTGGCGAAATGAGTTCTATGCCATCTCGGCCCAGAGCACGAACGCAGCCCACTCCCCCGGCTGGTCCTGGCAATAGGACCACAGAAACCTGCCCACATCCTGGTTTACTCTCTCCACCTGCCCATTACTCTCGGGGTGAAACCCTGAAGGAAGGCTGATCGAGACCCCCAGACATTCCATGAACGCCTTCCAGACCCTTGACGTGAACTGGGGACCTCGATCAGACACTATATCCTCAGACACCCCGTAGTGCCGGAAGACGTGCGTAAACAAGGCCTCCGCAGTCTATAAGGCTGTAGGGAGACCGGGAAGAGGGAGGAGATGACAGGACTTAGAGAACCGATCCACAACGACCAGGATCGCTGTGTTACCCTGTGAGGGGGGAATATCGGTAAGAAAATCCACCGACAGATGCGACCAAAGCCGTTGGGTAAGGGGTGTAGCTTCCCTCTGGGCAGGTGCCTAGGAGCTTTACACTGGGCACACACCGAGTAGGAGGAAACATAAACCCTCACGTCCTTAGCCCCACCAGTACCTCCCGCTCAAACAGCGCACTCTCCGACCGATCCCGGGATGACCAGAGGAGGGTGACGTGTGGGCCCAATAGATCAACCGGTCACAAACAGCAGACGGGACGTACAGACGCCCAGCGGGACAAGTCCACCAGCTGGTCGAACGTGAGGGTGGTGTCTCTGCAGGCCAACTCCCGACGGACGTCCTCCCGCTGACTACAGAGATAATGGTCAATCAGGGCCCTGTCATTCCATCCCGCGCCGGCAGCCAGGGTCCGAAACTCCAGGGCCAACTCCTGGGCGCTCCTCGTCCCCTGCCTCAAATGGAAGAGGCGTTCACCTGCCGCTCTACCCTTGGGAGGGTGGTTGAAGACTGGGAGTGGACACCCTCTCACGGCCCACTCCAGGGCTTTCCCGGTGAGGCACGATACGAGAGCGGACACCCTCTCACGGCCCGAAGGAGCCGGGTGGACGGTTGCCATGTATAAGTCCAGCTGCAACAGGAACCCCTGGCAGTTCGCAGCCGTCCCATCGTATTCCTGGGGAAGGGAGAGACGAATCCCACTGGGACCAGGAGAAGGAGGGGCGCGTAATGGAAACCCTGGTTGTGCTGGTGGAGGTGCTGGGAGAACTTCCTGTATCTCCCAGCGGTCCATTGTCTGGACAACGCGGTCTATGGCGGTGCCAAGATGGTGGAGCATTGCTGCATGCTCCCGGACATGCTCCTCCACCCCTATACCCGGGGTACCTGCTCCTGCTGACTCCATAAGTTTGGTCCGGAATTCTGTAGGGGGTGCATACTGGCGGCAGAGAAGTCAGGCGCAGGAGAGCAAAAACTGATTTACAACGGCGCAGTTTAATAAATAAAACCACTGTTAACTGAACAATAAATCAATGGGTAAACAAAACCCGTTACACACCAGCATAACGTGCACAAGCCCTACAATAAACAATTTCGGACAAGGACATGGGGGGAACAGAGGTTTATATACACAACATGTAATGATGGAATTGAAACCAGGTGTGTGTGAATACAAGACAAAACAAATGGAAAATGAAAAGTGGATCGATGATGGCTAGAAGACCGGCGACGCCGACCACCGAACACCGCCTGAACAAGGAGAGGAAACAACTTCAGCAGAAGTCGTGACAGAAATGCTTGTAATTATGCTTCAGTATTCTATAGTAACAACTGACAAAAATATCTAAATACACTGAATCAGCAAACTTTGTGAAAATTAATATTTGTGTCATTCTCAAAACTTTTGGCCACGACTGTACATGATTTCATGTGTTATTTCATTGTTTTGATGTCTTCACTATTAAAATAGTAAAAATAAAAACTTGAATGAGAATGTGTTGTAAAATTTTGGAGTGTGTGTGTATGTATATATAAACACTTGAAGTCAGAAGTTTACATAAACTTAGGTTGAAGTCATTCAAACTCGTTTTCAATCATTCCACAAATTTCTTGTTAATAAACTATAGTTTTGGCAAGTCGGTTAGGACCTCTACTTTGTGCATGACACAAGTAATTTTTCCAACAATTGTTTACAGAGACATTATTTCACTTATAATCCACTGTATCACAATTCCAGTGGGTCAGATGTTTACATACACTAGGTTGACTGTGCGTTTAAACAGCTTGGAAAATTTCAGAAAATGATGTGATGGCTTTAGAAGCTTCTGATAGGCTAATTGACTACATTTGAGTCAATTGGAGGTGTACCAGTGGATGTATTTCAAGGCCTACCTTCAAACTCAGTGCCTCTTTGCTTGACATCATGGGAAAATCAAAAGAAATCAGCCAAGACATCAGAAAAAACATTGTGGACCTCCACAAGTCTGGTTCATCCTTGGGAGCAATTTCCAAATGCCTGAAGGTACCACGTTCATCTGTACAAACAATAGTACGTAAGTATAAACACCATGGGACTACGCAGCCGTCATTCTGCTCAGGAAGGAGACGCGTTCTGTGTCCTAGAGATGAACGTACTTTGGTGCGAAAAGTGCAAATCAATCCCAGAACAACAGCAAAGGACCTTGTGAATATGCTGGTGGAAACAGGTACAAAAGTATCTCATATCCACAGTAAAACGAGTCCTATATAGACATAACCTGAAAGGCCGCTCAGCAAGGAAGAAGCCACTGCTCCAAAACTGCCATAAAAAAGACAGACTACGGTCTGCAACTGCACATGGGGACAAAGATTATACTTATTGGAGAAATGTCCTCTGGTCTGATGAAACAAAAATAGATCTGTTTGGCCATAATGACCATCGTTATGTTTGGACGAAAAAGTGTGATGCTTGCAAGCCGAAGAACACCATCCCAACCATGAAGCACGTGGGTGGCAGCATCATGTTGTGGGGGTGCTTTGCTGCAGGAGGGACTGGTGCACTTCACAAAATAGATGCCATCATGAGGATGGAAAATTATGTGGATATATTGAAGCAACATCTCAAGACATCAGTCAGGAAGTAAAGATTGGTCGCAAATGGGTCTTCCAAATGGACAATGACCCCAAGCATACTTCTGAAGTTGTGGCAAAATAGCTTAAGGACAACAAAGTCAAACTATTGGAGTGGCCATCACAAAGTACTGACCTCAATCCCATAGAACATTTGTGGGCAGAACTGAAAAGCATGTGCGAGCAAGGAGGCCTACAAACCTGATTCAGTTACACCAGCTCTGTCAGGAGTAATGGGCTAAAATTCACCCAACGTATTGTGGGAAGCATGTGGAAGGCTACCCGAAACATTTTACCCAAGTTAAACAATTTAAAGGCAATGCTACCAAATACTAATTGAGTGTATGTAAACTTCTGACTTTGATTAAAAGTCAAAATAAATCATTCTCTCTACTATTATTCTGACATTTCACATTCTTAAAATAAAGTGGTGATCCTAACTAACCTAAGACAGGGAATTTTTACGATTTCTATTTTATTATAAATGTGTAAAAACGTCTAAACCTGTTTTTGCTTTGTCATTATGGGGTATTGTGTGTAGATTGAGGAAAAAATAAATGGAATAAATTTTACAATTATGCTGTAAAAAAACTAAATGTGGAAAAAGTCAAGGGATCTGAATACTTTCGGAATGCACTGTACATATTTACAAAAACAGTATGGGGGATTGGAAATGATGCTGACATTTACATTGATAGATTGTAGATTCCATCTGCAATATTAAAGCTGATCTACCCCCAAAAAATAAAACATTTTAATTCTTTGAATGAATAACATCTAGGGATTTAGTGGGCATTGAGTAATGCGTAAATGGCCCATGTGATAGAGAATGAAGAAAATATAGGAGAGATTGTGCTGAAATAGCATTGGGCCCAGGCTGCAGCGGTATATACTGAGTGTATAAAACGCTAGGAAAATCTTCCTAATATTGAGTTGCACCCCTTTTTACCATCAGAACAGCCTCAATTCGTTGATGGTATGGACTCTACAAGGTGTCAAGTGGATGCTGGCCCATGTTGACTAGAATGCTTCCCACAGTTGTGTCAAGTTGCATGGATGTCCTTTGGGTCGTGCAGCATTCTTGATACACATGGGAAAATGTTGAGCGTGGAAAAACCCAGCAGCGTTGCAGTTCTTGACACTCAAACTGGTGCGCCTGGCACCTACTACCGTACCCCATTCAAAGACACTTACATCTTTTGTCTTGCCCATTCACCCTCTGAATGGCACACATACACAATCCATGTCTCAAGGCTTAAAATGTTTTATTTAACCTGTCTCCTACCCTTCTACACTGATTTTGGATTTAACAAGTGACATCAATAAGGGATCATAGCTTTCAACTGGATTTATCTGGTCAGTCTATGTAAGGCTTCCCCAACTGGCAGCCCACAGACCAAATTTGGCCCGCGGGTGGTTTTATTTGGTTTCAATTTTATTTATTTATTTATTTTTACAAAAGACTGTAAAAACACTAGGAACTGATTTTTTATTTTGGAAATCTGTTGCCAAGTATTCCCATGCATAATAGAGAGACACGTGTGATTGTCTACAAATGTAAGAAAGGTTTGAGAGAAAAAAAATTGGCCCGCGGGTGAAACTAGTTGATGATCCCTGGTCTAATCCATGGAAACAGCATTTGTTCCTAATGTTTTGTACACTCAGTGTATGTGTTCTGGAGGCTGCAGCTAAGACTGGTACACCATGTATGTAAAATTTGTGTAGAAGTTACATGTAAAAACACATTTTTGAAAGCAAATCTTTGCCCTTCGAAAAGAATGGAAAGACTGCTAGACCATGACTATTGAGGGGAAAACAAATATTTTCGCCCCTTTAAAATGCTTTTTCTCTATGTATAAGGAATCTGGCAACAAGAACTCTCACTACCATGACAACAACCTGATATCCTCTGTGGCCAACCTGTTTTCTGCTGGTACAGACACCACAGGGGCAACCCTACGCTGGGTTTTGATGCTAATGGCCAAGTACCCCCTTATACAGGGTAAGCATCAATGAGCACACAGACACACACCTTTGTACAGACATTGCAAGTGATTGTAGTAATGCAAGACAATCAAGGTGTTACTTGCTGTAAACATTTCCAAATTGCCCACTTGAACCACAGACCAGTTTATAGTTTGTTTCAAATGCTTGAACACTGTGAATGAAGCTGTAATCTACATGAATGTAACGAAATGTGTTGAAATGACGACATTTCAACCAGATTTTCTCATTGGGATAACCTACATGTGTAAGGCAGCCGACAGACAGACAGACAGACAGACAGACAGACAGACAGACAGACAGACAGACAGACAGACAGACAGACAGACAGACAGACAGACAGACAGACAGACAGACAGACAGACAGACAGACAGACAGACAGACAGACAGACAGATAGATAGATAGATAGATAGATAGATAGGAGTTGTACTAGGGTGTGGTATTTATGTGGTAATAAAGTTTACCCGTAGCCATAGAGGACAACAGGTTCTTAACTTGGGAGGGAGAGCAGTGGCACAAATACCTTGAAGGAGACAGTGATTGGAGTAGAATACACAATTATAATATTTATTATTAGAACAGAAAGATAAATTAAAAAACGAGTTCAAAAATTGTCTGCAAAAAGATTCTCAGAAAATTACACTTGCAAAAACATCCTTCAATGTCGAACAGATAATGCACTTTCCCCACAATCCAACTTGACCTCCCCACCCTCCAGCTTGGACAGGTGTATATTGTTTGTGTGCAGCTTTTCCTTATTTACTGTATAAGCATTTTTTTGGAACATCGTTTTAGATTTTCAAGACACAGAACTCAGTGCCATTTTTCATAACACTAAATGCATTTTTAAAATGTACACTGACCAAAAATATAAACGCAACAATTTCAAAGATTTTACGGAAGTTCAGTTCATATAAGGAAATAAGTCAATTGAAATAAATTCATTAGGGCCTAATCTATGGATTTCACATGACTGGGAATACAGATATGCATCTGTTGGTCAGAGAGACCTTTAAAAAAAGGTAGGGGTGTGGATCAGAAAACCAGTCAGTATCTGGTGTGACCACTATTTGCCTCATGCAGTGCGACACTTCTCCTTCGCATAGAGTTGATCAGGCTGTTTATTGTGGCCTGTGGAATGTTGTCCCACTCCTCTTCAATGGCTGTGCGAAGTTGCTGGATATTGGCGGGAACTGGAACTGGAATACGCTGTCGTACACGTCAATCCAGAGCATCCCAAACATGCTCAAAGTGTGACATGTCTGGTGAGTATGCAGGCCATGGAAGAACTGGGACATTTTCAGCTTCCGGGAATTATGTACAGATCCTTGTGACATGGGGCCGTGCATTGTCATGCTGAAACATGAGGTGATGGCGGCAGATGAATGACACGACAATGGTCTCAGGATCTCGTCATGGTATCTCTGTGCATTCAAATTGCCATCAAGAAAATGCAATTGTGTTCGTTGCCCGTAGCTTATACGTGTCCATACCATTGCCCCATGGTGGCGGTGGGGTTCTCTGTTCACAATGTTGACCTCAGCAAACTGCTCACCCACACGATGCCCACACTGTCTGCCATCTGACCGGTACAGTTGAAACCGGGATTCACCCGTGAAGAGCACACTTCTCCAGGGTACCAGTGGCTATCGAAGGTGAGCATTTGGATTTTTGTTCAGTGTAGTTGCCTTCTCCAAACAGCCAATACATTAATTCAAATCAAATCAAATTGTATTGGTCACATACACGTGTTTAGCAGGTGTAGCGAAATGCTTGTGCTTCTTGCTCCAACAGTGCAGTAATATCTAACAAGTGATATCAAACAGTTAGTTTCACAACATACATTTGAAGTCAGAAGTTTACATACACTTAGGTTGGAGTCATTAAAACTAATTTTTCAACCACTCCACAAATGTCTTGTTATTAACAAACTATAGTTTTGGCAAGTCGGTTAGGACATCTACTTTGTGCATGACACAAGTAATTTTTCCAACAACTCTTTACAGACAGATTATTTCACTTAGATTTCACTGTATCACAATTCCAGTGGGTCAGAAGCGGTGTGCCTTTAAACAGCTTGGAAAATTCCAGAACATTATGTCATGGCTTTAGAAGCTTCTGATAGGCTAATTTACATAATTTTGGTCAATTGGAGGTTCATTTGTGGATGTATTTCAAGGCCTACCATCAAACTCATTGCCTCTTTGCTTGTCATCATGGGAAAATCAAAAGAAACCAGCCAAGACATCAGAAGGATGTTCGAAGGATTACTTTATCCTATCACAGGTATTCCTTAGAGAGGTGGGGTTTCAGGTGTCTCCGGAAGGTGGTGATTGACTCCGCTGTCCTGGCGTCATGAGGGAGCTTGTTCCACCATTGGGGTGCCAGAGCAGTGAACAGTTTTGACTGGGCTGAGTGGGAACTGTGCTTCCGCAGAGGTAGGGAGGCAAGCAGGCCAGAGGTGGATGAACACAGTGCCCTTCTTTGGGTGTAGGGACTGATCAGAGCCTGAAGGTACGGAGGTGTCGTTCCCCTCACAGCTCCGTAGGCAAGCACCATGGTCTTGTAGCAGATGCAAGCTTCAACTGGAAGCCAGTGGAGTGTGCGGAGGAGCGGGGTGACGTGAGAGAACTTGGGAAGGTTGAACACCAGACGGGCTGCGGCGATCTGGATGAGTTGTAGGGGTTTAATGGCACAGGCAGGGGGCTCCGCCAGCAGCGAGTTGCAGTAATCCAGACGGGAGATGACAAGTGCCTGGATTAGGACCTGCGCCACTTCCTGTGTAAGGCAGGGTCGAACTCTGCGAATGTTGTAGAGCATGAACCTACAGGATCGGGTCACCGCCTTGATGTTAGCGGAGAACGACAGGGTGTTGTCCAGGGTCACGCCAAGGCTCTTAGCACTCTGGGAGGAGGACACAATGGAGTTGTCAACCGTGATGGCGAGATCATGGAACGGGCAGTCCTTCCCCGGGAGGAAGAGCAGCTCCGTCTTGCCGAGGTTCAGCTTGAGGTGGTGATCCGTCATCCACACTGATATGTCTGCCAGACATGCAGAGATGCAATTCGCCACCTGGTTATCAGAAGGGGGAAAGGAGAAGATGAATTGTGTGTTGTCTGCGTAGCAATGATAGGAGAGACCATGTGAGGATATGACAGAGCCAAGTGACTTGGTGTATAGCGAGAATAGGAGAGGGCCTAGAACTGAGCCCTGGGGGACACCAGTGGTGAGAGCACGTGGTGCAGAGACGGATTCTCGCCACGCCACCTGGTAGGAGTGACCTGTCAGGTAGGACGCAATCCAAGAGTGAGCCGCGCCGGAGATGCCCAACTCGGAGAGGGTGGAGAGGAGGATCTGATGGTTCACAGTATCAAAGGCAGCAGATAGGTCTAGAAGGATGAGAGCAGAGGAGAGAGAGTTAGCTTTAGCAGTGCGGAGAGCCTCTGTGACGGTTCTGTCTCCTAGAGGTGAAAGTACTTTTGGTGCGAAAAGTGCAAATCAATCCCAGAACAACAGCAAAGGACCCTGTGAAGATGCTGGATGAAACAGGTACAAAAGTATCTAAATCCACAGTAAAGCAAGTCCTATATCGACATAACCTGAAAGGCCGCTCAGCAAGAAAGAAGCCACTGCTCCAAAACCTCCATAAAAAAGCCAGACTACGGTTTGCAACTGCACATTGGGACAAAGATCGAACTTTTTGGAGAAATGTCCTCTGGTCTGATGAAACAAAAATAGAACTGTTTGTCCATCATTACGATCATTATGTTTGGAGGAAAAAGGGGGAGGCTTGCAAGAAGAACACCATCCCAACCGTGAAGCACGTGGGTGGCAGCATCATGTTGTGGGGGTGCTTTGCTGCAGGAGGGACTGGTGCACTTCACAAAATAGATGGCATCATGAGGATGGAAAATTATGTGGATATATTGAAGCAACATCTCAAGACATCAGTCAGGAAGTTAAAGCTTGGTCGCAAATGGGTTTTCCAAATGGACAATGACCCCAAGCATACTTCCAAATTTGTGGAAATATAAGCTGAAATAAATAATTCTCTCTACTGTTATTTTGACATTTCACTTTCTTAAAATAAAGTGGTGATCCTAACTTACCTAAAACAGGGAATTATTACTAGGATTAAATGTCAAGAATTGTGAAAAACTGAGTTTAAATGTATTTGGCTAAGGTGTATGTAAACTTTTGACTGTGTACCCAAATACACACACATCTAAGTAAGGAATGGATTAAGAATATATACATACATGTCAGAGTTCCGTTGGACTAAGATACAGTGGCATAGTATAGAATGCAATATATACATATGAGATGGGTGATGCAATATGTAAACACAATTAAAGTGGATAAGATACCGAAGAATAGTGTAGAGTACAGCTTATGCATATGAGATGAGTAATGCAAGATACGGAAACATTATTAAAGTGGCTAGTGTTTAATTTCCTTAAAGTGGCCAGTGATTTCTAATCTATGTCTATAGGCAGCAGCCTCTGATGTGCTGGATATGGCTGTTTAACAGTCAGTGGCGTAGTATAGAATACCATACAGTATATACAAATGAGATGGGTCATGCAATATGTAAACACAAAGTGGCTAAGATACAGTAGAATAGTGTAGAGTGCAGGTTATGCATATGAGATGAGTATCGCAAGATACGGAAACATTATTAAAGTGGCTAGTGATTTCAAATCTATGTCTATAGGCAGCCGTCTCTGATGTGCTAGTGATGGCTGTTTAGCAGTCTGATGGCCTTGAGATAGAAGCTGTTTTTCCAGTCTCTCGGTCCCAGCTTTGATGCACCTGTACTAACCTCGCCTTTTGGATAATAGTGGGGTGAACAGTCAGTGGCTCGGTGGTTGATGTCCTTGATGATCTTTTTGGCATTCCTGTGACATCGGGTGCTGTAGGCGGGACACAGCCAGTGAAATATCAGGGCGGAAAATTCAAAAACAACAAAATGTCATAATTCAGCTTTCTCAAACATTCAACTATTTTACACCATTTTAAAGATAAACTTCTCGTTAATCTAACCACATTGTCCGATTTCAAAAAGGCTTTACAGCGAAAGCAACACATTAGATTATGTTAGGAGAGTACATAGACAAAAATAATCACACAGCCATTTTCCAAGCAAGGACATGTGTCAATAAAACCCAAAACACAGCTAAATGAAGCACTAACCTTTGACGATCTTCATCAGATGACACTCCTAGGACATTATGTTACACAATACCTGTATGTTTTGTTCGATAAAGTTCATATTTATATCCAAAAACAGCATTTTACATTGGCGTGTGATGTTCAGAAAATGTATTCCCACCAAAACGCCCGGTGAATGTGCACATCAATTTACAAAAATACTCATCATAAACGTTGACAAAATATATAACAATTATTTTAAGAATTATAGATAGACTAACCGCTGTGTCAGATTTTAAAATAGCTTTACAGAGAAAGCACATTTTGCAATATTCTGAGTACATAGCTCAGCCATCACGGCGAGTTCGGGGCAACCTAAACTCAGAATTAGTATTAGAAACATTCTCTTACTTTTGCTGATCTTCGTCAGAATGCACTCCCAGGACTGCTACTTCCACAAGAAATGTTGTTTTTGTTCAAAATAATCCGCATTTATGTACAAATACTTCCGTTTTGTTCGTGCGTACAGATCACTTATTCAAAGGCATAACGTGCAAGCGCGGAACGAGAGACGAAAATCAAAATGTTCCATTACCGTACTTAGAAGCATGTCAAACGCTGTTTAAAATCAATCTTTATGGTATTTTTAACGTAAAATTGTGATAATATACCAACTGGACAATAGCATATTCATTCAAGAAGAAAAAGAAGGAGGGGTGCGCTCGCGGGAGCGAGCATATCCAATCCCTTTGTTGCCAGGCAGCCCACTCAGAAACTGAGCTCCTATTATCTGCCCAGTGAGAGGAAAATGCTCAAACCACTTTCTGAAGGCTTTAGACAGCCAATGGAAGCTTTAGGAAGAGCAACGTCCCCCACAGACACTGTGGTCTCGATAAAGAACCAAAAGAAGAACTACAATTCTCAGACTTTCCACTTCCTGCTTGGAATTTTCTCAGGTTTTTGCCTGCCATATGAGTTCTGTTATACTAACAGACACCATTCAAACAGTTTTAGAACCTTCAGAGTGTTTTCTATCCAAATACACTAATAATATGCATATTCTAGTTTCTGGGCCAGAGTAGTAACCTGTTTAAATTGGGTACGTTTTTCATCCGGCTGTGAAAATACTGCCCCCTAGCCCAGACAGGTTAAATGCGGTGGTTCGCGCTTTCAGTTTTGAGCGAATGCTCCCATCTATCCACGGTTTCTGGTTGGGGTCGGTTTTAATAGTCAGTGGGTACAACCTCTCCTATGCACTTCCTGATAGACACATTTACCGATACGGTGAATGAGATTATTATGTTCTGAAGCTACTCTGAACAAATCCCTGTCTGCGTGATCAAAACAATCTTGAAGTGTGGATTCCGATTGGTCAGACCAGCGTTGAATAGTCCTTACCACGGGTGCTTCCTGTTTGAGTTTCTGCCTATAGGAAGAGAGGAGCAAGATGGAATCATGGTCCGATTTGCCGAATGGAGGGCGGGGAAGGGCCTTATATGCATTACGGAAGGTAGTGTAACAGTGGTTGAGAGTTTTAGCCGTGCGAGTACATAGAGTTGATAGAATTTCGGTAGCCTTTTCTTCAAGTTTGCTTTGTTAAAATCCACAGCTACAAAAAATGCAGTCTCAGGATATGTGGTTTCCAGTTTGCATAAAGTCCATTGAAGTTCTTTAAGGGCCGTTGTGGTATTAGCTTGAGTGGGGGATATAGACGGCTGTGGCTATTATTGATGTAAATTCCCTCGGGAGATAGTACGGTCGGCATTTGATTGTGAGATATTCTAGGTTGGGTGAACAGAAGGACTTGAGTTCCTGTATGTTATCACAGTTACACTATAAGTCGTTAATCATAAAATATATACCTCCACCCTTCTGCTTCCCGGAGAGATGTTTATTCCTGTCGGCACGATGCTTTGAGAACCCAACTAGCTTTATGGAGTCAGACAGAATATCTTGAGAGCCATCTTTCCGGGAAACAGAGTATATTACAATCCCTGGTGTCTCTCTGAAAAGCAACTCTCGCCTTGAGCTTGTCAACTTTATTATCCAGCGATTGGACATTAACGAGTAAAATACTCGGGAGCGGTGGGTGGTGTGCACGCTTCCTAAGTCGGACCAGAAGACCGCCCTGAGTACCTCTCCTCCACCGGCGTTGTTTTGGGTCAGCCTCTGTAATAAGTTCAACTGCTCTGGGGAGAGCAAACAAATGATCTGCTCCAGGTCGTAATCCTGGTCGTGATGCTGGTAGTTCTGGTGAGTTACCGCCGCTCTAATATCCAAAAGTTCTTCCCGGCTGTATGTAATGGCACAAAACAATTCTAGAGCTAATTCCGTAAAACAATTGTACATAAACAAACAAAATACTGCAGTTTCCTAACAGCTAGTTGCGATGCTGCCATCTCTGTCGGCGCCATCAAAACTAAAGATACCCTAAAAATGCAAATACATCCATCAAAATAACAAGACTACATGCAAAAACTGGGACCCACGTGGCCAAAACAATCCCTTTTATGCACAACAGTATGTAATTTCTCATTGTTTTCACATTAAATGCAAATGATAAGCACTGTTTGGCAAAACACTAGACACATCTCTCTACACAGGACACAAACCTATTGTGTACAGAATGTAAAACATAACAAAATTAATATCACAGTCAATAACAAATACTCCCATATCTTTTACTATTAACATGTAAACTCTCTTTGTAAGTGACTGGTTTTACAGTACTAAAGTCACAATTGCACTTTCAACATCTCTTCTCTTTGATTTATCTTCAATGCATTGTAAACATTTACATCGTTACAATATACAGCACCGGACACTTTTGCAATTCTTAACAGTATCAATTTAGGTTTAGTGAAATTCTTCCCGCTTTAGTATTAGATGCTAATTCAGAGAACAAGAATACAGCTGTCTATGAAATAGTTGATTACAATCTGGTACTATTTACTCTATTTAATAGAAAAATATATTTTAATGATGGTCATAATATCACTCCTGCTCTCTCCCTCCAGCACTCGACATCACCGGTCTACTATCCACTGGTCTTGGCCACCCACATTGTGCACACCTGGCAACCATAATTGCGCACTGCTGCTCCCATCGTTAAGCTCACCTGGCCTTCATCACCACCCTGATTAGTCTCCATTCTTATAGCCCTCACCAACCACAGTCATCAGGCAGAATTGGTTCTGTTTTCATGTCCTGATGCGTCTCTTGTTTTGTACTTGCGATGGTCGTTATTATTAACCTCACCATCTGCACCTGACTCAATGTTACAGATAGTTAGTATTTGTTGAGCCATTATGTAATGAATGGTGAGATGACATTGTCATTCTATGACAAATGATACTGTTTGCGTGGGCTGCGTTATCCCGGTTTTGAGGAAAGTGTTCAAGCAATTGAGAAACTAACAGTGTTGTTGGACATGATTTATACAATTTACTTTGTCTTGTGTAGCTGTTGTCTACTGTTTTGCAAAAAGTGTCTTGTGTACAAGTGGGACCACTGTTTTACAAGAAGGTGTTATGCATTAAGTGTGAAAACATTGAACTGTGCAGAAAAGGTGATTGTTTTGGTACGTAGGTTATTAAGGTATCGTTCACATGGAGCCCCGTTTAAGTTATCGAGCCATCTTGTAAAAATGATAAAATGTCCAGGGTAAAGATTATTAAGATGACATTTTCTCTGAGGGTAGTAACTTTGGTCCTCCCTCCTTTCTGTCTCAGACCGGGTCCTGGAGGAGATCAGCAGCGTCATAGGAAGTCGTCAGCCCTTAGCAGAGGACAGGAAGAACCTGCCCTACACTAATGCAGTGATCCATGAGACACAGAGACTGGCCAACATTTTACCCATGGCCATCCCTCACACCACCAGCCGAGACATCACCTTCCAGGGATATTTCATCAAGAAGGGGACGCTTGTGTTTCCTCTACTGACGTCTGTCCTACAAGACGGAAGCGAATGGGAGAGCCCACACACCTTTAACCCCGCCCACTTTCTGGATGTGGAAGGTCGATTCACCAAGAGGGATGCCTTCATGCCCTTCTCTGCAGGTGAGTTCCACTGTTTCTGTATTCATACTGACTGGGTAAGTTAATCTTTCTATGGTACTCTAAACTTAAGAGTTTGGGGAATTGCTTTGACCAAGGGAGAGTTTATGGTATGGAAATGTGTGTACAATTTATGTCAACTATAGGAAATCTATGTAGACCTAATTGTCATATGTTGTCTCCCTCATTTTATCTTCTTCCAGGTCATAGGGTGTGTCTGGGGGAGAGTCTGGCCAGGATGGAGCTCTTCCTCTTTTTCACCTCCCTCCTGCAGCGCTTTCGTTTCTCTCCTCCTCCTGGAGTAACAGAGGATGATCTGGACCTCACACCATCCGTGGGGTTCACCCTCAATCCTTCACCTCACCAGCTGTGTGCTGTGAGCCGGGTCTGAGATGGGTCTGGGCCTAATGTATATTATACATGACTTATTATACATGAACAAATGCTCCACTTTAGACAAACATGCTGAAATAGCTTACCTCACCGGCTGTGCTGTAAGCCAGGTCTGAGATGAAACCAGTCCCTCAATGGTTTTGGTTTAATTTGATTGCTCTACATTCCGACAATGTAATTGATTGATACAAAGCACTGCTATTATGTATGTACAGAATGCTTGTTGTTTTTGCTTGCTGTCCTGCCTTGTCTGGGATTGGATAGCTGTTGCCAAGCTTAGCAAAGTCAATCAGTTTTCTAGCTAATGTTATCATTAGTTGACACTAATATATATACCCTTGTGGGAATGTTTTTATATGACTAGCAAGCATACTTAGCCATATCTGCTAGCTAGAACAAATAACTACCACTAACTAACTAGCTCCAGCAGGAGTGGAAGTTCGACTGCCTACTTTCCCTCCATTAGCAGTTCCAGTTGTTGAAGGAGACTTGAAACAAAAAGAATGCATTTACACAGGAAACCCAATTTGGATCTTTTTCCACTGTTTAGTCTTTTGGCCTACCAGATCAGCTCTTTTGCCTACAATTGGACAAAAGACCAGAATTGGGCTCCCTGTGTAAAAGCAGCCAAAAGGTCTCACTTAAAGTGAAGTTGTTTACAAACTGTTCGCTAGCTGGTGGCTAGTTTAAGCTACTCCTTGTCCATTGACCTTAGCTAGTGTTTAGCTTGAGCCACATTAGCTACTAGTGACTATTTACATATATAAATATATTGGAAAATTTGGGCACGAAATTCTAACTTATTGCAGCTTTAAGCTTTCTTGTTCTGTTCAAACGGGCTAACCAAAGGTACATAACACTAACCATGTCAGTTATTATAACCGCTAGATGATTGACTGCTAAGCTTGGATACACCCCAAAGATAAATAAGCTAAGACGTAGGCTTCTGATTAGCCTTTGACTATTTGATTAATAGCGTGTCAGACGGCTCCATATGTATTGCTAATCAATAAACCCGTTGATGAGTGTGCTTGACATCGGCACCAGTTCGTCAAATTTTGGTCCATTTTGTCAACTTGGAGTCGGGGTTTGGAATAGAATAGAATCTGAATTACTGTCTGTGCTCAGTGGGAACCAATCACTGTGCACCAATGTAAACCGTTCAACTAGTAGATTTCACCCAAACTTTTAATAAAGGCTTAAAGTGGAACTGACAGTATTTTAGCAGTCTGTTCATATACACCCCCAGGATATACACCCCCAGGAAGAATGACACCTTAAAGTGGAACTGACAGTATTTTAGCAGTCTGTTCATATACACCCCCAGGATATACACCCCCAGGAAGAATGACACCTTAAAGTGGAACTGACAGTATTTTAGCAGTCTGTTCATATACACCCCCAGGATATACACCCCCAGGAAGAATGACACCTTAAAGTGGAACTGACAGTATTTTAGCAGTCTGTTCATATACACCCCCAGGATATACACCCCCAGGAAGAATGACACCTTAAAGTGGAACTGACAGTATTTTAGCAGTCTGTTCATATACACCCCCAGGAAGAATGACACCTTTTTGTTTATATCATCAGACAAGTGAGCACTTAGATATGGTCATTTTCAGGTTATCATAAATTCATAAAATGTTTGGGAATGATGTATAGTAAGGCATTTGTGAAAATTCTATAGCAATATAAAGCGGCCGTGTGTTTGGACAATGAATAGACACTGCATTCACAGAGCAAATTAAATGTAACCATACTTTAAAAGTAATATATTTAAGCAATAAGGCACAGGGGCATGTGGTATACCACGGCTAAGGGCTGTTCTTAAGCACGACGCATCGCAGAGTGCATGGACACAGTCCTTAACCGTGGCATATTGGCATATACCACAAATCCCCAAGGTGCCTTATTGCTATTATAAACTGGTTACCAACGTAATTAGAGCAGTAAAAATAAATGTTTTGTCATACCCAAGGTATACGGTCTGATATACCACGGCTGTCAGACAATCGGCATTCAGGGCTCGAACCACCCAGTTTATAACATCAATTATTCTATTTATTTGCTGCAGGTGATTATTTGATCCACCTCTACAGACAACACCATTCTGTATACATCTGGCCCTTTGGACACTGCTAACAAACCTCCAAACAAGCTTCAACGCCATACAACACTCCTTCCGTGGCCTCCAACTGCTCTTAAATGCTAGTAAAACGAAATGCATGCACTTCAACCGACCGCTGACTGCACACACCCGCCGACTAGCATCACTACTCTGGACGGTTCTGACTTAGAATATGTGGACAACTATAAATACCTAGGTGTCTGGCTAGACTGTAAACTCTCCTTCCAGACTCACATTAAGCATCTCCAATCCAAAATTAAATCTGGAATTGGCTTCCTTTTTCGCAACAAAGCCTCCTTCACTCATGCTGCTCAACATACCCTCGTAAAACTGACTATCCTACCGATCCTTGACTTCGGCGATGTCATTTACAAAATATCCTCCAACACTACATTCAGTTTGCTATCACAGTGCCATCCGTTTTGTCACCAAAGCCCCATATACTACCCACCACTGCGACCTGTATGCGCTCGTTGGCTGGTCCTCGCTACATATTCGTAGCCAAACCCACTGGCTCCATGTCATCTACAAGTCTTTGCTAGGTAAAGATCCGCCTTATCTCTGGTCACCATAGCAACACCCACCCGTAGCACGCGCTCCAGTAGGTATATTTCACTGGTCATCCCCAAAGCCAACACTGGCTGCACTTGAACTGCATTTGAAAAATCTATCTAATTTAATACATTTTGATACCTCCTTTGCTTTCTCATTTTTGGCCTTCCTCTTTTGGGCTCCACTTTTGTGTTGATATATGGCTGATTTTTGAATCCGTAATTTTCTATTCTCGACTTTCTGTCATTTATTTTTTATTGTTTTGCTGTTGTCTCTTTTTAGCTAGTTCTACTGTTGCTTAAAACTATGACAGAAACAACGCTTTGGAGAGTATTTGCACAATAAATCCCAGAATGGATTTCATTATCTTATTGAAGCTATTGAATAATATGATTTATTTAGCAAATTAATTAGATTTATTGTCATCAATACACTAAAATATCATACTGACTTATGTAGTGGCAAAAAACATTTGTTGGTGAAACCATCAGTGGGATCATTTATCATGTAGCCTACATTAAAGAAAGATCTTCTCATCAAATTGTAGACGTGATGGACCTGCGTCAACAATTAATACTTGGGCGTGGTGGGGAGGTATTCAGATCCGGGCCCATCACGGGGCCCATGTATGTTGCGGGCCCTGGTGCGACCACACCAGCTGCACCGACTGAAGCTACGCCACTGGCCACCAGTCTGCTTGCAGTTGTCAGTTACCGTCAGGTATGTGGATGATCAGGGCTTTATTCAGGAACGTTTGTTGGGCTACTTTGATGTGTCAAGTGGGCGAGATGCCCAGTCTGTGTTTGACTTTATGAATGATGAGATGTCTGAGTTTAACTTCATAGAGAAACTCGTTCAAACCTACGATGGCGCAGTTGTAATGGAACGTATCTGCTATTTGTATTTACAGCTAAGTCCCCTCATGTTCCCTGATTTAAGAGGTGATGACTACTCCACTCCACTACCATTGTCAACTTTCTCCTGACATGAAGTGAAGCCACAACGTCTCATGTGCCCTCTCATCAACTGAACATTGAATGTTTCCCTTCCAAGCACTGTGAGTACTGTCATAAGCGTCGTTGTAGGGAGCGGACCAAACTGCAGCATGTATAGTGAACATCTTCTTTTTATTATAAGGAAAAACCAAAAATACACTTACACAAAACAAACGACGAAAACCAGTCCTGTAAGGTGCTCAGACTAGATAAACATAAACACATAGAAATAGAAAATATAGAACAGGTCAGGACGTGACAAGTACCCCTATCAATTTTCTCTCATTACTGTATGTAGAGTCAATCGCATACACAATCACATTATTACACATCAAAGATTTTACTCCTTGCTTGGACTAACTCATTCTTAGCTCTTTTGCCTAACTGTGTAGTGTCTTGTGTTATTGTTTTTGTCTTCCCAGTAAAATCCTGTCCTGCACTGGTCAAGCCTCTGAACACCTCAACTCATGCCACATACCCTCATTCAATCACTGCTGTGATCCCTTTCCAACACTGTGTAAGTAGCCCTCTCATTCCCCGTAATATTGTACTATAAATGTCTTTACTAAATGCTTTAGGTTAAAATAATTAGTCATTGATGGTTTTTGAAACACACGAGCCTACACCGTGGGTCTCCCATCCTCCTCAATTTCAAATCAAATCAAAGTTTATTTGTCACGTGCGCCGTATACAACAGCTGTAGACCTTACAGTGAAATGCTTACTTACAGGCTCTAACCAATAGTGCGAAAAAAAAGGTGTTTGTGTGTGTGTGTGTGTGTGTGTGTGTGTGTGTGTGTGTGTGTGTAGGTAGGTAAGTAAAGAAATAAAACAACAGTAAAAAGACATTTGAAAATAACAGTACCAAGGCTATATACAGACACCGGTTAGTCAGGCTTATTGAGGTAGTATGTACATGTAGATATGGTTAAAGTGACTGTGCGTATAAGATAAACAGAGAGTAGCAGCAGCGTAAAAGAGTGGTTGGGGGGAGCACACAATGCAAATAGTCTGGGTAGCCATTTGATTACCTGTTCAGGAGTCTTATAGCTTGGGGGTAAAAACTGTTGAGAAGCCTTTTGGTCCTAGACTTGGCACTCCGGTACAGCTTGCCATGCGGTAGTAGAGAGAACAGTCTATGACTGGGGTGGCTGGGGTCTTTGACAAATTTTAGGGCCTTCCTCTGACACCGCCTGGTGTAGAGGTCCTGGATGGCAGGCAGCTTAGCCCCAGTGATGTACTGGGCCGTACGCATTACCCTCTGAAGTGCCTTGCGGTCGGAGGCCGAGCAATTGCCGTACCAGGCAGTGATGCAACCGGTCAGGATGCTCTGGATGTTGCAGCTGTAGAACCTTTTGAGGATCTCAGGACCCATGCCAAATCTTTTTAGTTTCCTGAGGGGGAATAGGCTTTGTCGTGCCCTCTTCACAACTGTCTTGGTGTGTTTGGACCATTCTAGTTTGTTGTTGATGTGGACACCAAGGAACTTGAAGCTCTCAACCTGCTCCATTACAGCCCCGTCAATGAGAATGGGGGCGTGCTCGGTGCACCTTTTCCTGTAGTCCACAATCATCTCCTTAGTCTTGGTTACGTTGAGGGATAGGTTGTTATTCTGGCACCACCCGGCCAGGACTCTGACCTCCTCCCTATAGGCTGTCTCGTCGTTGTCGGTGATCAGGCCTACCACTGTTGTGTCGTCTGCAAACTTAATGATGGTGTTGGAGTCGTGCCAGGCCACGCAGTCGTGGGTGAATAGGGAGTACAGGAGGGGACTGAGCACGCACCCCTGGGGGCTCCAGTGTTGAGGATGAGCGTGGCAGATGTGTTGCTACCTACCCTCACCACCTGGGGGTGGCCCGTCGGGATGTCCAGGATCCAGTTGCAGAGGGAGGTGTTTAGTCCCAGGTTCCTTAGCTTAGTGATGAGCTTTGAGGGTACTATGGTGTTGAACGCTGAGCTGTAGTCAATGAATAGCATTCTCACATAGGTGTACCTTTTGTCCAGGTGGGAAAGGGCAGTGTGGAGTGCAATAGAGATTGCATCATCTGTGGATCTATTTGGGCGGTATGCAAATTGGAGTGGGTCTAGGGTTTCTGGGATAATGGTGTTGATGTGAGCCATTACCAGCCTTTAAAAGCACTTCACGGCTACGGACGTGAGTGCTACGGGTCTGTAGTCATTTAGGCAGGTTGCCTTTGTGTTCTTGGGCACAGGGACTATGGTGGCCTGCTTGAAACATGTTGGTATTAGAGACTCAATCAGGGACATGTTGAAAATGTCAGTGAAGACACCTGCCAGTTGGTCAGCACATGCCCGGAGCACACGTCCTGGTAATCCGTCTGGCCCCGCAGCTTTGTGTATGTTGACCTGTTTAAAGGTCTTACTCACGTCGGCTATGGAGAGCGCGATTACACAGTCGTTCGGAACATGCATGCCTCAGTGTTGCTTGCCTCGAAGCGAGCATAGAAGTGGTTTAGCTCGTCTGGTAGTCTCGTGTCACTGGGCAGCTCGCGGCTGTGCTTCCCTTTGTAGTCTGTAATAGTTTGCAAGCCCTGCCACATCCGATGAGCGTCGGAGCCGGTGTAGTATGATTCAATCTTAGACCTGTATTGACGCTTTGCCTGTTTGATGGTTTGTCGCAGGGCATAGCGGGATTTCTTGTAATCTTCCGGGTTAGAGTCCCGCACCTTGAAAGCGGCAGCTCTACCCTTTAGCTCAGTGTGAATGTTGCCTGTAACCCATGGCTTCTGGTATGTACGTAGTCACTGTCCAGACGACGTCCTCAATACATTTATTGATGAAGCCAGTGACTGATGTGGTGTATTCCTCAATGTCATCGGAAGAATCCCGGAACATGTTCCAGTCTGTGATAGCAAAATAGTCCTGTAGTTTAGCATCTGCTTCATCTGACCACTTTTTTATAGACTGAGTCACTAGTGCTTCCTGCTTTAATTTTTACTTGTAAGCAGGAATCAGGAGGATAGAGTTGTTGTCGGATTTACCAAATGGAGGGTGAGGGAGAGCTTTGTACGCGTCTCTGTGTGTGGAGTACAGGTGATCTAGAATTTATTTCCCTCTGGTTGCACATTTATCATGTTGATAGAGATTTGGTAGAACCGATTTAAGTTTCCCTGCATTAAAGTCTCCGGCCACTAGGAGCGCCACCTCTGGGTGAGTGGTTTCCTGTTTGCTTATTTCCTTATACAGCTGACTGAATGCGGTCTTCGTGCCAGCATTCGTTTGTGGTGGTAAATAAACAGCCACGAAAAGTATTTTTCAAGTCACCAGCCTCCACGGGATCTTTAGTGACCACAGAGAGTCAGGACATGTTTAACGTCCCATCCGAAAGACGGCACCCTACACAGGGCAAAGTCCCCAATCACTGGCCCGTACATTGGGATATTTTGTTAGACCAGAGGAAAGGGTGCCCCCTACTGGCCCTCTAACACCACTTCCAGCAGCATCTGGTCTCCGATCCAGGTCCAACCCTGCTTAGCTTCAGAAGCAAGCCAGCAGTGGGATGCAGGGTGGTGTGCTGCTCCTATGACTGAACCCTTTCGGCCGTAGACCTATGTGATTTCATAGGCCTACAAACAGTAAGTATGTTGTCACCCAATCTATCTTGAATAAGAACATTATTAATGTGATCACCAGGTATCATTGGGCTGTATTGCTAAAATGGCAAATTTTTCAACCGGACCTGGTCAAGAATCCACTTTTCTAGTTTGAATCACATGGCTTATGGAATCCAGGCAGTAGGCCTCATGCTTATTTTCCTTTTTAATTTTCCTTTATTTTATCGCAGGAACAGCATTTGACACCACCCAGCCTCTGAATTACGCCATCTCCAACATAATCTCGGCCATTGTCTATGGCAGCAGGTTTGAATACACTGACCCCGTATTTACAGGCATGGCGGTTAGGGCCAATGAGACTTCACGCCTTACAGGCTGCGCATCAATTCAGATTCATTCTGCTCATTCAGTCCACTCTGTTTTTACTCTACTTTCTCAATAGATAATGACAGTCTTGGTGCAATCAATACAACTAGGAAATAAAACACTATTCAGACTGAGATGTTTCTAACCAAAACATCAAGCTCCATTTGGAAAATACATGAGAGTCAACCATTGGATAGAGGGCTCTTCTTTGTATAATGGCTTGTCACAAAGCCTGTTTTAGCATGGGCAATGACATTGAGGACATTCACCCTTTTGAAGTAGTCAAGTGGGTGGGACTTGCTATGGGTTAGGAGGGATCACAGAATTCCATCCATGTCAGCAGGAGGGATCAGCCAATTAATTATACTACTGAGCAAACATTCCATAACTGCAGGTAGCAGTAAATCACCAACCTAGGCTTTATGCCTGTTCAGACAACACACTCCAGATGGCAGTATGCATCCTTACAGTTTCTTACTGACTATCAATAAACTTTTTAATTAAAATGACTACTTTAAAATAGTGAAAATCCTCAATGGCACTGCCCATGCTAAAACAGGCTTTGCAGCATGTGAGCAGAATATCAAGTCTATGGAGCTAACTGAATCAGAGTACAACTTTCTACTTCCTGTTTCCTGTGCAAGTACCATTTTCTTGGTCCTAGAGTCATGAAATGTTCAGAGTACATCAAGGGGAGTTACTGCTTTCAATAAATGTAAAACAATTTGGCAAAAACGTGTTAAGAGATTTTCATCAGGCATGACGATATTGTATACCTTTCCATGTAGTATCCATGTAGTAATAGTTATATACATGCAATAATGGTACACAGTGCCCTCCCATAATTATTGGGACAGTGAAGCATGTTTTCCTTCTTTTGGCTCTCTACTCCAGAAGCTTGGATTTTAAATCGAACAATTACTATGAGGTTAAAGTGCAGACTGTCAGTCTTTAATTTGAGGGTATTTGTATTAATATCAGGTGAATCGTTTAGAAATTACAGCACTTTTTGTACCCATTTTATAGGACCAAAAGTATTTTGACGAATTCACTTGTGTATTAAAGTAGTAAAAAGTTAAATATTTGGTCCCATATTCATAGCACACAATGACTACATCAAGCTTGTGATTCTAAACACTTGTTGGATGCATTTGCTGTTTGTTTTGGTTGTGTTTCAGATTATGCTGTGCCCAATAGAAATTAATAGTAAATGTATTGTGTCATTTTGGAGTCACTTTTATTGTAAATAAGAATAGAATATGTTTCTAAACACTTCTACATTAATTGTGACTGCTTCCATGATAACAGATAGTCCTGGAGTATTGAGTCATAAGAATAAAAAATGGTTCATTGTCCCAATAATTACAGAGGGCACTGTATAAGAAATGTATACAAGCAGATGTTTGCATAAAGTGTTATGCATACTCTATATGTGTATATCCTGATAGATGTACAACATGTTCCCCTGGCTGGGTCCATGGACTAAGGACCTGACACGTCTGAAGAAGAATTATGCCGATATGAAGGTGGATGTTACAGAGCTAGCGAGGGGCTTGAAGGGGACCCTGGACCCTCAGATGTGTAGAGGCTTTGTGGACTCATTCCTAGTACAGAGGCAGAGCCTGGAGGTACTGTAGGATATTACGTTTATGCAGAATCTGAGTCTTGCATCAAATTGTCGCCCACCCAAACTTTTGTTACAGGGGTTAAGCTAAATGTCCGGGCTGAGCTGCACGTGTAAAATGGAGTATTTTCCCCATGTCGATCTGCCTTCACATTTACCTCGATCGTTGTCGATACCCCGAGACAATTTTTCTGTCTAAATCTAGATACTTAAATAGCAAATTTTAACACACTATCACAACTTACTGTGAAATAGACACAAATTACTTATTCGGAATTCGTAACGGGCACTTTTTAATATGTATTACACGATTTTCTTCATAATGCATTTTGTGTGTATCACACGATGTAACGTGACAAAATGTGGAAAAAGTCAAGGGGTCTGAATACTTCCCGAAGACACTTTATATCATGTTCTGCTATTTGCTCATAGGATCCTTTTCATTCCAAAATATGTTAAAAACAATACCTACGATTAATAGGCCTACCATCATTACTGTTCTTAATATTATTATTAATATCAATACTATTCTTTTTTTCTTGTTTGCCCGAATGAATGGTCTTTTTAAAAATGTTTATTAACATTATCTTATATTTTCCACATACTGTCCAATACTAACTAACAAACTAAACTGACTTGGTGCTTGCATGACGGTTTCTATCAGGAATCCAGCAATACGGATTCTCACTACCACCATGATAGCCTGGTATTTAGTGTTGGAAACTTGCTTGCTGCTGCAATAGTGACAACCCTGCGCTGGGGTATGTTTCTCAAGGCCAAGTACCACCATATACAAGGTAAGAAATTAAAGAAAATGAAGCACCCAGAGACACACACTTTTTAGGCATAATTAACTTATTTTTTTGTAGGGATCGTTCACTTTTTTTCTTCTATCTGTTAGCTGGTCATTAAGAAACCTCCAGAATAATCTGGCTAGCATGTAGTGAAAATGTATCGTAGCAGTATGTGGTGTATTCAACAGCATGGGGAAAGCAGGTGGGGTTCCTAACCTAATCACTGCAACGTTTTTGCAGAACTCAGAGCTCTTTCCCCATGCTTTTAAATGCACAGCTAACAGATATAACCATTTCCCATAAGCATTTCTACATTGTTAAAACATGCTAACCAGAAGATTCTAGATGTTGTGAATTAACAAGCGAACAGAGTAAGAGGTAAACTCAGCGATATGTTGCTGCAGAAAGTCAACCGCATAGTTGGTTAACAACTAAGAGCATTGTCGTCAGCCCTTGGTAGAGGTGCTATCAAATATCCTGCCCGGTTCTTCGAGTTGTGCAGACATAATGGAACAATAAGCTGTCAATAATCACTTTTGCTTTAAAAACGTCTTAAGGATCGGACCTTTTTTACATTTTCTCCTAAAATGACATACCCAAATCTAACTGCCTGTAGCTCAGGACCTGAAGCAAAGATATGCATATTCTTGATACCATTTGAAAGGAAACACTTTGAAGTTTGTGGAAATGTGAAATTAATGTAGGAGAATATAACACATTACATCTGGTAAAAGATAATACAAAGAAAATGCAAGAGAAATGCCAAAATGTAATATTCCAGGTTAGGTGCAATTTAGATTTTGTCCACTAGATGGTGGCAGTGTATGCAAAGTTTTAGACTGATCCAATGAACCATTGCATATATGTTCAAATTGTTGTATCAAGACTGCCAAAATGTGCCAAATTGGTTTATTAATTCATGTTCAAGTTCATAATTGTGCACTCTCCTCAAACAATAGCATGATATTCTTTCACTGTAATAGCTGCTGTAAACTGGACAGTGCAGTTAGATTAACAAGAATTTAAGCTTTCTGCCCATACCAGACATGTCTATGTCCTGGGAAATGTTCTTGTTATTTACAACCTCATGCAAATCACATTAGCCTACGTTAGCTCAACCGTCCTGCGGGGGGGACACCGATCCTGTAGAGGCCATCAATGCTCTCTGTTTGTCTCTAACTGCAGGGGACATCTGTGATTCCTCTATTGATGTCGGTCCTGCACGACGAGAGCGAATGGGAGAGCCCGCCCACTTTCTGGATGAGCAGGGATGATTTGTCAAGAGGGATGCATTCATGCCCTTCTCTGCAGGTATATTAAAAACGAGCTGTCACAACAATAAAAATAAGAAGATTGAATACGGTCTGTGGCATTGGTAGTAGTCATATACATAAATTCTAGTCACAATTTACTAGAAAGTGTCAAAACAATAACTTTAGACATAAGGTCAGTATTTTAATATTCAGTCTAAAAAGAGAAAGTCTGAGATGTACTTGTGATGCCTCTGCTTTCCTTGACAAATTTGAAGGTTGGGTTTAGATTTCAAGTAATGCCCACTAACACACCCATGATTGGTATTTAATGTAAACACCACCCTGAATATCTGATTTATTTAACTTTTCTCCTGACTAGGGTTGCAAAGCAACCGATAAATTACCAAAGATACACGAATCTTCAGTAATGTTGGAAATAAACAAGTAATCTTTGGTAATTTATACTTGAAAATATATATTTATATATAGTGATCATTTTTCACATCTGTGTCCATATTGTACGCCAGGGGTGTCAAACTCAATCAGTGCAAGGGCCATACTGAAAAAAACACAAAGAATTTGCCGCCCAAACATTAGCCTATTATATTTGTTTTTACAAAGCAAACTTCTATACAACTGTGGGCCAAACTGGCCATGGTTTTATTCCAAAAAATGTCCCTTTTTAATGTCCACTTGTGTACATAGATTGCTGTATATATGCCTATCATCAACCAATGTTTCTCAAATCCTTTCATGCTAAATTCCAGCTAAACTTGAGAGATCAAACTTGGATGTTAGTATCCTATTCTTTATTGGATGTGCCCTTACCCCCACAGAGATCCAATGAAGTTATCCCCCCACCCCTACTCAAAGGATCATATTCATGGTTTGTCAAACAAGAATACAGTCCCAGGATCAGTTTCTTGGTTTGTCATTCAAGGTTAAATCAAATCAAATTGTATTTGTCATATGTGCCGAATACAACTGGTGTAGACTTTACGTAGAAATGCTTGCTTACGAGCCCTTTTCATTGATGCAGTGTTTAATAAGAATAATAGAACAGTAACACAAGAATGGATCTACAGTATTTCCTCCATAGAGATCCTGTTAGTATTCTAATTCTTTGAACACCGCCTGGCTTTTTGCCCACTATCACATTATAACTATAGAATTAGAACAGGTATTATATTTCCATGATTCCAACAGTTCAACCAAGTGTTTTGATCTAAATCGCAAGTCAAATCACAATTGCAATATTTTGTAAAACAATAAGGCCTCGATTTTTCACCTATATCGTGCAGCACTATGTGGCAGAGTGGGAATGACCTCAACTGAGATCAACTTCTGGTTGAAGTTTAGTTGAAGAGTATAAAATAATCCAAATGGAAAAGCCCCACTGAAATCAATTAGAATGTATGTGGCCATGCACAACTCATACAGCAAATGTAGAACTTTTATTATAATAATAAATAATAATATATATTTTGGCCATATCACCCAGCCCATGGTTGTTGATGTGATCTGTAAGATTGTTTTATCTGGCTAATGTTTTCAGTTTTCAAACATTCAGTAAGTAAAATTATAGAATGGACTTCAGCACACTATGCCTGCTTTTAGCTGGTTAATGTTTTCTTCCCAAAGGACTTCATGACTCAAGCATTGCATTTGTTAATAAATGTTGAAGTGGCAAGTACATAGTATTCTGTTTGCAACAGTTTAAAAAAATAAATGTTTGTCGACAGAAGAGACCTCTGACACACTTTATCCACAAAACATGACTTGTGTTCTTCTACCTCAAAAGTAAACCGACTTCAGGTTGTCTTTATCAGCATCGTGTCACGTAGTTTCTGTGGACCCCCCCCCCCCCCCCACTTCAAGGTTGGAGTTTGCCCCCCACCTCCCTTAAATAAAAATAATAGAATGTGTCAGCCAGACAATACCCATACTTACATCCTAAATATACTGAACAAAAATATAAAGGCAACATGTAAAATGTTGGTCCCATGTTTCATGAGCTGAAATAAAAGATGCCGGAGGTGTTCCATACGTAGAAAAAGCTTGTTTTTCTCAAAATCTGAGCACAAATGTGTTTACATCCATGTTGGTGAGCATTTCTGATTTGCCAAGACAATCCATCCACCTGACAGGTGTGGCATATCAAGAAACTGATTAAACAGCCTGATCATTACACAGATGCACCTTCTGCTGGGGACAACAAAAGACCACTGTAGAATGTACAGTTTTGTTACACAACACAATCCCACAGATGCCTGAAGCTTCTGCGGTGGTATTCAAATGTAGGCTAAGTAGTTTTTGTTGTCCTTAAAATGAACACAAGTATTGCAGCGTAGAGCTTTTAAACTAAATAGTAAACCCTCTTCTGATTCCTGAATGTGTTGGCACCGGGGACTCTGGATGTGGCTGCGTTATTGATGTCATGTTAATCAGGCCTTTGAATTTGAACGGATTGTTTTAGTTTTGTAGGCGTGGCTACCTATTTAATTCATGTATCAAGCCTTAGCACTCATTCTGATCTTGTTCCCGATGATCAGTGCTTTAGTTTATTATCTTGCTGTCCAGTAGTACTGAATTTGAGATGCACCCGACTGTCCATGTTGTTCTGTGCAGTAGCCTTTTGATTTGAAAAGTTTTAGTGTGTAATAGGCTATTTGATTTAATGTATACACACTATATATATTAAAATATGTGGACACTCCAAATTAGTGGATTCGGCTATTTCAGCCACACCCTTTGCTTACAGGGAAATAAAATCGAGAACACAGCCATGCAATCTCCATAGTAAAACATTGGTTCTCACTGAAGAGCTCAGTACCTGTAAACGTGGCACTGTCATAGGATTCCACCTTTTCAACAAGTCAGTTTGTCAAATTTCTGCCCTGCCAGAGCTGCCCCGGTCAACTGTAAGTGCTATTATTGTGAAGTGGAAACGTCTAGAAGCAACAACGTCTCAGCCGCAAAGTGGTAGGCCACACAAGCTCACAGAACGGGACCGCTGAGTGCTGAAGCGCATAGCGTGTAAAAATCCGCTGTCCTCGGTTGTAACACCCACTACTGAGTTCCAAACTGCCTCTGGAAGCAACGTCAGCACAATAACTGTTCGTCAGGAGCTTCACGAAATGGGTTTCCATGGCCGAGTAGCTGTACACAAGCGGAAGATCACCATGCACAATGCCAATGCTAGAGTGGTGTAAAGCTCACCGCCATTGGACCGGAGCAGTGGAAACGCGTTATCTGGATGGATGAATCACGTTTCACTTTCTGGCAGTCCGACGGATGAATCTGAGTATGGCGGATGCCAGGAAAACACTACCTGTCCCAATGCATAGTGCCAACTGTCAAGTTTGGTGGAGGAGGAATAATGGTCTGGGGCTGTTTTTCATGGTTCAGGCTCGGTTCCTTAGTTCCAGTGAAGGAAAATCTTAACGCTACAGCATTCTAGACAATTCTGTGCTTCCAACTTTGTGGCAAAAGTTTGGGGAAGGCTTTGTCCTGTTTCAGCATGACAATGCCCCCATGCACAAAGTGAGGTACATACAGAAATTGTTTGTCGAGATCGGTGTGGAAGAACTTGACTGGCCTGCACAGAGCTCTGACATCAACCCCATCGAGCACCTTTGGGATGAATTGGAACGCCGACTGCGAGCTAGGCCTAATCGCCCAACATCAGTGCCCGACCTCACTAATGCTCTTGTGGCTGAATGGAAGCAAGTCCCCGCAGCAATGTTTCAACATCTAGTGGAAAGCCTTCCCAGAAGAGTGGAGGCTGTTATAGCAGCAAAGGCGGTACCAACTCCATATTAATACCTACGATTTTGGAATGAGATGTTTGCCGACAGTTGTCCACATACTTTTGGTCATGTAGTGTATGTTTCACTAATAAATATGTTAAAATGGAACCAAATCTGTTTCTGTCTTCAGTCCTTTTTAAATAGTCTAGATGGGCTATATTGTCTACTACGGTATAGGTCCAATGTGATAGCCTGTCTATAACCAGCCTGAGTAGGCCTATAACTTCATTCCTATTCTATTCTGAGTTTAAAGAAATTAATCAACTTGGAAATTAGTTATTATCAAGCTGGTTAATGCGATTCATGTCTGTTGAATATGGAAAAATCCTCCCGCATTCGGCCCCGCCCCACCTACTCAGCCAATTAGGAGCCACTACTTCGTGGCAGGCCGTGGCATATTTTTTACTAAACAGTACGTGATAAATAGTACGCGACGATGAGTAAACAGTATGCCGTTTTAAGTATGTAGTACGCTAGTATGGGTATTCGGATGCCACCTGCCACTCAAAGTATAGAATACATATCACTGTCCATGGTTCTGAAATTGAGATATGTCTATAAATGCTATCAAAAATATTTTCTCAAGCAATCTGAGTTGGGGCAGTTGGACATTTGAAAGTTGGTTTCATTTTAGTTGCTTAAATCGTTTAAGCTCAAACTGGCTCGATGGCTACATGTGCAGCCAGATGTAAGTTTCAGCACAAACACTGATAGCTAGTCTACATTTCCTCAACCAAGATCAACCCCTCACAACACAAACTGTAGATAATAAAACTTGTCTTGCTAAGAAACAGTTGGCCATGTTGAATCTAAACCCGGCCAATGCGCATGCAAGTAGCGTACACATGCTAGCTACCTAATTATCTAGATAAACACACGAGACAGAGACGTTGCTGCTCGATCATCCAGAACAAATACCAGCCCTATCTTTATGATGCATTAATTCAGTGCACCCTCTTCAGTAAATGCAATTTTCCTAATGCCATTTTAATCCCAATTTGCGCTGACTGATCAACAGTGTCATGATAGTTTTCAGTGTGTTCCCAGAAATCTGAACCCAGTAAGCGTTCAAAATACGTCTATTCCAGATGTTGAAGTAGGGTTCATTTTAGGTTCTGAATGAAAGGTGACAAGACGTATTTTCAGGAAATTTAAAATATGTATTTTCCGGACTGTAAAAATTGATCTTTTTTGAGGAGGTTTGAATCCTGAG
Organism: Salmo trutta; assembly: GCF_901001165.1. NCBI lineage: Eukaryota > Metazoa > Chordata > Actinopteri > Salmoniformes > Salmonidae > Salmo > Salmo trutta. The sequence continues at coordinate 34,916,948 of NC_042988.1, read as the reverse complement.
TAACCTGCATACACATTGTTTGTAGTACAATATACCAAAACTATGGGCTGGAAAATGTTGGTGCTTGTGAATTTCCTTTCTTTTTTGGCTTCAGACCAATGCCTATTTCTCACTTAAAACATGTTTGTTTTTAATATATATATTAGGCTTTCCAGTGTGTATATGTGTATATGTATATATATATATATATATATATATATATATATATATATATATATATATATATATATATAAAACATGTTTGTTTTTAATATACACTGCTCAAAAAAATAAAGGGAACACTTAAACAACACAATGTAACTCCAAGTCAATCACACTTCTGTGAAATCAAACTGTCCTCTTAGGAAGCAACACTGATTGACAAAAAATTTCACATGCTGTTGTGCAAATGGAATAGACAACAGGTGGAAATTATAGGCAATTAGCAAGACACCCCCAATAAAGGAGTGGTTCTGCAGGTGGGGACCACAGACCACTTCTCAGTTCCTATGCTTCCTGGCTGATGTTTTGGTCACTTTTGAATGCTGGCGGTGCTTTCACTCTAGTGGAAGCATGAGACGGAGTCTACAACCCACACAAGTGGCTCAGGTAGTGCAGCTCATCCAGGATGGCACATCAATGCGAGCTGTGGCAAGAAGGTTTGCTGTGTCTGTCAGCGTAGTGTCCAGAGCATGGAGGCGCTACCAGGAGACAGGCCAGTACATCAGGAGACGTGGAGGAGGCCGTAGGAGGACAACAACCCAGCAGCAGGACCGCCACCTCCGCCTTTGTGCAAGGAGGAGCAGGAGAAGCACTGCCAGAACCCTGCAAAATTACCTCCAGCAGGCCACAAACGTGCATGTGTCTGCTCAAACGGTCAGAAACAGACTCCATGAGGGTGGTATGAGGGCCCGACGTCCACAGGGGGGGGGTTGTGCTTTACAGCCCAACACCGTGCAGGACGTTTGGCATTTGCCAGAGAACACCAAGATTGGCAAATTCGCCACTGGCACGTGACAGACATGACAGAGTCTGGCGACGCCGTGGAGAACATTCTGTTGCCTGCAACATCCTCCAGCATGACCGGTTTGGTGGTGGGTCAGTCATGGTGTGGGGTGGCATTTCTTTGGGGGGCCGCACAGCCCTCCATGTGCTCGCCAGAGGTAGCCTGACTGCCATTAGGTACCGAGATGAGATCCTCAGACCCCTTGTGAGACCATATGCTGGTGCGGTTGGCCCTGGGTTCCTCCTAATGCAAGACAATGCTAGACCTCATGTGGCTGGAGTGTGTCAGCAGTTCCTGCAAGAGGAAGGCATTGATGCTATGGACTGGCCCGCCCGTTCCCCGGACCTGAATCCAATTGAGCACATCTGGGACATCATGTCTCGCTCCATCCACCAACGCCACGTTGCACCACAGACTGTCCAGGAGTTGGTGGATGCTTTAGTCCAGGTCTGGGAGGAGATCCCTCAGGAGACCATCCGCCACCTCATCAGGAGCATGCCCAGGCGTTGTAGGGAGGTCATACAGGCACGTGGAGGCCACACACACTACTGAGCCTCATTTTGACTTGTTTTAAGGACATTACATCAAAGTTGGATCAGCCTGTAGTGTGGCTTTCCACTTTAATTTTGAGTGTGACTCCAAATCCAGACCTCCATGGGTTGATAAATTGGATTTCCATTGATTATTTTTGTGTGATTTTGTTGTCAGCACATTCAACTATGTAAAGAAAAAAGTATTTAATAAGATTATTTCTTTCATTCAGATCTAGGATGTGTTGTTTTAGTGTTCCCTTTATTTTTTTAGCAATATATATATATATTAAAAACAAACATGTTTTAAGTGAGAAATAGGCATTGGTCTGAAGCCAAAAAAGAAAGGAAATTCACAAGCACCAACGTTGAGGACAGGTGAAATACCTTCCTACTAAGAGCATAGCAACCAACACAGGTGTAACACATACTGACTAACGAGGTGACACCAATTGGTGCGCCCTACGTGCTGAAGTCCAACCTCAAAACATAAATGGAAAAACCAAAACCTGTAACATTACCTATTTTGGGGTGGTGTGTAGGGGTTATAGTGGGTTAGAGTGAGTACTATATTACTGTAGTACTATATATGTATAAATATATACATTTCCCTTTTTGGCTTCAGCCCAATGCCTATTTTAATTTTGCTCACCTTTTTGGTTTGCTTCCTGTCTAAGAGTAACCAGAGACAGGGAGTTAAAACTATGGAGTATCCACAGATGTGAGGGGCCTTTATTGTCATATTTCCCAGCATGCTCTGTTGCAGGTAGATTTTTTTTATTGTTTGTTTCAATGTCTGTGTTTTTCGCATGTATTGTACCTGTCAAAAGTTTGGAAACCTACTCATTCCAGGGTTTTTCTTTACTTGTACTGTTTTCTACATTGTAGAATAATAGTGAAGACAATCAAACTATGAAATAACACATGGAATCATGTATTAACCAAAAACGTGTCAAACAAATCAAAATACATTTTATATTTGATATTCTTCAAAGTAGCCACCCTTTGCCTTGAGAGCTTTGCACACGCTTGGTATTCTCTCAACCAGCTCCATGAGGTAGTCACCTGGACTGCCTTTCAATTAACCTGTTTGGAAAAGGGGGCAGTATTGTCACCTCCGGATGAGAAGCGTGCCCAAAGTAAACTTCCTGTTACTCAGGCCCAGAAGGATATGCATTTAATTGGTAGATTTGGATAGAAAACACTCTAAAGTTTCCAAAACTGTTAAAATAATGTCTGTGAGTATAACAGAACTGATATGGCAGGCGAAAAGCTGAGGAAAATCCATCCAGGAAGTGCCATTATTTTGAAATGGGTGTTTTTCCATTGAAAGCCTATCCACCATATAAAGGGATATGACCCAGATTGCATTCCCAATGGCTTCCACTAACTGTGAACAGTCTTTGGACATTGTTTCAGGCTTTTATTCTGAAAAATGAGGGAGAATGACCACTTTGAATGAGTGGACAGTGGAAAGTCCCAGAGCTGTTTGGTGCGCCGAGACCTAGAGCGCCCCTTTCGTTGTTTTCTTTTATATTGACGACGCTATTGTCCGGTTGAAATATTATTGATTATTTAGACGACAAACAACCTGAGGATTGATTATAAACATCGTTTGACATGTTTCTACGAACTTTAGTGGTACTATTTTGATTTTTCGTCTGCCTGTTGTGACAGCCTTTGAGCCAATGGGTTACTGAACAAAATGTGCCAACAAAACTGAGATTTTTGGACATAAAGAGGGACTTTATCCAACAAAATGAACATTTATTGTGTAACATGGAGTCTTGTGAGTGCAACCATATGAAAATCATCAAAGGTAAGTGATTCATTTTTTTGCTATTTCTGACTTTCGTGACTAATCTACTTGGCTGGAAAATGTTTGTATGGTTTTGTGTGCTGGGCGCTGTCCTCAGATAATCGCAAGGTTTGCTTTCGCCGTAAAGCCTTTTTGAAATCTGACACAGCGGCTGAATTAACAAGAAGTTAAGCTTTATTTTGATGTATTACACTTGTGATTTTATGAAAGTTAAATATTTATAATAATTTAATTTGAATTTGGCGCTCTGCGATTTCACCGGATGTTGTCGAGGTGTCCCACTAGCAGCACGCCTTTCCCAAACAGGTTTTAACAGGTGTGCCTTAAAGTTAATTTGTGGAATTTCTTTCCTTAATGCATTTCAGCCAATCAGTTGTGTTGTGACAAGGTAGGGGTAGCATACAGAAGATAGTCCTACTTGGTAAAAGATCAAGTCTATATTATGGCAAGAACAGCTCAAATGAGCAAAGAGAAAGGACCGTCCATCATTACTTTATGACATGGTCAGTCAATCTGGAACATTTCAAGAACTGAGAAAACGTCTTTGTGTGCAGTCGCAAAAAACATCAAGCGCTATGATGAAACTGACTCTCATGAGGACTGCCACAGGAAAGGAAGACCCAGAGTTAACTCTGCTGCAGAGGATAAGTTCATTGGAGTTACTAGCCTCAGAAATTGCAGCCCAAATAAATGCTTCAGAGTTCAAATAATAGATACATCTCAAGATCAACTGTTCAGAAGAGACTGAATGAATCAAGCCTTCATGATTGAATTGCTGCAAAGAAACCACTACTAAAGGACACAAATAAGAAGAAGAGACTTGCTTGGGCCAAGAAACACGAGCAATGGACATTAGACCGGTGGAAATCTGTCCTTTGGTCTGATGAGTCCAAACGTGAGAGATTTGGTTCCAACCGCTGTGTCTTTGTGAGACGCAGAGTAGGTGAACGGATGATCGCCTCATGTGTAGTTCCCACCGTGAAGCGAGGAGGAGGTGTGTGATGGTGTGGGGGTGCTCAAGGCACACTTACAGTGGGGGGAAAAAAGTATTTGATCCCCTGCTGATTTTGTACGTTTGCCCACTTATAAAGAAATTATCAGTCTATAATTTTAATAGTAGGTTTATTTGAACAGTGAGAGACAAAATGACAACAAAAAAATCCAGAAAAACGCATGTCAAAAATGTTAAAAAATGATTTGCATTTTAATGAGGGAAATAAGTATTTGACCTCTCTGCAAAACATGACTTAGTACTTGGTGGCAAAACCCTTGTTGGCAATCACAGAGGTCAGACGTTTCTTGTAGTTGGCCACCAGGTTTGCACACATCTCAGGAGGGATTTTGTCCCACTCCTCTTTGCAGATCTTCTCCAAGTCATAAAGGTTTCGAGGCTGACGTTTGGCAACTCGAACCTTCAACTCCCTCCACAGATTTTCTATGGGATTAAGGTCTGGAGACTGACTAAGCCACTCCAGGACCTTAATGTGCTTCTTCTTGAGCCACTCCTTTGTGTATTTTGGGTCATTGTCATGCTGGAATACCCATCCACGACCCATTTTCAATGCCCTGGCTGAGGGAAGGAGGTTTTCACCCAAGATTTGACGGTACATGGCCCCGCCATTCGTCCCTTTGATGCAGTGAAGTTGTCCTGTCCCCTTAGCAGAAAAACACCCCAAAGCATAATGTTTCCACCTCCATGTTTGACAGTGGAGATGGTGTTCTTGGGGTCATAGGCAGCATTCCTCCTCCTCCAAACACGGCGAGTTGAGTTGATGTCAAAGAGCTCCATTTTGGTCTCATCTGACCACAACACTTTCATCAGTTGTCCTCTGAGTCATTCAGATGTTCATTGGCAAACTTCAGACGGGCATGTATATGTATTCTTGAGCAGGGGGACCTTGCGGGCGCTGCAGGATTTCAGTCCTTCACGGCGTAGTGTGTTACCAATTGTTTTCTTGGTGACTATGGTCCCAGCTGCCTTGAGATCATTGACAAGATCCTCCCGTGTAGTTCTGGGCTGATTCCTCACCGTTCTCATGATCATTGCAACTCCATGAGGTGAGATCTTGCATGGAGCCCCAGGTCGAGAGATATTGACAGTTCTTTTGTATTTCTTCCACTTGTGAAAAATCGCATAAAATGTTGTCACCTTCTCACCATGCTGCTTGGCGATGGTCTTCTAGCCCATTCCAGCCTTGTGTAGGTCTACAATCTTGTCCCTGACATCCTTGGAGAGCTCTTTGGTCTTGGCCATGGTGGAGAGTTTTTTTAATCTGATTGATTGCTTCTGTGGACAGGTGTCTTTTTTACAGGTAACAAGCTGCGGTTAGGAGCACTCCCTTTAACCTGTTTGGGATAGGGGGCAGTACTTTCACGGCCGGATAAAAAACGTACCCAATTTAATCTGGTTACTACTCCTGCCCAGAAACTAGAATATGCATAGAAAACACTCTAAAGTTTCTAAAACTGTTTGAATGGTGTCTGTGAGTATAACAGAACTCATATGGCAGGCCAAAACCTGAGAAGATTCCATACAGGAAGTCCCCTGTCTGACAATTTGTTCTCCTTCTGTGGCATCTCTATCGAAAATACAGCATCTGTGCTGTAACGTGACATTTTCTAAGGCTTCCATTGGCTCTCTAAAGCCGCCAGAAAGTGGAATGGGGTGTCTGCTGTCTCTGGGCAAAGTATAGGAGCAGAGTTTGTAAGTGGTCAGGCTGGGGACAGTGAGACTGGAGATGCGCGGTCACGAGACCTCGCCATTTTTTTCTTTCTCTTTTTGAATGAATACAACATTGCCCGGTTGGAATATTGTTGCTATTTTACGAGAAAAATAGCATAAGTACATGCTTCTAAGTACGGTAATGGAATATTTTGAAATTTTTTGTCACGAAATGCACTCGTGCGTGACCCTTCGGATAGTGACCTGAACGCACGGACAAAACGGAGGTATTTGGATATAACTATGGATTATTTGGAACCAAAACAACATTTGTTGTTGAAGTAGAAGTTCTGGGAGTGCATTCTGATGAAGAACAGCAAAGGTAATCCAATTTTTCTAATAGTAATTCTGAGTTTAGGCTGCCCCGACGTTGGCGGGTCTGAATAGCTAGCCTTGATGGCCGAGCTATGTACTCAGAATATTGTAAAATGTGCTTTCGCCGAAAAGCTATTTTAAAATCGGACATAGCGATTGCATAAACGAGTTCTGTATCTGTAATTCTTAAAATAATTATGTATTTTGTCAACGTTTATCATGAGTAATTTAGTAAATTCACCGGAAGTTTTCGGTGGGTATGCTAGTTCTGAACATCACATGCTAATGTAAAAAGCTGGTTTTTGAAATAAATATGAACTTGATTGAACAAAACATGCATGTATTGTATAACATAATGTCCTAGGAGTGTCATCTGATGAAGATCATCAAAGGTTAGTGCTGCATTTAGCTGTGGTTTGGGTTTATGTGACATATATGCTTGCTTGGAAAATGGCTGTGTGATTGTTTTTGTCTATGTACTCTCCTAACATAATCTAATGTTTTGCTTTCGCTGTAAAGCCTTTTTGAAATCGGACAATGTGGTTAGATTAACGATAGTCTTATCTTTAAAATGGTGTAAAATAGTTGATTGTTTGAGAAAATTGAATTGTGGTATTTTAGTTGGTTTTGTATTTCGCGCCGTTCGATGCCATTGGCTGTTGGCTAGGGGTTCCGCTAGCGGAACGTCTGTCCTCAACAGGTTAATTCCTGATGAGTACCAGTGTTATAGATACAAGAATGGCACCGAGAACTTAGATGATTTTAATGGCTGAAAGGTAGTCGTTAATGTGACTGAGTTAGGTTTAGAAGTACAGGAGAAAATTCTTAACCTCACCGTACCTATAACTGATGTAGGGTGGGCCAGTACCAGCAAAGGACGCATACGACAGAAAGTACCACAAAGGGTGGTTAGGAACTTGCGCCCTGGGGTTATTGGTCCAACCAGTTCGAATTAGTCATCAGAGGCCAGTTATAGGAGGCCAAAGTAGGCACAGGAGGAGTTTTGACCAGGATGGGAGTAGCTTTGTCTAGATGGATGATATTGGCATCCTCAGGGAAGTTCCAGATGAATGCAAAGCTATGACTCAAATATGTGAAGGCTTTAACACTACATTATTTTGGTGGTTGACAATAAATAAAAATGTGGATTGGATTAATGACATCTTTTATAATCAACAGAGATTCATTAATGAAACCGGGGATGCAGTAAAGAGGTTCTCTGACCAATTATCCGCCACCTCCCTCATGACCGGGTAAAATAGACTGACTCTCGATATGTTATTGGCAGAAAGGGGCGGGGTATGTAGAATGAGTGAGGTTCATTGCTGTATGGTTATTTTTTAAATAAACACAGCTCCAGACAGATCAGTGTTGTAATCACTGTGGTGTGGGCTGCTTTCACCTGTATGAGTGTGTTCGTATTGTGTGGTCCCGTGTGCGAGAGGTCTCATTTCCAGGGCTCTGGAGAGATCGATAACGGAGCAGATGTTGAGATATGGACCGATTCCAAGTTCAGACCAGTGGGACGACAAATACCTACCGCTGAGCCTGGTGGAGAATTCATTCAATTATGAGGAGCCCATGTTAGATGAGACCATCTTTAATGTTTAGGAAGACTGTATCTTTAAATTAAGATCATAACGAAAATCCTGATCCGAAGTGTTATGATTGGAGATAGGCTTAGAACAGTCATCGATAAGTATGTGTTGACAGTATATGCATTTGTTTTCTTTGATGTCCTGAATTAATTTGATTTTGTGTGACATTTCTGATTTACTTTGATTTTGTGTGAAATTTCTGAATCCAATAAAAATAGATGTGTTATAGTGTATGTGAAATATTTAGCCAATCGGGTCGATTGTAATGGAAATTATATGATTAAAGGTTTGACTAAAGGATTTCACTTTGAAACCATATAACCTGTTGAAATGTATTCGAAATTATAAGGCTATAATAATGGGTTAAAAACTATATTCCAATACTGTGTGTGAGTAAGACACTGTTACTATTTCAAAATGAACAAGGCATAGTTGATAAGACCACCTTGTGAGAGGAACAGGAACATGGGCCTGCCTAAGTTAGGGAGGGGAACAACTGCCCGAAAATGGCTAAGCTGGCATTAGATAAGGTGGTCTGGGTACTGTGGAAAAATACAGCCGCCAAAAGCGGGGTGGAGTTCTCTACTGATGTAAGTTCATGTGTATGACGAAATGTGTAGTATAAAAGGCTGTGTGCATTGTATGGATTTTAGAGCTCTCGTAAATAAACATTCTGACCAATTGTAAGCTGGCTCTATGTCTGTTTCATTCAACCAGAATCTTACACCCTCTGGGGGGCAGACTGAGTAGTTTAATTGAAGTTCGGTTTAAGAACATTGATAACTTAATTCCCGTAACAGACACACATACAGTACAGGTCAAAATTTTCGACACCTACTCATTCAAGGGTTTTTCTTTATTTTACTATTTTCTACGGTGTAGAATGATAGTGAAGACATCAAAACTATGGAATCATGTAGTAACCAAAAAAAAGTGTTTTACCAAATAGGGCTATCTTCTGTATACCAGCCCTACCTTGTCACAACACAACTGATTGGTTCAAACGCCATTAAGAAGGAAAGCAATTCCACAAATGTACTTTTAACAAGGCACACCTGTTAATTGAAATGCATTCCTTGTGACTACCTCATGAAGCTGGTTGAGAGAATGCCAAGAGTGTGCACAGCTGTCATCAAGGCAAAGGGTGGATTCTTTGAAGAATGTCAAATATAAAATATTTTAATTTGTTAAACACTTTTGGTTACTACATGATTCCATATGTGTTATTTCATAGTTTTGATGTCTTCACTATTATGCTACAATGTAGAAAATATTTTAAAAAAATAAAGAAGAACCCTTGAATGAGTCGGTGTCAACTTTTGACTGGGTGTGTGTGTATATATGTAATCATAACCGTAACATTAATCTCAGGGATATTGTCATCAAAATGCATCTGGAATTATAAAACAATTGGCTTTTAGGCCTAGAGCCTTTCACATGAGTTAGAACAGGAATAATTTAAAACCCAACATTATTTTTGTCTTTACATTGCCATGGTCATGAATCAAGCAGGCTGTATGGGATAAGGAAGGGGAAAATGATTAAATATCTTTAATATTTGGACCATGTGTTGGGACATACTGACCCATCTGCTTGTGGAATGCCTTCGTCAGGATCTGTGTTTGACTGCAAGACCTCTCACACGACCCAGCTCCTGTCAACTCGGTGTAGGCAAACGCCAGGTTCACCCTGCAGAGGGACAATAGTTTATCATCTTTCAATGCTAGGGCTGCTTTCCAAATGGCCCCCTATTCCATAGACGGGCCATCAGTGTAGACCTCATTGATAGCTACCTTTTACTAGTGCCTATTTCCACAATGATTCACACTCACTGGAGCTCCACAACCTAAAACTATTTCGGTCCCTTACGATGCATAACCATTTACCCTTGCATTCAGGCGCTACACAAGCAGACCGCATCCTATTTTTTCACTAACAAAAGCTAACACATTTTAGAGTAGTCCAGTACATCGAAGTTTCACTTTTTCTGTTCTGGCAATAAGCCAAACGTAAGCGTGGTCTTTTATCTATTTGTACCAGATAGCCAACTCCTACATAGAGCCAACTATTATGGTAACATGACATGACACCAATCATACAGTAGGACTTGGCAAAACAGCATACACCGATTTGGGATCAGGCTAGCCAGATGTCGATTCTCTACACTCTTAAAAAAAGGGTTAAAGGGTTCTATGTAGAGGGATGTGGTTCTACAAAGAACCGTTTTGATCTGAACAATCCTTTTTGGAAGACGGTTCTACATAGAGCCATATATCATATTTCCCAGCATGCTCTATTGCAAAGTGATTTTTAAAATTGTTTATTTTAATATCTGCATTTTTGCAAAGGCATTGATTTATTTGATGCTACACAAAGATAAATGACATACATTTTTCTAAACTAATCCAATCTGTTAGTAGTTGGACTTATTGCACTCGTTACTGGGATGGTTGTTCCAGTTTAGAAGATTGAGGTAGTCTCAGTATTCAATCTTCCCTCCCCTGGTAGTCATTGTAAATGCATTTTGCGGGTGATGAAAAAAAAATCCACTTGTTGGATATTCTAACTGTCTGGATTTCATTAGGAATTACACATCACTTTGCAAGCCACCATAATGTGACTTGCAGGCCTAATGTGGTCTGTAAACCAGGAGATTCTTAACACCCCTGTGTTAGGGTATAACTAGGCCTTCAAAGAAAGGCCTTATGGTATGTATTCTATTGTCATACATTTTAAAGTCGGGTGGAACTGTTCAGACGGTTCTAGAAAGAACCCTCCAAAGATAAAATGGTTATTGGTAGAACTCTTCAGAGGGTTTTAGTGTCACGACTTCTGCCGAAGTCGATGCCCCTCCTTGTTCGGGTGGTGCTCGGCAGTCGGCGTCACCGGTCTTCTAGCCATCATTGATCCATTTTTAATTTTCCATTGGTTTTGTCTTGTCTTCCTACACACCTGGTTCCAATCCCATTTATTACAAGCTGTGTATTTAACCCTCTGTTTCCCCTCATGTCCTTGTCGGAGATTGTTTGTGGTTATATGTCCGTGTATTTTGTATAGGTGTGCGACGGATATGTTTACCCATGTTTATTTTTATGTACGTTGGTTTCTTGGAGTTTGTTTTATATATATTAAACTACTCCAGTTACACCAAGTTGGTTTCTCCTGCGCATGACTTCCCTGACACCTACACACGACAATGACAGAATCTCCGACCAAAATTATGAAGTCAACAGGAGAGGATACCTCAGACATGGAGGTGGAGGAGCACGTCCAGGAGCAAGCGAAAAAGCTTCACCATCTGTGCGCCGCCATGGATCGCGTTTTCCTGATTTTTCCCCTCGTTCCCAGCATAAGGCGCTAGTAGATTCAGGCGCGGCTGGGAATTTTATTGATCAAGCGTTTGCTCATAGTTTAGGGATCCCCATTGTACACGTGGATGTGCCTTTCCCCGTTCACACATTAGATAGTCGACCATTAGGGTCAGGGTTTATCAGGGAGGCCACAGCTCCTTTGAGTATGGTGACGCAGGGGGGTCACAGGGAAAAAAAAAATATTTTCCTTATTGACACTCCTGCGTATCCCATGGTGCTGGGTCTACCTTGGTTAACTTGTCATAACCCCACTTTTTCTTGGCCACAGAGGGCTCTCACGGGGTGGTCGCGAGAGTGCTCAGGTAGGTGTGTAGGGGTTTCTGTTGGTGCTTCTATGGTGAAAAGTCCAGACCAGGGCTCCACCGTGCACATTCCCCCTGACTATGCCAATTTGGCTCTCGCCTTCTCTAAAAAGAATTACCACCCCATCGACAGAGGGATGTGGTGGTAGACGCTGCACTTCCCAGGAGTCACGTGTATCCCCTGTCGCAAGCGGAGATGTTGGCTATGGAGACATATGTCTCCGAATCCCTGCGTCAGGGGTACAGTCGGTCCTCCATTTCACACGTCTCCTCGAGTTTCTTTTTTGTGAAGAAGAAGGATGGAGGTCTGCGCCCGTGCATTGATTATCGAGGTCTCAATAAAATCACGGTGGGGTACAGTTACCCGCTACCTCTGATCGCCACGGCGATTGAGTTAATGCACGGGGCGTGCTTCTTCACCAAACTGGATCTCAGGAGTGCGTACAACCTGGTGCGTATCCGAGAGGGAGACGAGTGGAAGATTGCATTTAGTACCACCTCAGGGCATTATGAATACCTCGTCATGCCGTACGGGTTGAAGAATGCTCCATCAGTCTTCCAATCTTTTGTAGACAAGATTTTCAGGGACCTGCACAGGCAGGGTGTAGTGGTGTATATCGATGACATTCTGATATACTCCGCTACACGCGTCGAGCATGTGTCCCTGGTGCGCAGAGTGCTTGGTCGCCTGTTGGAGCATGACCTGTATGTCAAGGCTGAGAAATGCCTGTTCTTTCAACAGTCCATCTCCTTCTTAGGGTATCGCCTATCCACGTCAGGAGTGGAGATGGAAAGTGACCGCATTGCAGCCATGCGTAATTTGCCGACTCCCACCACGGTGAAGGAGGTGCAGCGATTTTTAGGGTTTGCCAATTACTACCAGAGGTTTATCCATGGTTTTGGTCAGGTAGCTGCTCCCATTACCTCACTGCTGAAGGGGGGTCCAGTACGCTTGCAGTGGTCGGCTGGGGCGGACAGGGCTTTTAGGAAACTGAAGGCTCTGTTTACCTCGGTTCCTGTGTTGGTTCATCCGGATCCCTCTGCAATTCATAGTGGAGGTGGACGCGTCTGAGGCTGGGATCGGAGCTGTGCTCTCTCAGCGCTAGGGTACGCCACCTAAGCTCTGCCCCTGTGCCGCCTTCTCTAAGAAGCTCAGCCCGGCGGAGCGAAACTATGATGTGGGGGACCGAGAGCTGTTGGCTGTCGTCAAGGCTTTGAAGGTGTGGAGACATTGGCTTGAGGGGGATAAACACCCTTTTCTCATCTGGACTGACCACCGCAATCTGGAGAACATCCGGGAGGCGAGGAGACTGAATCCTCAATAGGCAAGGTGGGCCATGTTTTTCACCCGTTTTGTGTTTACCCTCTCTTACAGACCAGGCTCCAAGAACATTAAGGCAGACGCACTGTCCCGGCTGTATGACACAGAGGAGCGGTCCATAGATCCTACTCCCATAATCCCAGCCTCTTGTTTGGTGGCACCGGTAGTGTGGGAGCTGGATGCGGACATTGAGCGGGCGTCACATGCAGAGCCCGTTCCCCCTCAGTGTCCAGCTGGGCGTCTGTACGTTCCATCTGCTGTCCGTGACCGATTGATCTACTGGGCTCACACGTCACCCTCCTCTGGTCATCGTGGGATCGGTCGGACGATGCGCTGTCTTAGTGGGAAATACTGGTGGCCCACTTTAGCTAAGGACGTGGGGTTTATGTTTCCTACTGCTCAGTGTGCGCCCAGTGCAAGACTCCTAGACACCTACCCAGAGGTAAGTTACAACACTTACCCGTTCCACAACGGCCGTGGTCGCACTTGTCGGTGGATTTCCTAACCGATCTTCCACCTTCACAAGGTAACACCACGATCCTGGTAGTTGTGGATCGTTTTTCTAAGTCCGGTCGTCTCTTCCCTTTGCCCGGTCTCCCTACGGCTCTACAGACTGTGGAGGCTCTGTTTACACACGTCTTCCGGCACTACGGGGTGCCTGAGGATATAGTGTCTAATCAGGGCCCCTAGTTTACGTCAAGGGTCTGGAAGGCATTCATGGAACGTCTGGGGGTCTCGGTCAGCCTTACCTCGGGTTTTCACCCTGAGAGTAACGGGCAGGTGGAGAGAGTTAACCAGGATGTGGGTAGGTTTCTGAGGTCTTATTGCCAGGACCGGCCGGGGGAGTGGTCGGCGTTCGTGCCCTGGGCAGAGATGACCCAGAACTCGCTCCGCCACTCCTCCACTAACCTCTCTCCTTTTCCTCCATTAACCTCTCTCCTCTCTCCTGGCCCCTTGGCATCAGAGTCAGACCAAGGCTCCTGCGGTGGAAGACTGGTTCCGGTGCGCGGAGGAAACCTGGGACACCACTCACGTTTACCTTCAGCACGCCGTATGGCACCAGAAAGTTGGCGCAGACCGTCACCGCAGTGAGGCCCTGGTGTTCACACCGGGGGACAGGATCTGGCTTTCAACCCGAAACCTGCCCATCCGCCTTCCCTGCTGGAAGCTGGGTCCGCGGTTTGTGAGGCTGTTTAAAGTCCTGAGAAGAGTGAACGAGGTTTGTTATAGGTTAAAGCTTGCCCCCCATTACTGCATTAACCTCTTACATCTAGACATTCCGCTAGCGGAACACCTGCTCCAATATCCAATGATAGGCGTGGCGCGAATTACAAATTCCTCAAAAATCCCAAAACTTCCATTTTTCAAACATATGACTATTTTACACCATTTTAAAGACAAGACTCTCCTTTATCTAACCACACTGTCCGATTTCAAAAAAGCTTTACAGCGAAAGCAAAACATTAGATTATGTCAGCAGAGTACCCAGCCAGAAATAATCAGACACACATTTTTCAAGCTAGCATATAATGTCACAAAAAACCAAAACCACAGCTAAATGCAGCACTAACCTTTGATGATCTTCATCAGATGACACTCCTAGGACATTATGTTATACAATACATGCATGTTTTGTTCAATCAAGTTCATATTTATATCAAAAAACAGCTTTTTACATTAGCATGTGACGTTCAGAACTAGCATTCCCACCGAACACTTCCGGTGAATTTACTAAATTACTCACGATAAACGTTGACAAAAAATACAACAATTATTTTAAGAATTATAGATACAGAACTCCTTTATGCACTCGCTATGTCCGATTTTAAAATAGCTTTTCGGTGAAAGCACATTTTGCAATATTCTGAGTAGATAGCACGCCATCACAGGCTAGCTATTTTGACACCCACCAAGTTTGACCCTCACCAAACTCCAATTCACTATTAGAAAAGTTTGATTACCTTTCCTGTTCTTCGTCAGAATGCACTCCCAGGACTTCTACTTCAATAACAAATGTTGGTTTGGTTCAAAATAATCCATAGTTATATCCAAATAGCGGCGTTTTGTTCGTGCGTTCAAGACACTATCCAAGGGTGACGAAGGGTTACGCGCCCGACGCGTTTCGTGACAAAAAAATTCTAAATATTCCATTATCGTACTTCAAAGCATGTCAACCGCTGTTTAAAATCAATTTTTATGCTATTTTTCTCGTAAAAAAGCGATAATATTCCGACCGGGAGTCGTTGTTTTCGTTCAAAGACGAAAGAATAAAAACATGGGGTCGCCTCGTGCACGAACAGTCTCTGTTCTCTGATCGACCACTATCAAAATGCGCTAATGTTTTTCAGCCAGGGCCTGCAAAGCCACCATTCAGCTTTTTGCCGCTTTCTGAGAGCCTATGGGAGCCGTAGGAAGTGTCACGTAACAGCAGAGATCCCTGGTTTTGAATAGAGATGATCAAGAAGGCCAAGAAATGGTCAGACAGGGTACTTCCTGTACAGAATCTTCTCAGGTTTTGGCCTGCCAAATGAGTTCTGTTATACTCACAGACACCATTCAAACAGTTTTAGAAACTTTGGAGTGTTTTCTATCCAAAGCTAATAATTATATGCATATTCTAGTTTCTGGGCAGGAGTAATAATCAGATTATATCGGGTACATTTTTTATCCGGCCGTGAAAATACTGCCCCCTATCCATAACAGGTTAACCCCTCGTTCCATGTGTCTCTCCTCAGGCCCGTGGTGGCTGGCCCACTTCAGGAGGCAGAGGTGCGGGAGGTTCCGGAGGAGAGATGCTGGGTTCCGGTGGAGGATGTGTTGGATCCTTCCATGCTGCGAGAGTTCCATCGTCTCCATCCGGATCGCCCTGCACCTCGTCCTCCGGGTCGTCCCCGAGGCCGGTGTCGACGCGCGGCTGGGGGTACTGTCACGACTTCTGCCAAAGTCGATGCCCCTCCTTGTTCGGGTGGAGGTCGACGTCACCGGCCTTCTAGCCATCATTGATCTATTTTTCATTTTCCATTGGTTTTGTCTTGTCTTCCTACACACCTGGTTCCAATCCCATTTATTACATGTTTCCCCTCATGTCCTTGTCGGAGATTGTTTGTGGTTATATGTCCGTGTATTTTGTATAGGTGTGCGACGGATATGTTTACCCATGTTTATTTTTATGTACGTTGGTTTCTTGGAGTTTGTTTTATATATATTAAACTACTCCAGTTACACCAAGTTGGTTTCTCCTGCGCCTGACTTCCCTGCCACCTACACACACGACAATAACATTTAGGCAGAAGCCTTACTAGAGGGTTCTAGGTAGAACCATGTACATGGTCTTCTAAAAAGAACCCTACAAAGAGGGTTCTAGGTAAAATCCTTTGCAAAGGGTTCCACCTAACACCAAAAAGTGTTTCCCTATGGGAAAAACCGAAGAACCTTATATGGTTCTACTTAGCACCTTTTTGTAAACCAGCTTGTCCTGTGTGTCCTGTTACCCTGGCCTATTGTATTGTGCTCACCTGGGCTGTGAGGGTGTGTCCTGTGAGGTTTGGTTGTCCCTTAACCCTGTCTGCAGCCTCAGCAGCATGTTCTCCAGTCCCTGCATGTCCATGTCACCGTAGGGACAGCTTCTATTGACTACCTGGTGCACAGGTGACATGTCTAGTGTCCTCCTCACGACGGTTCACCACACTGTGCTACAGCAAGTGAGCGATAGTATTTAAAAAAACACAGCCCTAATATATACACAATTACACAAACATGTGTAGATAGAAACATAACAATAATACATCACTAATAGTTACCTTCAAGGTAATATGACCTGCAGCTCATCAGCTGTCAGCAGCTTCCTCCTCTTTAATCAAGCACACATACACACGTGTGACTCAAATCATTAGTAATGTAACCTTGGTGTCAACCCTGTAAACTCTCTCTGTGTGTGTGTGTGTGTGTGTGTGTGTGTGTGTGTGTGTCTCTCTCTCTCTCTCTCTCTCTCTCTCTCTCTCTCTCTCTCTCTCTCTCTCTCTCTAGGTATCTCCTGTAGAAAATGGCCCTCATGTTGAAATCTAGGTTTTCATCCTTCTTGAACCCACCTGTTCTTAGGGTGTCATCCTCACATCAGATCACAGCATACAAACCTGGTGCTACACAACACAGATACAGACAATACAATTAGACTTTATTTCAATCGAAAGATGGAAATCAAGGTTTGTCCTGAGTAACATCAGATGTGATCAAATCAAAATGTATTGGTCAAATTCACAAGATACAGGATGTAGGCTAAACATTGAAGTTATATGCTTACTCATAGGCTTTTATCAACAGTGCAGTACACATCCACCATTATCTAAGGTGGCGATATCTGTTAATAGTAATGTAATAACAATGTCCCAGTGATGTGTATACCTGTCTGTTTAGGCAGGCTGGCTGAGTCCATTGGTCATTAGATAGGGCTGGGGAAGACACTGTAATTTATGATGCAGAGACATATACTTTTGAGTGTGTAAACGTGTGTGTGTTTGTGTGACCTGACAAAAGCTAACGATGGGTTCCCTGGAAGTCTGATAGGAATATGTCCTGTCCAGCTGGTCTGGAATCAGCTCAGGTATCTACCACTATAAAGATATAACACAGAGACAGACACACAACTGATTACTTCATAACAATGTGTTATGACGTGTTTCCATGCATAAATGACAGTATTGTGAAAATCTGATTCCATGTTATTCACAAGATGTTTTGTTCCCTCCCTCTCATACTAGCTAGCTACTCCTCTCCCTCACACTCACCCAAAAAATAATAACGTGTGGGTTCAAAGTAACAAGCTTAGGAAACATAATTCAGTGGGTTAACATGAGTCCTTTTGTTTGATTTATAGCTAGCAACCTAGGATCTAAAACAGCTAGCTAGCCAAGCTAACTCAACTCCATGATTTACGATAGACTTGAGTTTAGCTTGGCTACCTAGCTAACGTTAATGAGAAAGAGCTATATAGCTACTGTAGCCACAATGGAGATCACATTCAATTCGGTTATCTAGTTAGTTTAACTAGCTGCTGTTAGCATATAGCTAGTTCGCTGCAGTTAGCTAGCTATACTAACAAATTACTATGGGGGGTGATTTGGGACCAAATTAAGCCCTTTGAAGCTACTGATACATCTCACCAAGTCACCTAACGTCTTCCTAGCGCCATAAAATACCGCCATGAAATAACATGGACTGGCAATGGAGACAAGTTTTGTTCTATGGCGTCAAACTGCCGACGCGTTCATTTTTGCTTGTAAGTTTATTATGAAAGATCTCACCATGAACACCTTAACAGTCTACATGACATCTACGTGTACATCATGCTTCACTTTGTGTACACGTGACACTTAGGCATCACGTGATAGTTTAAGTGTCTGTTTAGTTTGTTATTAAAGAACTCACAATGAATGCCTTTCAAATGTCTATATGAGGTCTACATGATTTTGTGATATCATGAATTTCATTAATCAATTTATTTGAAATGGGCATATCACCTCAATACAAAAAGTATTAGGCTAGTTAATTTGCAGCCAGCCACCATGACCGTGTAGATATGCCTATTTCTCAAATCAATACGGACACAAGGGCTTCTTTGTTGGAGGGAGCCCTGTTCAGAAATAAGAGTTAGCCTAGGTTTCTAGTGGCACATTCAAAACAACTTGGCAATCTCCGACTTCAGTGTGTTCAAGACAACTGGAAACTATGGAGAGAAAAAAACGAGCTCAGATTGGGAAAAATTGTTTTAAACGGTTATCCAACTCGGAATTCCAATTCAGAATCTCGGGTATCGAAGGACTTTCTCAACCTCAACATTACAGGAAAATGTAGTTTTATTAAATGCTCCGCAATTTAGAATATTAGTGGTAGCCTATGCCTACAGCTAGACCAAAAACACAGACACATACCAATTCTATCATAGACCAAACAGTTTAATAGAAACACCTTTTTATTCCGGAGAATTGCATTGAATCAGGCTATTAATTTACGCATAACTTTAGCCTAAACAAAACCGAAAACACCCCAGCCTGTTTTGATCACAGATCATGATGAAGCATGAACATTTCAACTGTTTGTCATTGATTTAGCCCTACACATGAATACCTAGATTTAGTCTGGACTTGACAATAGCCTGATTAGGACCCTGAATTTTCCCCACATTATATTTGTTACCAATTAGGCTAAATCTAGTCCTATTAATAAGCTTTTAATGTTTTCCTATTCATTTGCAAGCGTGGAAAAAGTACTCAATTGTCATACTTGAGTAAAAGTAAATGCTATACATCAAATTCCTTATATTAAACAAACAAGATGGCATGACTTAAGTATTGTTAATTAAGGATAGACAGGGGCACAGTCCAACACTCAGACATCTGTCACGCCCTGACCAGGGGAACTCTGCTATTTTGGTCAGGGTGTGGTATTTCTATGGTTTATTTTCTATGTTTTGTTATAGCCTTTCTTTGTGGTTTATTTCTATGTTGGGCTCGGGGTGATTTCCAATCAGACAGCTGTCGCTAGTTATGTCTGATTGGGAATCACATTTAAGTTCCTTTCCCCCCACGATGTTTGTGGGTTGTTGTCTCGTTATTTGAGCACGTAACGTATGGGCAGGTTTTTCTTGATTTTGTGTACATGTTTAATTCTAGTGTGTTGAATAAACATGTATTCGCTCCCAGCTGCGTTTTGGTCCGCTTCCTCATCACCCGACGCCAATCGTTATAACATCATTTACAAACACAGTATTTGTTTTGTGAGTCCGGCAGATCAGAGGAAGTAGGGATGACAAAGAGTTATATTGACAGGTGCCATAATTCTGTCCAGTTTGAGCATTCTAAATGTAACGAGTACTTTTAGGTGTCAGGGAAAATGTATGGAGTAAAAAGTACATAATTATTTTAAGGAATGTAGTGCAGTAAAAGTTGTCAAAAATATAAATAGTAAAGTACAGATACCCCCCCAAAAAAGACTTAAGTAGTACTTAAAAGTATTTTTACTTAAGTACTTTACACCACTGTTAATTTGCATAGGCTAACCATTGCCATTAATGTTATTTACCATCTTCTGCTTTTATGAATAAACGGGCATCGGAGTAAAACATGACATAATTTCGATAAATCTCATCATTGGATGGTTTGATAGTTGGGTTTCCCAAGGGACTCCATAGGCCAGCATAGCTGACCTAAGTTGTAAATATAGAAAAAAGGAGTTGCCTGTAATGTTTTTGAAAAGGGAAATGTTTGTTAAATGGGTAGTGTTTAATTTTAATTTACTGTTCTGAGTTACGACGCAATCAATTTGTTGATGTAGTGATTTACTCATTTGACAATGTGTTTTTGAAGTACTCACTTTGAAATATTTAGTCGTGAAACTTTTCAATGTTGTGTATTTTGAATTTTTGTGTGCCTGAAATGCTCAATTTATTTGAAATGAATAATTATGTCTGGCTGTTACGTGACCGTATTACCGCCACACCGGCAGTCACTAGACATGACGACAGTCAAATTCCACGTGACCGTTTTTTTCCAAGCTCTGATGCTGCTGCTGGTCATTAGTAGCCTACCAAACTTATTGCAAATGTAATAAAAAATGAATGAAACACTTCATGAGAGCTTATGTTGCACAACATTTCTATAGTCTGTGCAATTGCATGAGAAAACAGTGATGGCCTCTACTAAATAGAGGATCCCATCAGCTTTCTATAGGCTAGGCGTACTATATTTATTTCTCAACTGTCCTAATATTAAGCTCAATGCTAATCTTTACAACAGGAGTATAGACTACCAGGCTGACATGAAAATAAATAATGGGAAAAGCTCTTTCCATCTGCTCTAAGTGCATAGATGAAATATATTTTTTCCGCTGCCCCTTGTTTCGAGACAGGTGTATTTTTTAAAATGTTTTATTTCACCTTTATTTAACCAGGTAGGCTAGTTGAGAACAAGTTCTCATTTACAACTGCGGCCAAGATAAAGCAAAGCAGTGCGACACAAACAACAATACAGAGTTACACATGGAATAAACAAACATACAGTCAATAACACAATAGAAAAGTCTATATACAGTGTGTGCAAATGAGGTAAGATAAGGGAGGTAAGGCAATAAAAAGGCCATAGTGGCAAAATAATTACAATTTAGCAATTAAACACGGGAGTGATAGATGTGCAGAGGATGAATGTGCAAGTAGAGATACTGGGGTGCAAAGGAGCAAAATAAAAATAAATAACAGTATGGGGATGAGGTAGTTGGATGGGCTATTTACAGATGGGCTATGTACAGGTGCAATGATCTGCGAGCTGCTCTGACAGCTGGTGTTTAAAGTTAGTGAGGGAGATATGAGTTTCCAGCTCCAGTGATTTTTGCAATTCGTTCCAGTCATTGGCAGCAGAGAACTGGAAGGAAAGGTGGTCAAAGTAGGAATTGGCTTTGGGGGTGACCAGTGAAATATACTTGTTGGAGCGCATGCTACAGGTGGGTGCTGCTATGGTGACCAGTGAGCTGAGATAAGGCAGGGCTTTACCTAGCAAAGACTTGTAGATGACCTGGAGCCAGTGGGTTTGGCGACGAATATGAAGGGAGGGCCAGCCAACGAGAGCATACAGGTCGCAGTGGTGGGTAGTATATGGGGCTTTGGTGACAAAACGGATGGCACCGTGATAGACTGCATCCAATTTGCTGAGTAGAGTGTTGGAGGCTATTTTGTAAATGACATCGCCAAAGTCAAGGATCAGAAGGATAGTCAGTTTTACGAGGTTACGTTTGGCAGCATGAATGAAGGATGCTTTGTTGCGAAATAGGAAGCCGATTCTAGATTTAATTTTGGATTGGAGATGCTTAATGTGAGTCTGGAAGGAGAGTTTACAGTCTAACCAGACACCTAGGTATTTGTAGTTGTCCACATATTCCAAGTCAGAACCGTCCAGAATAGTGATGCTGGACGGGCGGGCAGGTGCGGGTAGCGATCGGTTGAAGAGCATGCATTTAGTTTCACTTGCATTTAAGGGCAGTTCGAGGCCACGGAAGGAGAGTTGTATGGTATTGAAGCTCGTCTGGAGGTTAGTTAACACAGTGTCCGAAGAAGGGCCAGAAGTATACAGAATGGTGTCGTCTGTGTAGAGATGGATCAGAGAATCACCAGCAGCAAGAGCGACATCATTGATGTATACAGAGAAAACAGTCGGCCCGAGAATTGATCCCTGTGGCACCCCCAAAGAGACTGCCAGAGGTCCGGACAACAGGCCCTGCAATTTGACACACTGAACTCTATCTGAGAAGTAGTTGGTGAACCAAGCAAGGCAGTCATTTGAGAAATCAAGGCTGTTGAGTCTGCCGATAAGAATGTGGTGATTGACAGAGTCGAAAGCCTTGGCCAGGTCAATGAATACAGCTGCACAGTATTGTCTCTTATCGATGGCGGTTATGATATCGTTTAGGACCTTGAGCGTGGCTGAGGTGCATCCATGACCAGCTCGGAAACTAGATTGCATAGCGGAGAAGGTGCAATGGGATTCGAAATGGTCGGTGATCTGTTTGTTAACTTGACTTTCGAAGACCTTAGAAAGACAGGGTAGGATAGATATAGGTCTGTAGCAGTTTGGGTCTGGAGTGTCTCCCCCTTTGAAGAGGGGGGTGACCGCGGCAGCTTTCCAATCTTTGGGGATCTCAGACGATACAAAAGAGAGGTTGAACAGGCTAGTAATAGGGGTGGCAACAATTTCGGCGGATAATTTTAGAAAGAGACATTCCAGATTGTTTAGCCGGCTGATTTGTAGGGGTCCAGATTTTGCAGCTCTTTCAGAACATCGGCTATCTGGATTTGGGTGAAGGAGAAATGGGGGAGGCTATGGCAAGTTGCTGTGGGGGGTGCACGGCTGTTGACCGGGGAAGGGGTAGCCAGGTGGAAAGCATGGCCAGCCGTAGAGAAATGCTTATTGAAATTCTCAATTATTGTGGATTTATCGGTGGTGACAGTGTTTCCTAGCCTCAGTGCAGTGGGCAGCTGGGAGGAGGTGCTCTTATTCTCCATGGACTTTACAATGTCCCAGAACTTTTTGGAGTTTATGCTACAGGATGCAAATTTCTGTTTGAAAAAGCTAGCCTTAGCTTTCCTAAGTGCCTGTGTATATTGGCTCCTATCTTTCCTGAAAAGTTGCATATCGCTTGGGCTATTCGACGCTAATGCAATACGCCACATTATGTTTTTGTGCTGGTCAGGGGCAGTCAGGTCTGGAGTGAACCAAGGGCTACATTAAAAAAAAATTGAATGGGGCATGCTTATTTAGATGGTGAGGTAAGCACTTTTAAAGAATAACCAGGCATCCTTTACTGACGGAATGAGGTCAATATCCTTCCAGGATACCCGAGCCAGGTCGATTAGAAAGGCCTGCTCGCTGAAGTGTTTTAGGGAGCATTTGACAGTGATGAGGGCTGGTCGTTTTGCCGCAGACCCATTACGGACGCAGGCAATGAGGCAGTGATCGCTGAGATCCTGGTTGAAGACAGCAGGGGTGTATTTTGAGGGCAGGTTGGTTAGGATGATATCTATGAGGGTGCCCGTGTTTACGGATTTGGGGTTGTACATGATAGGTTCATTGATAATTTGTGTGAGATTGAGGGCATCAAGCTTAGATTGTAGGATGACCGGGGTGTTACTCATGTCCCAGTTTAGGTCACCTAACAAAACGAGCTCAGAAGATAGATGGGGGGAAGCAATTCACATATGGTGTTCAGGGCACAGCAGGGGGATGAAGGGGGTCTATAACAAGTGGCAACGGTGAGAGACTTGTTTCTGGAAAGGTGGATTTTTTAAAGTAGAAGCTCGAATTGTTTGGGCACAGACCTGGATAGTAAGACAGAACTCTGCAGTAGATTGCAACTCCGCCCCCTTTGGCAGATCTATCTTGTCGGAAAATGTTATAGTTAGGGATGGACATTCAGGGTTTTTGGTGGCCTTCCTAAGCCAGATTCAGACACGGCTAGAACATCCAGGTTGGCAGAGTGTGCTAAAGCAATGAATAAAACAAACTTGGGGAGGAGGCTTCTAATGTTAACATGCATGAAACCAAGGCTTTTACGGTTACAGAAGTCAACAAATGAGAGCGCCTGGGGAATGGGAGTGGAGCTAGGCACTGCAGGGCCTGGATTAACCTCTACATTACCAGAGGAACAGAGGAGGAGTAGGATAAGGGTACGGCTAAAGGCTATAAGAACTGTTTTTCTAGTACGTTCGGAACTGAGAGTAAAAGGAGCAGGTTTCTGGGCGCGGTAGAATATATTCAAGGCATAATGTACAGACAAAGGTATGGTAGGATGTGATTTGGGGGGGCACACGGGACAGTCGGCGGAGCCGAGGTCAGAACCAGAGCCAGTCGGGTTGACATTGGAGGTGAGCGAGGGTTACGAGGCAGAGACTGTGAAGGAGTTAATGGGGAGATTAAAGGAGAGAGAGATGAGAGAGCTGCTAGTTTGGTGCATAAGGCACGGCATTCGCCCTACGAAGCATGTCGTTGAAATGTCACCTGAAGCAGCTCTCTATACTCGGCCTGAGGTGCGTGCTGGTTGTCTGGTGAAGACTGTGCCTGCGCCCAGAAACAGGCCTCCTGCATGTCTTCCCAGCCCTGCACGTCCTGTGCCTACACCCATTTTTTTCCAGTGGGTCTCCTCATCCTGGTCAAGCCCGTGCCTCCTCCTCGGACCAGTCCTCCAGTGGGTCTTCCCATCCTGGTTCGTCCTGTGCCTCCTCCAAGGACCAGTCCTCTGGTGGATCCCTCCACCCTGGTCTCTCCTGTGCCGCCTCCTCAGACCAGGCCTCCAGCGGGTCTCCCCAGCCTGGTGAGTCCAGGGCCTGCACCCAGAGCCAGGCCTCCCTCATGTCTCCCCAGCCTGGTGAATCCTGAGCCGGATCTGCCAGAGTGGCCCGCCTGTCCGGATCTGCCAGGGTGCCCCGCCTGTCCGGATCTGCCCGAGTGGCCCGTCTGCCCTCCGGCCCAGCCCGAGTGGCCCGCCTGCCCTCCGGCCCAGCCCGAGTGGCCCGCCTGCCCTCCGGCGCAGCCCGAGTGGCCCGCCTGCCCTCCGGCGCAGCCCGAGTGGCCCGCCTGCCCTCCGGCGCAGCCCGAGTGGCCCGCCTGCCCTCCGGCGCAGCCCGAGTGGCCCGCCTGTCCTCCGGCGCAGCCCGAGTGGCCCGCCAGCCGGGCGCAGCCAGAGTCGCCCGCCAGCCGGGCGCAACCAGGGTCGCCCACCAGTCCTCCGGCGCGGCCAGGGGCGCAACCTAAGTGGGCGACGCCAAGGGTACAGCGGAGGCCACGTCCCGCACCTGATCCACCTCCAGGTTAGGTGGGTTGGGGAGGGGGGGTGTAGCACAGTGCCGTCGTTGACAGCAGCCACCCTCCCTTCTCTCCCTTATTGTTTAGGGGTCGAGAATTTTTTTGGGGGGGTGGGGATTTTTTTTGTTTCAGTGTAGGTGCATTCGGGGTATGCACCTTTGAGGGGGGGGTGTACTGTCACGTCCTGACCAGTAGAGGGTGTAGTTGGGTCAGGACGTGGCAGAAGAGAAGTGTGTGTTTTGTTTGTTTCGTTTATTTTGGCCGTGTGACTTCCAATCAGGCACAGCTGTAGAGGGTTGTGGCTGATTGGGAGTCACACATAAGTAGCCTACTTTTCCTTTGGGGGTTGTGGGTAATTGTTCTTGTTACAGTGTTTGCACCTGACAGGACTGTGTTGGCTGTCAGTTTATTGTTTTCATAATTGTATAGTGTTCGTTTCATTAAATATATCATGAACACTAACTCCGCTGCATTTTGGTCCACTCTCTCTAAAGACAGCCCTTACAATAGTCCTATAGGTTACAGTCTACCTTTTTAGGAGAACAATTTGCAAGCAGAGACAAATGGGTAATCGATACTTATTGAAAATGAAAAAGAAGCAACACTCGCTCACCATAGTAGTCTAACATATGGTCACCATAGTAACCTAAGTGCACATTGTGCTTTTTCAATGACATTTTTTTTAAATGTTGTGTCCCCCTCACTACTTAAACCCAAGTTGCACTCCTTACTATACTCCTTTTGTGGACAACATTCCTTCATGTCAGCTGTATGTTGGCAGTTCTCAGTCTCAATGCAGGGGGCTTAGTCTATATGGGGTCTATATGGATAAAGTAATCCTTCTACCCCCCCCCCCCCCCCCGAAAGATTTAGATGCACTATTGTAAAGTGGTTGTTCCACTGGATATCTTAAGGTGAATGCACCAATTTGTAAGTCGCTCTGGATAAGAGCGTCTGCTAAATGACTTAAATGTAAATGTAAATATGGTTTTTGTTCTTCCATCCCTATCAGGTGTGTTACAGAAAATATACCATTCACAAGTCAAAACAGTTACAGCAACCGCATCAGACTACATTATGGACAGCACTTGAAAGATCCACTGTCAATGATGGTACCGCATCTGTCTTCAGGAGTAGCATCCTGACAAGACCCATTGAATGTTCTCCTCAATTGATAAAGCAACTTCGCTCGAAATGTGCACTGCACTCCCGTGACATGATCATAACTTTCAGTGCAGCCAATGTGGTTGGATGTCCTCATTTGGAAATCAGTGTAGTTAAAATGAACACTGACATGTGGAATTCTGGTAAGTAGCTTGCTAGCTAAAAGCCACATCGCAGATGAAAAGGGCTTAGTTACCAGTTTAGTTCTACCAAGTTCCACTTAAGCTATGTTATGGTTTGTAAACAAAACCGTATGATGCATACATGTGATGGTTTTAAGGTGTTACATATTTAAGTTACTTAAGATTATAAGACTCTACCATTGGTGTAGAATGTCTTTGGCTTTATGTGACATGGCATAAAGCCAGAAGTAATGCCTGCCTCATTAATCCAAGTGTTTGACATGAGGGAAGGGACCAGTAACTTTATGATCAACTTTGTCAATGTACCAGCTACAGTAATTTTTCATACTTGGGTCAACCTACTATGAACTAGTTACATCCAAATATCATCCAATTTGACGAACAACATGATTTTCACTGTCCGAGACCTTTAATAAACCATGCATTTAGTCTTATTTTATGTTCTACAGCTGTCCAAGAAATATGGGTCTGATTTCACGGTTCACTTTGGACCCACAAAAGTGGTCATCCAGGCAGGATACCAGGCGCTGGTCAACCATGCAGAGGAGTTTGGGGACAGGGGCATGCTTCCTGTGTTCTATGAATTCACCAATGGACATGGTAATGTGGGATATGTGAAACTTGTAATCTGTGAAACTTGTAACTGTTGCATTCTAGATATTCTGTCAAGCAAGCATATTTGACAACTATGTTATTTTCTCCTGACATGATTAATTCCTGACACCTGCACAATATTACTTTTAAATAGGGATTCTGTTTGGCAATGGAGACTCATGGAAAGAGATGAGGCACTTTGCCCTGGCGAACCTTAGAGACTTTGGTATTGGCAAGAAAGGGAGTGAGGAGAAAATCTTACAGGAAATTCACTACCTGATTCAAGTGTTTGAAAAACACAAGGGTAAGAATTTGTAGTTCTGATTTGAAAACCAAAAAACAGGTTACATAATTTTTTTTCCTTAGGTTTGCTAATTAAATTTCTGATGTCCTTTGTAACAGATAAAGCATTTGCATTCCCTGTGGCTCAGTTGGTAGAGCATGGTGTTTGCAACGCCAGAGTTGTGGGTTCGATTCCCACGGGGGGCCAGTACAAAAAAAAAATGCATGAAATTAAATGAAATGTATGCAATCACTACTGTAAGTTGCTTTGGATAAGAGTGTCTGCTAAATAACTAAAATGGAAATGTAATGTAAAATGATACAACCCAGCCATTGAATTATGCTGTCTCCAACATTGTGTATGGCAACAGGTTTGAATACTCTGACCCCAAGTTCAAAGCCACTGTAAAACGACCCAATGACAACCTCCGAATTGGTGGCTCCATTTCAATACAGGTACATTATGTTTAATTTGTTTCTCACTCAGAGAATAATGGCAAACTGGTCACACTTGACTAAACCAGGAAAATTAAATAATTATTCAAATTTGTACAAGGCTACTGGAATAAGAGAGAGTAATTCATGCTTTACTTTTTGTTTATGGGGAGATAGTTGTACAACATGTTCCCCTGGCTGGGCCCTTGGCTGAAAAGCAGGAAGCTTTTGTTGAAGAACATTGAGAACAACATGAAGGAGATGGGGGAGCTGGTGAGGGGCCTGAAGGAGACTCTCAACCCTCAGATGTGTAGAGGCTTTGTGGACTCGTTCCTTGTCCGAAAGCAGACCCTGGAGGTAGGAAATCTCACTACAGTTAAAATCATCTCAATTAAAAACAACAAGATGAAAAATATACTGTGTTGGTAAAATGTATATTGGTTCAGAACTTTTGTGAAACAGCACAGTTATAAATATATGGCAAACAGAAATCAAACTGAATGGTCTTCAGAGATAGATGGGTGGGGTTGAGGGTAGCTGAAGGACGGGATTAAAAACAAACTAAATATGACTATTTTAAAATACATTATGTATATTGTATGTACTGTATAAGCTGGAAGTAGAAGCCTAAGTGTTGTTGTCCATTAGTTTTCTCCAATTAGGGGAGGGGTAGTAGGGTTAGGGGAAATAATAAAGGAAAATGTATTTTAAAAAGCTCTCTCGCTCACTTTCATATACACTACCGGTCAAAAGTTTTAGAACACCTACTCCTTCAAGGGTTTTCTTCATTTTTAATATTTTCTACATTGTAAAAATAATAGTGAAGACATCAAAGCTATGAAATAACACATATGGAATCATGTAGTAACCAAAAGTGTTAAACAAATCAAAATATATTTTATATTTGAGATTCTTCAAATAGCCACACTTTGCCTTGATGACAGCTTTGCACACACTTGGCATTTTCTCAACCAGCTTCTGTCACACCCTGATCTTTCACCTGTCCTTGTGCTTGTCTCCACCCCCCCTCCAGGTGTCGCTCATCTTCCCTAGTATCCCCTGTGTATTTATACCTGTGTTCTCTGTTTGTCTATTGCCAGTTTGTTTTATTCATTCATATCTACCAAAGTTTTCCCCCTTGCTCCTGTCCTGTCTATAGTGCCTGTTTTCTAGTTTTCCCGGTTTTGACCTTTCTGCCTGCCCTGACCCTGTCTGCCATCCTGTACCTTTGCCCCGCTACTCTGGATTACCAACCTCTGCCTGACCTGACTCTGAACCTGCCTGCCGTCCTGTACCTTTTCCTGCTCGTGTTCGAATTAATAAACTTGTGTTACTTCAACATTGTTTGCACCAGGGTCTTACCTTCAAACGTGATAGTACGAACTGGCCAAGACTGAGCCAGCAGCCCCGGGCCAGCTGCGCAACGCCATGGCCTCCCAATTGAGCCACCATCGATAGGCACGAGGAATTGCTTCGTGGCATTATGGAGGGGGTCCAAATGCAGTCTGAACGCCATGACAGGGCGTTGGACATGTTGCTGGGGCAATTCCACGAGTTGTCTGGGAGGCAGCCTACTACGGCGGTAACCCCACAACCCCTCAGTAACTCAGCTGGGAGTAGCACCGTCTCATCGGTCACTTCACCTTCTCGGGAGCCCCGCTTACCTCCTCCGGAACGCTTTTAATGTAGAGCCGAGCACCTGACGGGCGTCTCTAGCTCAGTGTGCCCTCATTTTACAGCTTCAGTCCTCCTCCTTCCCCTCGGACCGCTCCAAGATAGCCTACCTTATCACGCTGTTGTCCGGGAGGCCTCCACCTGGGCTACTGCTGTATGGGAACAACAGCCGGCCATAAGCGCTAGTCTGGAGGGGTTCGTGTGAGAAGTGAAGAAGGTTTTTGATGCCCCGTTTTCCGGGAGAGAGGCTGCCCGGGAGTTAATTCAGGTTTGGCAGGACTCCCACACTGTGGCAGATTATGCGGTGGATTTCCGTACGTTGGCAGCGGAGAGTGCTTGGTACCAGGAAGCGCTGTTCGATATGTTCCTGCACAGCGTCTCAGAGGAGGTCAAGGACAAGCGTGCTGCTCGGGAGTTACCTACGGATCTTGATTCTCTCATTGCTTTGACCATCCGAAACGATGGGGGATTACGGGAACGACGGAGGGAGAGAATTTGAGCCTCTGAGTCATCCTGGAAGTCCCTGACGGTCTCGTTGCCGAGAGAACCCGAGGCTTACCGACCTACCCCGGGAGTTGCCGAAGACGGCCGATTCGCCACTTCCTGAGCCTAGGCAACTAGGCAGAGCTGGGCTTGCCTTGCTCGCACCCCTTTTCATGCCATTCTGCTGTGTGGAGACCAGTCCAAATCTCTCCATATCCTCATTGACTCTGTGGCCAATGAGAGCTTTTTGGACGCTTTCCTGGCATCCGAGCTGAACATCCCCACTCAGCCCCTCTCCATTCCCATGGATGTTAGAGCGCTGGATGGGCGCTCTAAAGGCCAGGTCACGCATAATACCATTCCCATTCACCTACAGGTGACA
This sequence comes from Salmo trutta, assembly GCF_901001165.1. NCBI lineage: Eukaryota > Metazoa > Chordata > Actinopteri > Salmoniformes > Salmonidae > Salmo > Salmo trutta. Next base: position 34,886,487 of record NC_042988.1, on the reverse strand, counting down.
GGGAATCACAGCGACAAGATGCAATTTCTGCTCATCAAGTCTCCTCAGACTCCCATAGTTTTGGCATTGTCTTGGCTCCAGCGACACAATCCCCTCATCAACTGGTGCAATCATGGGCTGGAGTCCGTTCTGCCACGCACATTGCCTGAAGTCAGCGCAACCTGCCCTGGGACGTCTTCCTGGGGGCTCGGAAGGTGCCCCGGACCTCTCCACCATTCCCGCGGAGTACCAGAACCTCCGGGAGGTGTTCAGCAAGGCCCGGGCCACTTCGCTTCTGCCGCACCGACCCTATGACTGTGAGATTGACCTTCTCCCGAGCACCACGCCGCCCCGGGGATGGCTGTACTCTCTGTTAGGACTGGAGACCAAGGCTATGGAGACTTACATTGGGGACTCCCTAGCTACAGTATTCATCCGTCCCGCTTCCTCTCCCACCGGCACAGGGTTCTTCTTCGTGGAGAAAAATGAAAAGACCCTGCGCCCATGCATTGACTACTGGAGACTCAATGACATTACTGTGAAGAACAGTTACCTGCTACCACTCATTTCCTCTGCCTTCGAGCCCCTCCAGAGGGCCACTGTTTTTTCCAAGCTGGATCTACGGAATGCCTACCACCTGGTGCGGGTATGAGAGGGGGATGAGTGGAGGACCACCTTCAAAATGGCCAGCGGCCAATATGAGTGTTCGAGGCGCTGATAAATGATGTTCTCAGCAACATGTTGAACCGGTTTGTCTTTGTCTACATTGATGACATCCTCGTCTTCCCCCGCTCCCCCCAAGAACACGTGCTCCACGTCAGACAGGTTCTTCAACACCTTCTGGAGAATCAGCTGTTTGTGAAGGCGGAAAAGCTCCTCCATCCCCTTTCTGGGTTACATCATCGCTGCTTGGAGTGTCCAGATGGATCCCGGGAAGGTGAGAGCGGTGGTGGATTGGCCTCAGCCTACGTCCAGGGTGCAGCTGCAATGTTTCCTGTTTCCAGCTGCAATGGGTCTTACCTTCAAACGTGATAGCTTCACCTGGAATGCTTTTCCAACAGTCTTGGTACTGAGCACTTGTTAGCTGCTTTTCCTTAACTCTGTGGTCCGACTCATCCCAAACCATCTCAATTTGGTTGAGGTTGGGGGATTGTGGAGGCCAGGTCATCTGATGCAGCACTCCATCACTATCCTCTTTGGTAAAATAGCCCTGTAGGTGTGCTGGGTCATTGTGCTGTTGAAAAACAAATGATAGTCCCACTAAGCCAAAACCAGATGGGATGGCGTATCGCTGCAGAATGCTGTGGTAGCCATGCTGGTTAAGTGTGCCTTGAATTCGAAATAAATCACAGTGTCACCAGCAAAGTACACCCACACCATAACACCTTCTCCATGCTTTACAGTGGGAAATATACATGCGGAGATCATCCGTTTGGCCACACCGTGTCTCACAAAGACATGGCGGTTGGAACCAAAAATATCAAATTTGGACTCCAGAGCAAAGGACAAATTTCCACCTTTCTTACTTGTATTTCTTGGCCCAAACAAGTCTCTTCTTCTTATTGGTGTCCTTTAGTAGTGGTTTCTTTGCAGAAATTCGACCGTGAAGGCCTCATTCATACAGTCTCCTCTGAACAGTTCATGTTGAGATGCCTGTTACTTGAACTCTGAAGCATTTATTTGGGCTGCAATTTCTGAGGCTAGTAACTCTAATGAACTTATCCTCTGCAGTAGAGGTAACTCTGTCTTCCTTTCCTGTGGCGGTTCTCATGAGAGCCAGTTTCATCATAACACTTGAGGTTTTTGCGACTGACCTTCATGTCTTAAAGTAATGATGGACTGTAGTTTCTTTGCTTTTTTGAGCTGTTCTTGCCATAATATGGACTTGGTCTTTTACCAAATAGGGCTATCTTCTGTATACCCCCCCCCCCCCACACACCTTATCACAACTGTTCAAACGCATTAAGAAGGAAATAAATTCCACAAATGAACTTTTAAGAAGGCACACCTGTTTATTGAAATGCATTCCAGGTGACTTCCTCCATGAAGCTGGTTGAGAAAATGTCAAGAGTATGCAAAGCTGTCATCCAGGCAAAGGGTGGCTATTTGAAGAATCTCAAATATAAAATATATTTTGATTTGTTTAACACTTTTTTTTGGTTATTACATGATTTCATGTGTTATTGCATCGTTTTGATGTATTCACTATTAAAATAGTAAAAATAAAGAAAAACCCTTGAATGAGTAGGTGTTGTAAAACTTTTGAATGTGTGTGTGTGTATATATATATATATATATATATATATATATATATATATATATATACACACACAGTTGAAGTCGGAAGTTTACATAAACTTAGGTTTGAGTAATTAAAACTCGTTTTCAACCACTTTTGTTTACAGACAGATTATTTAACTTAATCACAATTCCAGTGGGTAAGAAGTTTGCATACACTAAGTTGACTGTGCCTTTAAACAGCTTGGAAAATTCCAGAAAAGAATGCCATGGCTTTAGAAGCTTCTGTCAGGCTAATTGACATCATTTGAGTCAATTGGAGGTGTACCTGTGGATGTATTTCAAGGCCTACCTTCAAACTCACTGCCTCTTTGCTTGACATCATGGGAAAATCAAAAGAAATCAGCCAAGACCTCAGAAAACAAATTGTAGACCTTCACAAGTCTGGTTCATCCTCAGGAGCAATTTCCAAACGCCTGAAGGTACCACGTTCATCTGTACAAACAATAGTACGCAAGTATAAACACCTTGGAACCACGCAGCCATCATACCGCTGAGGAAGGAGACGCATTCTGTCTCCTAGAGATGAATGTACTTTTGTGCGAAAAGTGCAAATCAATCCCAGAACAACAGTAAAGGACCATGAGAAGATGCTGGAGGAAACAGATACAAAAGTATCTATATCCACAGTAAAACGAGTCCTATATCGACATAACCTGAAAGGCCGCTCAGCAAGGAAGAAGCCACTGCTCCAAAACCACCATAAAAAAGCCAGACTACAGTGTGCAGCTGCACATGGGGACAAAGATCACACTTTTTGGAGAAATGTCCTCTGGTCTGATGAAACTAAAATAGAACTGTTTGTCAATAATGACCATCGTTATATTTGGATGAAAAAGGGGGAGGCTTGCAAGCCAAAGAACACCATCCCAACCATGAAGCACGGGGGTGGTTGTGGGGGTGCTTTGCTGTAGGAGGTTCTGGTGCACTTCACAAAATAGATGGCATCATGAGGCAGGAAAATGATGTGGATATATTGAAGCAACATCTCAAGACATCAGTCAGGAAGTTAAAGCTTGGTCGCAAATGGGTCTTCTAAATGGACAATGACCCCAAGCATACTTCCGAAGTTGTGGCACCATGGCTTAAGGACAACAAAGTCAAGCTGGAGTGGCTATCAAAAAGCCATGACTTTAATCCTATAGAAAATTTGTGGGAAGAACTGAAAAAGCGTGTGTGAGCAAGGAGACCTACAAATCTGACTCCATTACACCAGCTCTGTCACGAGGAATGGGCCAAAATTTACCCAACTTATTGTGGGAATCTTGTGGAAAGCTACCCGAAATGTTTGACTGATGTTAAACAATTTAAAGGCAATGCTACCAATTACTAATTGAGTGTATGTACACTTCTGACCCACTGGGAATGTGATGAAAGAAATAAAAGCTGAAATAAAGCATTCTCTCTACTGTTATTCTGATATTTCACATTCTTAAAATAAAGTGGTGATCCTAACTGACCTAAGACAGGGAATTTTTACTAGGATTAAATGTCAGGAATTGTGAAAAACCGAGTTTAAATGTATTTGACTAAGGTGTATGTAAACTTCCGACTTCAACTGTAAATAGACCCTGCCCTCTATAGGGTTCATGTTAACAGAGGATGAGTGGCTAGGTATCCAGAAATAAATCTGGCTCATTCTAGCAGGTTTAAACATTATAGTTCCTGCAGATCACTATCACATCTAATAATGATATATTTAAACAAAACAGAGGAGGAGCGGCTAGGTATCCAGAAATAAATCTGGTTCATTCTAGCAGGTTTAAACATTATAGTTCCTGCAGATCGTTATCACATCTAATAATGATATATTTAAACAAAACAGAGGAGGATTGGCTAGGTATCCAGAAATAAATCTGTCTCATTCCAGCAGGTTTAAACAGTATAGTTCCTACAGATCATTATCACATCTAATAATGATCTATTTAACAAAACAGAGGAGGAGCGCCTCTTTGGCAATCTATGTCAGATGATAGGTGCTCTTTGAAATGGTGATGAACAGTTAAACAAGCAACAAAGTAGATTCTGGTATTGTGAACAGTGCTTAAGCATTAGCAAACCCTTTCAAAAATATAAAGGCACTCGGGTAGAAAAGTTAATACGCTTTTATTGTAACTTGGCTAACGCATGGCAAGGAGAAAAAAAAGAGTGGGCTACTATTAGCAACAAACATTTCCATTCCTCTCTCATTTAACCTATGTGTCACGACCATCATATAAATAATTGGACCAAGGCACAGCATGAGTAGAGTTCCACATTTTAATTATAGTGAAACTTATCAAAATAACAAAAGCTATAACGATGTGAAGTACGTAGCTCACATACGAAACAAACAATATCCCACATCGAAGGTGGGAAAAGGGACACTAAGTATGATCCCCAATTAGAAGTAACGAACATCAGCTGCCTCCAATTGGGAACCATACACACACCAACAGAAATAGAAACCCCCTAGTCACAATTTGGAGAATTTTGCAATGCATCCGCATCATTTTTTTCATTTTAAGTAGTTTTTATTAAAGGGTGAATAGTCAATTGCATTATCAAAGAAAATAATAGCTGAAGTGAGATCAGGTAAAATGAAAACGTTTTGCAAGGAAAACAAGTGTTTCTTATTGGACAAATTTACGTTAGTCCCGCCCAGTTTTGGCCCATTTACTTTTGTTTGGTTCCTAGTAAATACAGCCCTGATAATCCCACTGCGTTAAATTAAATATTAGTCTGCATTTTCAAATGGAGGTGTTATTTTCATTATACAGTATCTGTGAAAAATAAAGTGCAGCTTTCTTAATCTTACCTAGTGTCAGACGCAGGAGAGCAGAATGAGCAGAATGAGTGAGCAACGTACTTTACTCAAAATAAAGGCACAAGGTAACAATACACTTGACCAACAATAAACGGTAATCAATTACACACGGGTGAAAACATCACCCGTCAAAAACCAGCCATAACGTACAGAATGAACATAGAAACAATCACGCACAAAAACATGGGGGAAACAGAGGGTTAAATACATGAACATGTAATTGGGGAATGAAACTAGGTGTGTAGAAAACAAAGACAAAAGAAATGGAAAATGAAAGGTGGATCAGCGATGGCTAGAAGACCGGTGACGTCGACCGCCGAACGTCGCCCGAACAAGGAGAGGGACCGATTTCGGTGGAAGTCATGACACCTAGCCTGCACATGCAGCAGGAATTTTTCATTCATTTGTTATCTACAATAGACTTTGTGTGCAATAACAATATCCGATTTCAGCACAGTCTTAACTCCAGGTCTTGTAGATATTCTTATTTGAGTGTATAAAGTCTACAAACGTATCAAAGGTCCATTATGTGAATGTTTAAATTATTCACATATAAAATGTGGCCTCCAACACTTAAAAACAAGTTAATTCCTTTATTATTACTACTGGAAACATACAGTCAATAGAAATATACAGTGCCTAGAGAAAGTATTCAGACCCCTTGACTTTTTCCACATTTTGTTAGGTTACAGCCTTATTCTAAAATCGATTAAATAGTTTTTTCCCCCTCATCAATCTACACACAATACCCCACAATAACAAAACAAAAACAGGTTTTTAGAAAATATTTTCTCCTCGCTCCCCTTTAAATATTAAAAACGTAAATATCACATTTACTTAAGTATTCAGACCCTGTACTCAGTACTTTGTTGAAGCACCTATGGCAGCGATTACAGCCTCGAGTCTTCTTGTGTATGACGCTACAAGCTTGGCACACCTGTATTTGGGGAGTTTCTCCCATTCTTCTCAGAAGATTCTCTCAAGCACGGTCAGGTTGGATGGGGAGCGTTGCTGTACAGCCATTTTCAGGTCTCTCCAGAGATGTTAGATCAGGTTCAAGTGACCAGCGGATTCTTGGTCACCTCCCTGACCAAGGCCCTTATCCCCCGACTGCTCAGTTTTGTCGGGCGACCAGCTCTAGGAAGAGTCTTGGTGGTTCCAAACTTCCAATTAAGAATGATGGAGGCCATTGTGTTCTTTGGGACCTTCAATGCTGCAGAATTATTTTTTTAACCCTTCCCCAGATCTGTGAGCTCTATGGACAATTCTTTCGACCTCATGGCTTGGTTTTTGCACTGAAATGCACTGTCAACTGTGGGACCTTTATATAGAGGTGTGTGCCTTTCCAAATCATGTCCAATCAATTGAATTTACCACTGGTGGACTCCAATCAAGCTGTAGAAACATCAAAGATGATCAATGGAAACAGGATGCACTTAAACTCAATTTAGAGTCTTATAGAAAAGGTCTAAACACTTACGTAAATGAGGTATCTGTTTGTGGTTTGATACATTTGCAAAAATGTCTAAAAACATGTTTTGGTTTTGTCATTCTGGGGTATTGTGTGTAGATTGATGATTTTTATTTATTTAATCCATTTTAGAATACGGCTGTAACGTAACAATGTGGAAAAAGTAAAAGGGGTCTGAATACTTTCCGAAGGCACTGTATAATACACAGCTGGAGACATTTTACACTTCTGCGTTGTGATACCAAAAAAAAAAGCTAAAATGTATAGCTTGTGTATTTAAAAGAAATCTGATATTGTCCACAATGATCAACCTAACATCTTGCAGGGAAGATAAATTGTGGATACGCTTGATAGTATATTATCGTCGCCTCTAAGACAAAGTTAGAGTCTAACTTGTCCTCTTGCCCAGTTGTGCACCTGGGCCTCTCACTCTTTCAACTGGGCAAGAGGACAAGTACATTAGTGTCTAGTTTGAGAAACAGACGCCTCACAAGTTCTCAACTGGCAGCTTCATTAAATAGTACCCGCAAAACACCAGTCTCAACGTCAACAGTGAAGAGGCGACAACGGGATGCGTCCTAGGCAGAGTTCCTCTGTCCAGTGTCTGTCCTTTTGCCCATCTTAATCTTTTCTTTTTATTGGCCAGTCTGAGATATGGCTTTTTCTTTGCAACTCTGCCTAGAAGGCAGGCGGCATCCCGTGGTCACCTCTTCACTGTTGACGTTGAGACTGGTGTTTTGTGGGTACTATTTAATGAAGCTGCCAGTTGGACTTGTGAGGCATCTGTTTCTCAAACTAGACAATAATGTACTTGTCTTCTTACTCAGTTGTGCACCGGGGGCCTCCCACACCTTTCTATTCTGGTTAGAGCCAGTTTGTGCTGTTCTGTGAGGGGAGAAGTATACAGTGTTGTACGAGATCTTCAGTTTCTCGCATGGAATAGCCTTCATTTCTCAGAACAAGAATAGACTGACAAGTTTCAGAAGAAAGGTATTTGTTTCTGGCCATTTTGAGCCTGTAATCGAACCCACAAATGTTGATGCTCCAGATACTCAACTATTCTAAAAGGCGGACAGATTTATTGCTTCTTTAATCAGTACAACAGTTTTCAGTTGTGCTAACAATTGCAAAAGGGTTTTCTAATCATCAATTATCCTTTTAAAATGATAAACTTGGATTAGCTAACATGTGGCATTGGATCACAGGAGTGATGGTCGCTGATAATGGGCCTCTGTACGCCTATGTAGATATCCATTAAAAAAAAAAAAACAGCCGTTTCCAGCTACAATAGTCATTTACAACATTAACAATGTCTACACTGTATTTCTGATCAATGATGTTATTTTAATGAACAAAAATGTGCTTTTCTTTCAAAAACAAGGACATTTAAGTGACCCCAAACTTTTGAACAGTAGTGTATACATGTATTTATAGAGGAAACCTTTTCTAAAGCCAACTCATGGTCAGGAATACACAAGACAGTGGTTTTATCAGAGTAGAACATGTCATGTAAAAACACTTAAGCAGAAACATTTAAAAATGTTTCTTAATTAAACCCTGATTAGTATTTTGCCGTTTCCTATCTCTAATACATCCTATGGGACAATTATCACTGAGATCATATGCAAATACTCCACTACACAAATATTTATGGGGGTTATTAGTAAGAATTAACTGAATCAATGAAGTGTTAACAGGGCCATGTGGGTTTTGAGATCAATTGAGTAAGATAAAAATCTATGTATATTAAATTGATCTGAAGCCAGGGATAGCTAATCCAGATTCAAATCCCCTAAAATGACCAACTCCGAGGACAGAAAAGGTGTTAAACACTCAGATATAGCAACAATAGCATCCGCCATGGCAGCAGGGGGGCGGTACATACCAGCAACAAATACATTTGTATTTTGGTTTATCTACAACCAGGTCGTCAAATTTCTTGGGAACAAAAATATTTATTTAATAAGTCACTTTCTGTGCACTTTAAAAATGGGCAAATATGTATGGAAGGTTTCGTTCAAATCAAAAGGGGTGTTGTCAAAAAAGCAATTGAATTCATTCTGTTTTAATAGGCACTGTTAAAACAGGATAAGACCCTGTTTTAATAACCCATGGAACTTACGATGCAATGATTGAAACGAAGGAGAAGCTTTATAAACTTTGTTGCTTTATTCTTAACAGGAATATCTTATTAACAGGCAGGCGGATGCAACTACCCTCAGAAATGTTGGACTGCGTCCCAAATTTAGCAATACTGCAGACCGATGCTGAAAATGAAGTAAAATAGACTTCACTTTATAAAACTACCATGGTCTTCCGTGTAATTAGATGTAAAAAGATATTGGAAGTAGCCTATGAACCGATCATAAACTAAATATAATAGTGTTTGTGTGTGTCGCGCAAACTAATTTCTGGGATTATTTATTAGGATGGTGCATTTAATGTGTAGTGGTTTCGATGCATATTAGCTTTTTTGATTGAGTTTGCCTCGCCAATATTTTCATGTTCAAATCTCAGACCCGGCTCACAGCACACAGCTGGTGAGGTGAAGGGTTGAGGGTGAACCCCACGGATGGTGTGAGGTCCAGATCATCCTCTGTTACTCCAGGAGGAGGAGAGAAACGAAAGCGCTGCAGGAGGGAGGTGAAGAAAAGTAAGAGCTCCATCCTGACCAGACCCTCCCCCAGACACACCCTACGACCTGCGAGAGAGACCAAAGATACAGAAAATAGCATGAAGTCTGTCTAAAAGGCTACCAGAATTGTTCTACTTCTTGCAATGACATAATTGGCTATATAATGAAGTTAATATACCTGCAGAGAAGGCCATGAAGGCGTCCCTCTTGACAAATCCTCCCTGCTCATCCAGAAAGTGTGAGGGGTTAAAGGTGTGGGGGCTCTCCCATTCGCTATCATCCTGTAGGACCGACGTCAGTAGAGGAATCACAGACGTCCCCTGCAGTAAAGGTGAAGCATAGGACCCTTTATTTTCAGAATAAATGTGCACATTAATAAATGTGCACATTCAAAAGGAGTGGATTGCAACTTCAGGTAGAAATATATACTTATGGCATGCCCATACTACAATATTTCACAATAATGTGTTGTGATCTGGATGCCATCTTTTTGCATCCCCCAAATGTGGAATCCTTACCGATATTATGGACAGTAATGGTTTGAGAACATGCCAAGATTTGAAAGATATGACCTTGGCATCCTGTAATCCCAACCATCAATTTATACAGGCGGGGTGGGAGGCATGGTTTCCAGGTGGGGAAGGAGGATGCGGGCAGGTGGATAGGGACTGAAGAAGGGAATGGATTGGGCTTCTCTTTGTATGCATTTCTTTTATTGTTTTTTGAACCTGTAAAAAAGACGACAATATGAAGTTGGTCACAAAATAAACAAAGATTTGGATATCCAGGTATCTGACCTTCTTGATGAAATATCCCTGGAAGGTGACGTCTCGGCTTGTGGTGTGAGGGACGGACATGGGTAAAATGTTGGCCAGTCTCTGGGTCTCATGGATCACTGCATTAGTGTAGGGTAGGTTCTTCCTGTCCTTTACCAAGGGCTGACGACTTCCTATAACCCTGCTGATCTCCTCCTGGACCTGATCTGAGACAGAAAGGAGGGAGGGTTGAAGTTACTGCAGTGAAATGTACACTGAGTATACAAACATTAAAAACACCTGCTCTTTCACTGACAGACTGACCAGGTGAATCCAGGTGAAAGCTATGATCCCTTACTGATGTCTCTTGTTAAATCCACTTCAATCAGTGTAAATGAAGGGGAGGAGACAGGTTAACAAAAGATTTATAAGCCTTGAGACAATTGAGACTTTATTTAACTAGGCAAGTCAGTTAAGAACAAATTCTTATTTACAATGACAGCCTACCAAAAGGCCTCCTGAAGGGACAGGGGCTGGGATTAAAAATAAGTAAAATATAAATATAGGACACACACCACGACGAGAGAACACAACACTACATAAAGAGAGACCTAAGACAACAGATGACAACACAGCATGGTAGCAGCACAAAACATGGCACTAACATTATTGGGCACAGACAACAGCACAAAGGGCAAGGTAGAGAACAATACATCACGCAAAGCAGCCACAACTGTCAGTAAGATTGTCCATGATTGAGTCTTTGAATGAAGAGATTGAGATAAAACTGTCCAGTTTGAGTGATTGTTGCAGCTCGTTCCAGTCTCTAGCTGCAGCGAACTGAAAAGATGCGCGACCCAGGGATGTGTGCGCTTTGTGGATCTTTAACAGAATGTGACTGACAGAATGGGCGTTGTATGTGGAGGATGTGGAGGATGAGGGCTGCAGTAGATATCTCAGATAGGGGGGAGTGAGGCCTAAGAGGGTTTTATAAATAAGCGTCAACCAGTGGGTCTTGCGACACGGATTGTCTATGCGTTCCATTCAGAGGGTGAATGGGCAAGACAAAAGATTTACGTGCCTTTTGAACGGGGTATGGTAAGGTGTCAAGCGCATCGGTTTGTGTCAAGAACTGCAACACCGCTGGGTTTTTCATGCTCAACAGTTTCCTGTGTGTATCAAGACAGGCCCACCACCCAAAGGACATCCAGCCAACTTGACACAACTGTGGAAAGCATTGGATTCAACATGGGCCAGTATCTCTGGGGAATGCTTTCGACACCTTCTAGAGTCCATGCTCCAACGAATTGAGGCTGTTCTGAGGAAGATGTTCCTAATGTTTTGTACACTCAGTGTATAAACCTGAGTTAATGTTTAAACTTCATTAACCAAGCCATCCTTATCTAGTTTCATAATATATTCTTCAATCTGGCTCTTTGCCAATGTTTATAAATTGTAACACCATGAGTGCTTTACTGTTTCATGTCTGTGTCACAGGTGGCACCTTAATTGGGGAGGACGGGCTCATAGTAATGGCTGGAACGGAATCGAACACATGGTTTCCATATTTTTGATACCACTCCATTCCAGCCATTATTATGAGCCGTCCTCCCCTCAGCAGCCTCCTGTGGTGAGTGTGCGTGCATGCGTTTGTGTTTATATCAAATCTTACCCTGTATATGGGGGTACTTGGCCATTAGCAGTAGACCCCAGCGCAGGGTTGTCCCGGTGGTGTCGGTACCAGCACCAAACAGGTTAGCAACACTAATTACCAGGTTGTCGTCATGGTAGAGAGAATCCATATTGCCAGATTCCTAACAGAAACAGACCCGCAGATGACATGAGTTATGTACAGTCAGTCTTTCCTCAACTCTTAGCCAAGAGAAACTGGCATGCATAGTATTGATATTAGCCCTCTGATTACAATGAAGAGATAAATGTGCCACGCTGTTCTGGGCAGCTTAACTCGGCCCTTCTTTAAACTGGACAATAATTAAGATAAGATCAAACTAGAGCTTGCTTTGTGGAGAGTGGTGCTTCTACACCTGCATTGCTTGCTGTTTGGGGTTTTAGGCTGAGTTTCTTTACAGCACTTTGTGACATTAGCTGATGTAAGAAGGGCTTTATAAATACATTTGATTGTTTGAAAAAAGCAGAGCATCTATTTATCCGCATCTTTACAATCATTGAATCAATATGTTCTGACCATGAGAGTTTACAATCTAAAATAACACCAAGTAATTTAATCTCCTCAACATCCACACCATTAATTACCAGATTCAGCTGATGCCAGAACTTAGGGAATGATTTGTATCAATACAATGCTTCATTTTGGAGATGTTCAGGACCAGTTTATTACTGGCCACCCATTCTCAAACTGACTGCAGCTCTTTGTTTAGTGTTGCAGTGATTTCACTAGCTGTGATTGCTAACGGGTTGAATCATCAGCTTACATGGACACAGGCTTTGCTTAATGCCAGTGGCAGGTCATAAAAATAGAAAAGAGTAGAGGGCCAAGAGAGCTGCCATGCAGTATACCACACTTTACATGTTGAACATTAGAGAAGCTTCCATTAAAGAAAACCCCTTGGGTTCTATTAGATAGATAGCTCTGAGTCCACAAGATGGCAGAAGATGAAAACACATACGATTTTTCAACACGTTAGGGTCACTAATATTAAAGGCTGCACTGAAATCTTTTTATTATACATTTCTTTAAACCAATCTTCAGTCATTTGTACCAGTGCATGTTCAGTGGCCTTCTATAAGCATTCTGAAAGTCTTCATTTGTTTACAGCAAAATAGCATTGTATTTGGTCAATGTAATGGAAATTATATGATTAAAGGTTTGACTAAATGATTTCACTCAGAAACCATATAACCTGTTGAAATGTATTAGAAATTATAAGGTAATAATAATGTGTTAAAGACTATAATCCAAGGCTGTGTGTGAATAGATTTTTAAGACTAGGACACTGTTACTACTTCAAAATGAGCAGGGCAGAGTTGATAAGACGACCTTGGGAAAGGAACAGGAGAAGAGGCCTCCCTAAGTTAGGGAGAGAAACAACGGCCTGAGAACGGCTTAGCTGGCAGGAGATTAGAAGACAGGTTGCAAGGTTTGATAATGAATGTATGTGTACTGTGGAAAAATACAGCCGCCTAAAGCGGGGTGGAGTTCTCTACTGATGTAAGTTCATTTGTATGACGAAATGTGTAATATAAAAGGCTGTGTGCATTGTATGGATTTTAGAGCTCTCGTAAATAAACTTTCTGACCATTGTTAGCTGGGTCTATGTCTGTTTCTTTCAACCGGAACCTTACACCTTCTGGTATACAAACTGAGTAGTTAAATTGAAGTTTGGTTTAAGAAGATAACTTAATTCCCGTAACAGTCAAACACCATTTTTTCCAACAGTTTGCAAAAAGCTGGCAGTAAGCAAATAGGTTGGCTGTTAGAACCAGGCCTGAGGACAAACACTTCTCTGTGCTCAGATTAAAGACATGACAGTTGTCAATCCCAGGAGGTTTGTCATTATTGATCAACAATCATTTCTTCCCCTCTCCCACACTAACTTTACAAAGTGAAAGAAAAGCATTGTAAGTTTAAATTATGTGTTTTTTTAATGCATGAATATGGTGGCTCACTGTTTTGCTGGTATTTCCTGCCTAAGTTTGCCACCATGCCAATGAAGTTATCATTAAAATAATTGGCAACATCAAATTGTTGTGATTTCTCTAACCACTAGGCTACCTGCCGCCCCAATTTAAAGTACTCCAAAGCCCCCCCCCCCCTGATCTTGGCTTCATAATACAGTGTCTACTTTGTTGAGTTTAGTCACATTATTTCTCAATTTGCAGTAAGTCAGATGTGCAGCCACATCTCTTTTAACCCTAGTTTTTCAATTCCTCATCAATCCATGGAGCCTTAACAGTTCTAACAGTCAGTTTCTTAAGGTGCATGTTTATGAATAACTAGAATAAGCAATTTCATAAATGCATCAAGTGCAGCATCTGGATGCTCCTTATTAATCACATCAGAACAACAAATATTTTTTAACATCATCTACATAAGAATCACAGCAAAATGTGACAACTTTTTTTAGGTATTTTTCTTAAAACAACAACATTGGTTAAGGGCTTGTAAGTATGCATTTCACTGTAAGGTGAAGAATACCTGTTGTATTCGGTGCATGTGACAAATACAAAAGATTTTCAAATCAAATGAAATTGTATGGTCTCATACACTATTTTAGTCCCATCTTTTAGAAGCTTTGCTTTCCTGGATATAGCCACTGGATATTGTGATCACTGCGTCCAATGGGTACGGATACAGCTTTAGAACAAAGATCTATAGTATTAGTAAACATGTAATCAATACAGTGCATGTTCTGTATGTAAACACCCTAGTAGGTTGATTAATAACCTGAACCAGATTACAGTCAGAAGCTTCCTCTTCAGTGGAGAGCTTGATGACAACCAGTCAATATTCAGTCAATATTCAGGTCCCCAAGACAGAAGACCTCTCTGTTTATATCACATACACTATTTTTTTATTTAACCAGGCAAGTCAGTTAAGAACAAATTCTTATTTACAATGACGGTGTACCCCGGCCAAACCTTAACAATGCTGGCCCAATTGTGCGTCGACCTATGGGACTCCAATCATGGCCGGTTGTGAGCCAGCCTGGAATCGAACCAGGGTCTGTAGTGACGTCTCTAGCACTGAGATGCAGTTCCTTAGACCTCTGCGCCACTCGGGAGCCCCCATCAAGCATTTCACACACATTATCTAGATACTGACAGTTAGAACTTGGTGGCCTATAGGAGTTACACTAAAATAGGCTTTAGAGGAGGCAGGTGAACCAGCAACCACAACACTTCAATAACACTTGACATGAGATCCTGTCTAAGCATTACAGGGATATGTCTCTGAATACATACAGCAACAACTCCCCCATAGGCATTCCTGTGTCTTCTGTAGATGTTATATCATTGTATTGCTAATGATGTATCAAATCAATTATCTACGTGAGTCTTATAAATGGCTAATATATGAATGTTTATCTGATGTTAGCAAGTTATTAATTGTATTAACCTTATTTCTAAGGCTACATATATTAATATGGGTTATTTTTAGTCCTCTCCTGTGTAGCTTATCAGAGATAGACATAATATGTCCTGGGTAGCTTATCAGAGATAGACATAATATGTCCTGTGTAGCTTATCAGAGATAGACATAATATGTCCTGGGTAGCTTATCAGAGATAGACATAATATGTCCTGGGTAGCTTATCAGAGATAGACATAATATGTCCTGGGTAGCTTATCAGAGATAGACATAATATGTCCTGGGTAGCTTATCAGAGATAGACATAATATGTCCTGGGTAGCTTATCAGAGATAGACATAATATGTCCTGGGTAGCTTATCAGAGATAGACATAATATGTCCTGGGTAGCTTATCAGAGATAGACATAATATGTCCTGGGTAGCTTATCAGAGATAGACATAATATGTCCTGGGTAGCTTATCAGAGATAGACATAATATGTCCTGTGTAGCTTATCAGAGATAGACATAATATGTCCTGGGTAGCTTATCAGAGATAGACATAATATGTCCTGGGTAGCTTATCAGAGATAGACATAATATGTCCTGTGTAGCTTATCAGAGATAGACATAATATGTCCTGGGTAGCTTATCAGAGATAGACATAATATGTCCTGGGTAGCTTATCAGAGATAGACATAATATGGAAAAGAACAAAAAAGCAAAAACAGAGAATCACATTCTTTTAAATCAGCTTGAAGAACTTTTAGTGTTTGAGTCTGAGTTTACATGTGATTCTACTGACATAGAGAACTAGTTAGATCCTCCCTCAGCTGGCATTTAGTCAAACTGGTTGAATCAACATTGTTTCCACGTCATTTTAATTAAATTATGTTGAATCAACGTCGAAAAGATGTTGAATTGACGTCTGTGCCAAGTGGGATGTTAGTGTTGTACAACTCAAGTTAGTTGTGTTTTTCGGCAGTAAAGTGAATCACAAGGTGGCGTAATAAGTACTATAAGCCCGACAGTTTGGTTCCTGGATACTGGTTTTCTGAATGTCTTGGTAATTTAGACAATATACCACAGGTGTGATGCAAAATTACTCGTTTACTGTTCTAATTATGTTGGTAACAAGTTTATAACACCAACAAGGCACCTCTGGGTTTTGTGGAATATGGCCAATATACAAGGACTGTATACAGGCACTGCACTTCACGTAAATTGGCCATATAACACACCCCCTTGGACCTTATTGATTAATTATATTCTGTACAGTTATACAGTGCAATATTAATGCAACACTTTGTTATGAATGAGTGAGATGCAGATTCTGCAAGAAGTCTCCATACCTCCAGGGTCTGCTTTCGGACAAGGAATGAGTCCACAAAGCCTCTACACATCTGAGGGTTCAGAGTCTCCTTCAGGCCCCTCACCAGCTCTGTCACCTCCATCTTCATATCAGCAATATTCTTTTTCAGACGTGTCAGGTTGTTTATCCACGGACCCAACCAGGGAAACATGTTGTACATCTACACATAGATTCAGGTACAATACACATAAAACAATATTATATTAATTATAACACCACAACTGTGATTAGATTATTAAATACATAAATTCAAATGTGATACACACATGCATAAATATGTAATTATTAGTTGTGAGCACCAATAGTGATATTCAATATTGTTTGATATCGATATGAGCAAGGCATATTGTAATGTCGGTTTATTATTTTTACTATTCTGTAAAAAGAACATATGACTTTTTCTGCATACATAAAACCCTCAAACAGACCTCACAGGCTCTCAATTTAGCATATTTAATTAATTGCCTGTTGATGGTCCAATAATATAGGCCTCCCTAACTAACCAGTTTGAATACAATATTATACTACCAGAATATTCACACCTGGCCCAACAGACAATCTGCAAACAGTTGTCTGAACTTCAAAGAGCCATGGAAGTGAACAGAAAAGTGAACATACACAGTTGCAATATATTTTATGCAAACCGATACGATATGGAATCACAAAAATGGTACTGATATTAATATCATTTTATAATCGGTGCCAATCACTAGTGATTATTTAACCATATTATATATAATAATTACAATGATATAATTGTAACAAATATTTTAGCCATTTAGCAGACGCTCTTATCCAGAGTGATTCACAGTTAGTGCATTCATCTTAAGATAGCTTGGTGGGACAATCACATGTCACAGGCATAGTAAGTACACTTTTCTCAATAAAGTAGTTTTTTTGGGGGGGGGGGCGAGGAGGGGTTCATTTAAGATGCTTTTTGAGGAGGTAGAGTTTCAGGTGCTTTCAGAAGATGGGCAGGGACTGTGCTGCCCTAGCTTCAGGGGGAAGATGGGCAGGGACCCTGCTGTCCTAGCTTCAGGGGGGAAGATGGGCAGGGACCCTGCTGTCCTAGCTTCAGGGGGGAAGATGGGCAGGGACCCTGCTGTCCTAGCTTCAGGGGGGAAGATGGGCAGGGACCCTGCTGTCCTAGCTTCAGGGGGAAGATGGGCAGGGACTCTGCTGTCCTAGCTTCAGGGGGAAGATGGGCAGGGACTCTGCTGTCCTAGCTTCAGGGGGAAGATGGGCAGGGACTCTGCTGTCCTAGCTTCAGGGGGAAGATGGGCAGGGACTCTGCTGTCCTAGCTTCAGGGGGAAGATGGGCAGGGACTCTGCTGGCCTAGTTTCAGGGGGAAGATAAGCAGGGACCCTGCTGTCCTAGCTTCAGGGGGAAGATGGACAGGGACCCTGCTGTCCTAGCTTCAGGGGGAAGATGGGCAGGGACTCTGCTGTCCTAGCTTCAGGGGGAAGATGGGCAGGGACTCTGCTGTCCTAGCTTCAGGGGGAAGATGGGCAGGGACTCTGCTGTCCTAGCTTCAGGGGGAAGATGGACAGGGACTCTGCTGTCCTAGCTTCAGGGGGAAGATGGGCAGGGACCCTGCTGTCCTAGCTTCAGGGGGAAGATGGGCAGGGACCCTGCTGTCCTAGCTTCAGGGGGAAGATGGGCAGGGACTCTGCTGGCCTAGCTTCAGGGGGAAGATGGACAGGGACTCTGCTGTCCTAGCTTCAGGGGGAAGATGAGCAGGGACTCTGCTGTCCTAGCTTCAGGGGGAAGATGGGCAGGGACTCTGCTCTCCTAGCTTCAGGGGGAAGATGAGCAGGGACTCTGCTCTCCTAGCTTCAGGGGGAAGATGAGCAGGGACTCTGCTGTCCTAGCTTCAGGGGGAAGATGGGCAGGGACTCTGCTCTCCTAGCTTCAGGGGGAAGATGGTTCCACCATTGGTGTGCCAGGACAGAGAAGAGCTTGTACTGGGCTATGAGGACTTTATTTGATATGTTATATGTGTACATCATGAATATTGTATATAATGATTTATAAGCAGCTTAGTAATGGGTTATAAACTGTACAATAATGGTTTATAATAAGTTTACTGGCACATCAAGTAAAGTATAACTGAGTATGTATATTTTAACTTGCAAGAATTCATAACAGGTGTTCTGTTTCCTAGTTTTATTGATTGCACTGAGACAGCCATTATTTATTTAGAAAATACAGTAAAAACAAAATGGTCTGAATAAGCAGACTGTACCTGAATTGATGCAGAACCTGTAAGGTACATACTCTCAATGGCCCTGTCGGCCATGCCTGTGAATAGGGGGTCAGTGTATTCAAACCTGCTGCCATAGACAATGGCTGAGATTATGTTGGAGACGGCATAAACCACAGGCTGTGCTGTGTCAAATGCCTTACCTGTAATAGACAAAACATATAATCAATTACTAAATAAGCTTTCCAGAACCCACACGATCACTTAACAAGCCCATTAGCTATTTACTAATAATGTGGTTAAAAATAGCCTGATTTTTAACCAGGCAATTAAGCCTAGGCATCCCCTATAAATACATCATAATACTTCTACTACTAGTGTAGAGATACCGGTATTGCTCTTACCCTCATGTTTTTCCAACACTTCAATCAGGTAGTGAATTTCCTCTAAGATTTTCTCCTCACTCCCTTTCTTGCCCATCCCAAAGTCTCTAAGGTTTGTCAGGGCAAAGCATCTCATCTCTTTCCATGAGTCTCCATTGGCAAACAGAATCCCTGTAGAGAACGTAGTTTGTTTCCATGACAATTCAAAGCAATAATAAATTGTGATATTTACTATAATATGCCATTTAATAATGAGCATGTACCGAAATATATATATATATATATATATATATATATATATATATATATATATATATATATATATATATATATATATATATATATATATATATATATATATATATATATATATATATATATATATATATATATATATATATATATATATATATAATCTGCCAAATTATCTCTGCATCCTTTCTGGTCATGATAATCTGTAACTATTTAAGACATCTTACAATTTGCAGAAGATTAGAGTGAATTGTGGAAACAGCCTGACCTTTGCATTCACCATTCTAGCCTGACCTCTGCATTCACCATTCTAGCCTGACCTCTGCATTCTAGCCTGACCTCTGCATTCTAGCCTGACCTCTGCATTCACCATTCTAGCCTGAAATGTCAGAAAGGAGTGGTATTATTCAAAATAAACTTGTCAGCTATTGGATCACTTTCAACCAACCAGAGGACAGCCTAATTCAAGCACAGTATTTGTCAACATTGGTTGTTGTCCTAAACCCAAACACTGTTTCTGAGAGGGCACTAATTGGACCAGTTTATTCCAAACGCCAATCTATTGGATAAAGGGCAGGCTGATACATGCAGTAAAACAGATTGGTGAATGCAGCAATCAGACTTGTTCCACCAGGCTAGAATAAGACTTTCAACAGGTTGTAATGCATTTCATATCCAACTCATCTCAAAGTGTCTGAAATTCATTGTGTAGCTCAATAAAGTTTATTTAAAGTAACTGTTAGGTGAAAATCTCACTTTTAAAAGTTGATAATTTGTTAACTCATACCCACAATGTTGTTGACTCATCCTATGCTCATATTTGTGGCCAACACATACATTGGAGAACAAACGCATGGATTGCTGTTTTAGCTTGTTCATAGACTGCTTACAGATTAAGGAAATCAATAAGACAGGTTGTAATTTGGGTGAACTATCCCTTTAAGAATGGGACATAGCCAGAATAAGAGTAAAATATCATTACCATGTCCTTGGTTGAAATCATAGAACACAGGCGTGATGTCCCTGTCCCCAAAGTCCTCTGCCTGGTTGACCAGCGCCTGCTTGACCGTCTTGTATCCTGCCAGAACAACCACTTTCTTGGGTCCAAAGTGAACCGTGAAGATGGAACCATATTTCTTGGAGAGCTGGACAGATAAAGTATACATAAAAGTAAACCATAGACTCAGTTATGTCTTGTAATGCTATATGACTAAACACATAACTGGACATCACATACAGCTTGTTTAACATGTTTCAGTCAAGAAATAGCGTGAAGACAGTGGTTTACAGTTGATGTCAGACCTAGGTTCAAATACCAGTCAATGTAATTGAATTACTTACAAAACAATTAGTATTTAGACAAAGTTTTTTTGTTGGAAATACATTTGGAAAGTATTGGTGTCAAGCTCCCGCTCCCAACGTCACCGGTCTACTAAACACTGGTCCTGGCAACCCATCTTTATGCACACCTGGCAACCATCATTATTCACACCTGGCAACCATCATTACGCACACCTGCGACTCATCAGTCACACCTGGACTTCATTACTCCCTTGATTACCTCTTTATATAGCACTCTTTTGTTATCAGTCATCAGATAGTATTGTTTATGTTTCCATGTCAGAAGTCTGGTCTGGTCATGTCATTAACTGCACCTATGTTACAATTGGCATGTATTTACAACTACCGTAATTTCCGGACTATAAGCCGCAACTTTTGTCCCAGGCTTTGAACCTCGCGGCTTAAACAATGACGCGGCTAATATATGGATTTTTCCTGCTTTCAATTTTTTGGGGGGAAATCCTTTTTTTTGAAATCCTTCACTAAAATGGGCCACATGCGAAGAGCAACTTATGGTCAAGTCTGCCAGTGGGTCCTGACAGCGTGGAGCATTGTCAAAAAATCCACTATCATCAACGGGTTTCGAAAGGCTGGACTGCTGCGTGTTGAAGAGGGCTCAGCGGGGGATTTGCCTCCGGATGAAAGTGACGAGAGCGACAATGAAAACGATCCAATATCGGATGAAGCAATTCTGAGGCTATTCAACTCCGACACCAAAGGAGATGACTTCAGTGGTTTCAGTGCACAGGAGGAGGAAGATAGTGACCAATGACTTTCTTGGTAGGCTACTGTTTACTGCAAATTTTTTATTACAAGCCGTGTTTCGTTAAAGCCTATTTATTTTTGTTACAAGCCGTGTTTCGTTAAAGCCTATTTATAGGGTGACCATATGTCCTCTTTTTCCCGGACATGCCCTCTTTTTGGATCTAAAAAAATGCGTCCGGCCGGGATTTCTAAATCGCCCAAAATGTCCGGGATTCGGCTTTTGCTTTCTACAGTCCCATTCATTGTGTGCGTTTTTTGGAGTTTTGCATTGCTTTGACCTTTCTCTTTAGGTCCCGCCTTCTCACACGCCACCATTGGTGGGTCATGTAGGCCTACGCAAACATTGGTCAAACTGCATCTCAATCATTACCCTCACCATGGCAACAGCCATGGGAGCAATTACGGTGCTGTGAAAATATTCCCTCTGCTTATTCAGTATTTTGATTGGAAGAATGGTGGCGTGCAAAGTAAATTAGTCGAAGTTAAAAACACTCCAAATGAGACAGCTGATACTAGGGTGACCATACGTCCTCTTTTTCCCGGACATGTCCTCTTTTTTGAAAACTAAAATATGGTCACCCTACTATTTATTTTTGTTACAAGCCATGTTTCATTAAAGCCTGTGTAAAGTTCATTTGTTTCAATGTACCGGTAGGCACCTGCGGCTTATAGACATGTGCGGCTTATTTATGTTCAAAATATATATTTTATATATATATATATATATATATATTTTTTTAATTCAGTGGGTGCGGCTTATATTCAGGTGCGCTTAATAGTCCGGAAATTACGCTACTTGTTTTTTAATTTGAAGTAGTTGTTTTTGGCTGTGTATTAGAAAATAGTCAAACACAAAAATGTCATACTTAAGTACACTCTGTATTTGAACCCAAGTCTGTATTAACAAGATCCCTGAAGGGATATTCCTAGGGTGCATCTCGGGCGCGGGTCGACTTCTTGATTAAGGCAGCCCCCTGCACCTCTCTGATTCAGAGGGGTTGTGTTAAATGCGGAAGACACATTTCAGTTGAATGCGTTCAGTTGTACAAAATGACTAGGTATCCCCTTTACTTTCAATATTCTAAAGTGGCCTCATCTCTTTCGTTGCAACACATTGGTCACTGTTAGAAAGTGATTTGGCCATAGCCTGGTCCCAACAAAAACATCTGAGACCAGGTTACTTGGGCAGGACATATCTATTGAAATACACTACAGAATAGAACATTAAACAACATTAACCAGGTAAAGGCATGTACAATGTACCAGAGTTCATTCATCAGTTTGCTTACTGAACTTTTCAAACCTGGTGAAATAACAAAAAAATATATAAGTGAGATAAAACAGATCAAATCTCACAGATCAAATCAACCTCAACATGTTTTGTTCTGAAAGCAACGGATTACTTTATCTTACCTCGCAGAGAGTGCAGTAGGGCTTCTTGAGGTCCAGCTGGAGCATGTTACCAAGCAGGGGTAGCGGCCTCGGTCCTGGAGGCTCCTTCCCCTGTTCCTCAGAGCTGGAACCAGAGGAGCGGAGGTAGAGGACCAGCAGAAACAGCACAGTACCCAGCAGTGTCACCGTGCTTGATGTCTGTAGAAGACCTTCTATAAGAGACATCTTCAAACTGAGCTCATACACCTTATACTGGGCTAAAAATACAACACACTAATGCTCCGTTATGGAACAAGTGTATGTGCTCAGAGAACTTCCACGACAACAGATCTCCAAGGACTTCCATGACAACAGACCTCCAAGGAATGCTATTTGTATAACCTCCCCACCCCACCCTATTGGAGCAAGATGAGAAGAGGGAGGGTACAACCTCAGAGGAGGAGCTAAACAATGCAACTCCAGCAGGTCTGTCTACATATCATATAATTGTGAAACTCACATGATCTCACCTGCAGGTCATTGACAAACTCTCCATATGATTTGTGTCCTGGTCTTTCCAAAAAAGGTAAGACATCGAAAGGCATTTATAGGCCCAGCGAAATGGAATTAGGCTAATAGACCAGATTAACACATGTAAACTTTATTCCATCACCAAATGGATGGTGAGGGTTACATAGATAGAATGAGGTTAAATCTAATCATATTTGGGATTTGATTGTGTTACTAAAGATCTTCAGAAATCCCCCTCTGTTGTCTATATACTTTGAAAACTCTATAAATATCATATAAAAAAGTTAATAAATTACTGATTGACATATTTACATCTCCAATCATATATCATAATTATTTAGACACTTGAAGGTGTTCGACATTTGATGTTTTATTTGTTTAGTGTGAGTCAATGATGATCAGGTAAATGGTCTGGTAAAACTATCTGCAGTGCAGGCAGTGGGAGAAAGAACAGGTCAGGCTGGATCCCAATAATCCCTCTGCCACTTGAGGTTACAAAAGGTCAGTTTACACATTCCAAAGACAGAATACATTTCCAAGCTCTGTAAAAGTCAGAAAACCTCTTCTTGAAGAGAGGGAAGCATGACTAACAGAAGTCACATTAGCCCTGCATATACAGATACTTCATTAAAATACAATATTTAAAAATATGCTTTTTCATCATAGTCCTATATTTGTATATAATGTGTAGTCTAAACCAGAAGTCGACCCACGATTTAATTTGCTCCCCAAAAGGTTTTTAGTCATTTCCTTTTTAAGATTTTCAAGGATTTGAGTAGAAATCTGCTGCCCCACCTCCCATTCTCAATGGGTTAGCATGTCTCATCTGCTGCCCCACCTCCCATTCTCAATGGGTTAGCATGTCTCATCTGCTGCCCCACCTCCCATTCTCAATGGGTTAGCATGTCTCATCTGCTGCCCCACCTCCCATTCTCAATGGGTTAGCATGTCTCATCTGCTGCCCCACCTCCCATTCTCAATGGGTTAGCATGTCTCATCTGCTGCCCCACCTCCCATTCTCAATGGGTTAGCATGTCTCATCTCTCCTTTAAATTGATCAAATGAGGTTCACTACCCATGGCGCTACTGACAAATCTACAAAGGTATGGCAGCCTTTCATTTCATTTGTAATCAGATCTACATCTCTGGATTTTGAGTGACTAAGACTATTCTTCCTGAAGGACTTAATGACTCAAGCGTTGCATTTGTTAATAAATGTTGAAGTGGCAAATACATAGTGTTCCATTTGCTACAGTTTAAAAAATAAATGTTTGTTGACAGAAGAGACCTCTGACACACTTTATCCACAAAACATGACTTGTGTTCTTCTTCCTCAAAATTAAACCGACTTCAGGTTGTCTTTATCAGTATCTATAGAACGTGTCAAATAGTTTCTGTGGAACCCCCCTCAAGGTTGGAGTTTGCCCCCCCCTCGAAACCTCCCTTAAATAAAAGTAATAGAACGTGTCTGAATACCCATACATGCATCCTAAATATACTGAACAAAAATATAAACGCAACATGTAAAGTGTTGGTCCCATGTTTCATGAGCTGAAATAAAAGATGACGGAAATGTTCCATATGCAGAAAAAGCTTATTTTTCTCAAAATCTGAGCCCAAATGTGTTTACATCCCTGTTGGTAGGGCACCACAGATACCTGAAGCTTCTGCGGTGGTGTTCAAATGTAGGCCTTAGCACTCATTCTGATCTCATTCCCGATGATCAGTGCTTTAGTTTATTATCTTGTTGTCCAGTGGTACTGAATTTGCGATGCACGCAACTGTCCACGTTGTTCTGTGCAGTAGCCTTTTGATTTGAAAGGTTTTAGTGTGTACTAGGCTATTTGATTAAATGTATATACACTATATATATTAAAATATATGGACACTCCTTCAAATTAGTGGATTCGGCTATTTTAGCCACACCTGTTGCTTACAGGGAAATAAAATCGAGAACACAGCCATGCAATCTCCATAGACAAACATTGGCAGTAGAATGGTTCTTACTGAAGAGCTCAGTGACTGTAAACGTGGCACTGTCATAGGATGCCACCTTTCCAAAAAGTCAGTTTGCCAAATGTCTGCCCTGCCAGAGCTGCCCCGGTCAACTGTAAGTGCTGTTATTGTGAAGTGGAAAGGCCTAGGAGCAACAACGTTTCAGCTGCGAAGTGGTAGGCCCCACAAGCTAGAAGAAAAAGAAACGCACACCTATTAAGGCGAGGTGCTGGCTAGCGGAGTAGAAAACTTGAAAATGAGGGAGAGCCGCACACCCTAGGAGCTCAGATGCAAAAAAATGTATGTCCAACGTTTCGACAGCCAAGCTGTCTTCATCAGGGTATAATCACAAACACTGCGAGATGACTCGTTTATATAGTGTCAGAAGACACACAGGTGTCTGTCATCATGGCC